>NC_079159.1:24944860-25289860 GCF_947563725.1 Argiope bruennichi | reverse complement strand
ACAATATCTTGAAGATATCGTGTGGTTGGGCATTTTGTATTGATAGAGCCAGAGAAACTTCTTAATATGTTATTTTGTCTTAATATACAGATGATGTAAATTAAATTTAAAATGTAAATTAAATTCATAATAAATGATTTGAAATTAGAATTCAGATGTCAGAAATTCCTTGCAAAGATTTTTAACCATTAATCAAAATTCCTTACAAAGATTTTTAACCATTAATGATAACTCCTTGCAAAGATTATTTAACCAAAATGAAAATTCCTTGCAAAGACTTTTAACCATTAATGATAATTCTTTGCAAAGATTTTTAACCATTAATGATAATCCCTTGCAAAGATTTTTAACCATTAATGATAATCCCTTGCAAAGATTTTTAACCATTAATGATAACTTCTTGCAAAGATTTATAATCATTAATGATAACTTCTTGCAAAGATTTATAATCATTAATAATTATCCATGTCTCTGATAAAAAAAGGAATGAATGAGCTTCAAAAACAAAAATTTTGTCTTGACTACTGATGGTCATTGCTGATCTCGATATTGTAACGTTTCTCCATTTCATGATAAAGGCATCCCGACCAGATGTAACGTCTCCCGCTTTCCCACGCATAGTTAAGTTCCTCGGGATATTCATCCTTTTTTGGTCCTTTTCGCTAGGACAGTCATTGTGTCTTGCCAATTTTTACCATATGCAGGTGTAGTAAAACAGATGTGTATCCCATCGCCACAAATAGATTCATCATATGTTCAAGGGAGAGGAACGTCGAAACATCCAGATGCTAAACATTTTTTCCTTTATGAAGAGACTCCTCAAGTCATCAGGAATTGATCAATCACCAGCAACCATTGTTATTAAGTGTCAAACCCAAGTGTACTTCGGCCGGCTTTAGATGCTAATTGATTGAAACTGACATGTGTGCATGAGGCGGTAGGCCACAAAGATAGTTCCTCAACAGATATTTCCTCGGTCGGGTTTAGACTATTGATGAAGTGTTGCTGAGCATTTATTGAGTGATAGGGAATTCAAGTTCACCAGCGGGAAATCGGAGGCGGATATCTGATGAAAATAAAATAGATTTTTTTTTCCAGAAAATATAGGGGGAAGTCTTCGAAGAAGAGATTGGAAAGAGACTTCGGCGGCGGTGTTCTTTTTTTTTTTTAAACCTAAGTGTGATTCGGAATTCTGTGTCAGGGTCCATCCGATAAAGATCGGTAGATTTATGGAGCGGCCCCGGAGTAGCCGTTTAGAGCTAACGGCATGTTAGTAGATTTTTCGTGGCTTATTTTACACTTTGATCTAGGAAATTTTTCTTGATTGAATTGTAATTTGATTTTTATAAATAATATTAACCTAGATGAGAACAAGTTACTCTTTGTAAATATATAAGGCTATAAATAAATTATTCTGTTACGCTTTTCTCTTATTTGGTCGGTCTTGGTCAAGATTTTATAATATAGAGATCCTTTTCTGAAGAAATCATCTTTCAACGAAAATGGAACAACATAGTCATTTAAACTTTAGTATGAAAAGAACTTGGAAGAAGTTTATCCGGCGATTTTTGATAATTGTATTACCATCAATGCTTGACGACTTCCAGATTACGCCAAAAACGCCCAAGATCGATTGTTAATCCCCAAGTTGGCGATGGTTTGCATTTCTTTGACGATTTATCGCAATAAGCAAGTACCTAATTATATTTCCACACGCTCAAAGAAAAAGAAATTTTTACTAAAATGTGGAAGGGAGTTTTCCATAGAAAACATTCAATAAAAAAAATGAAATAATATTTGTGGCTAAATGAAATCAGTATGTATAATTTTTATTGAGACAAATATAAGTTTTACATCTTTTATTAAATGAAGATTTCTGATATTACGATTTGATTCATTCAATTACAGTGTTTTTCTCTCAAGTACATAATTTTTTTTATCATTTTTTCAGAAAGCTTGCCAGAAATTGCAACTTTTATGTAATATTTTAAGACATTAATGTATCTATTTTTAGAACCTAACATATTTGTGTTCATACAAGAAACATGAAATAATATAAAGCCACTAGATACTTAAGAATTCAATATCTTCCAATGAATATATTCAATATCTTCCTTTGACAATTTTATTTAGCTTCAAAATCATTTTATATCGGCATCCCCTCCTTCCAAAAAAAAAAAAAAGTAATCGAATACTGTGAAAGCCTGAACACAACTCAAAATCGAGTATGATTTTCTTAAATAGGACAATAGTGTATATCATTTCTTGATCTATTTTAAATTGTTTATTTTATAGAAGTTTTAAAAAACAAACTTGCATTAGAACAAAATTCAAACTCCTCTAATAGTATGCGAAGAACTCAATTTTTGTTTAATAACACTTTGGAAGTTTCTGAAATATCTTACTAGTGACTTACTTGTGAAAGTGAAAGAAACTACTCTCTCTGTATTTATAGTATCTCTTCAATCTTTCATGAAACATACAATTTTACTCAAGAAGCTTGCTTGTGGTAGTATTAATTTACAGCAAGAACATTTTTTGTTGCTGTTCTAAAAATGGTAAATGTGATCTAAAGTCTTTTCACACAAGTTTAGTACAAAAGTTTTCTACTAAAAATAAAAACTAAATGTATTTTGAGTTATAAAAAGATGGATTTTTTTTCTTCCTTTTATACGATTAAATGGTCAATAAAAGATTCTTTGAGGATTTTCTTCAAATAAAAACTTTGCTCGAAAAATGTGTTTTTGCAATTGTATCTCTAGCTCTAGTAGACCGAATGTCTATATATGAATTCAAAACACAATAAAGGTAAGATCTAGAATATTGAAATCTATTATTTAATTAGCATCTTATTTTCCTAATTTATAATCAACATATTTTGAATAAAATCTATAATAGATGAAATATATGCCTGTTTTCATTTCTTCCAATTCATTTGAAACTAACCAAGTTAAACTAATAAGCCTTAATATGCTCAACCATTTAATTTTGAAAATAACTAGTTTAAGCAGATAAACTTGAATATGATATCTTTAAAATACAGATTTGTATCAAGTTTTCGTATAGTTTGAAAACAAAAAATCTTCTGTTGGTGTAAGAAAGCACAATTTTGCAGACACAGAACGCGATAAATGAAACATACATGATCTTTTCGTCATGTATCTTCATTTCTTGATTATTAATATTATCTTCTTGATTATTTATATATATCAAATTATACTCTAAAAATTTCAAAAGAACATCCAAATAATAGAATCGCAGTTATTTTATGCTCTGACAACTGAAATCTCTGTAAATTTAATGTTTCAAGGTGGAATATCAAGGTTGACTCAGAAACCAAGCTTTACCATAAGAAATATCCAAACCTAACCTAACTTACCCGGATGAGTGTAAGACTTGTCATTGCTTGCCAATTGCAAAATATCCTTTTTCATGTGGTGGACCATCATTTCACAAAAAAAGTCTCTTACTTTTTTCTTGTCATTGCTTATTTGACGCTATTGATAATATGAAGTTAGACCGACTGGTAGATTTCAATCTGGTTTTTGATGAATGAAATTATTAATGTACAAAATGTAAAAAAGAATTAATTTATAAAAGATAGGATTTCAATCTCATTTTCTTGTACATTTCGCACATTGAGCAACGACAGTAAGCCTTTAAGATTTACATAGTGATATGTTTTATTTCGTTGAGGCGAAATAAATATTTATTTTAATCATATTGGATTTTTCTCCTTCAGAATTTTAACCTTTATATGGCAAGTGTTATCTTTGAACAACATACCCGATTTTGACCTTTAAAAATATTATGAAGACAATTTTGAGTCTCTGATGTCGGTTATTACAATTAGAATGCAGAATAAATTGTTATTAAATAATTCTACAGCAGGTATAGTCCACCTCACGATTGTTGGCGTTCGACTTCAGACGAGTCCACTTCAAAACCGGTTGGAAACAAGACGAGCCAAGGTTGCTATAATCATGCGTTGGCGAAACAAGTTTCCTTCGTGAAGCGTCATTATTTGTTTACGATTGGCTTGCGAGTGCCTTGCGTTTATTGGTGCTTTTCCGACTTCTTATATTTCTAATCTAAATTCATCTAAATATCAGTGCCATAATGCCTGGGAATCGCATTGTTTCCAAAGAAAGAAAAATAGTTATGAATGTTTTGAGGTATTTTGAAAAGGAATGTTCTCAAAACGAATAAAGTATCCCACTTTGTCAACGGATCAAAAGAGCTGCAGAAACGACCGGTGTTTCGACTAGAACACCGTAAAATTAAACATTCATCAGCTTTGTGGCTTTTTTTTTTTTTTTGCATGATTTGCATCCTGGTTTTTCAGTATATATAACTTTCTCTATTGACGGTTCTTATGATGCTTAAATATTATAGATTGTTAATATTCAAATTAGAAATTCTTTGTTTTTGTTAGAATTAAGACAAAAATTTCTCTGAAAAAATGATTTGGTTTGAAAGCTAATGCGTAATAACATGAAATTTCATCTGCCTAATGTAAAACTTGATTAAATAATATTGAATTTTATTATGTAAGGCAATAAAGAAACCTTGAATTACTTTTCGGAAGGATGTAGTTGAGTATTTCACGTAATACTCGAGTATTTTACTGTTTTCTCTTAACAATGTAATCGTATTTATCTAAATGTCATCGATATTGCAGAATAAAATATCACGTTCGAGTTCCTTTCAAATATTACCGATTTGAAGCCAAATCTAGGGGGAGCGGTGTCACCCCTCATCCCCTCCTCTCACTAAGTTCCTGGGAATCTATATAAAGTCTGAAACTGCATATGCAAATACCAGCTATCTTGATTGATTATAGTAATGCTGAATTAACTTAATCATATGATAATTAATTAATTAAATCATAAGATAAATGATTGATTCAGCCATATAACTGTAGTATTATTTCATTCGCCGCGACTTTTTATTTTCACAAATATCGTATCATAGAAGCTGAAAAAAAAAAAATTAACTTAATGCTTGAGACAAATCCCCCCGCTAATGCGCCAACTATGGAAACCTTGATTTGCGGCTTGCTTTTATGGCCCTCCCCATTTCCTGCTAATTCGATGTTTTCGACTCTACCGTCGAGAGCCAACAATACTGAGGTGGACTATACATGACAGTTCTAATGAAAATAATTATTGCTTTTCTCATGTGACAGCTGAATTGCTGTTCTTTGTGACTCATGTGACTGCACCCCATTTTAGTTTGTGTAGTTCAGAATGTCATATTTTATTATACAATGTTGAATCATAAGTTATTACTTGAAAAGAGGAGCATTTAAGTCTCTATTCATTGCTTTACATTTTTTTTTACTTAGGCTTATGTCGAAAACTGGCAACAAGATGTTTCTTAACTATAAGTCCTACTAAAAATAAACTGTAATTTTTAAATCAATTTTTTTCCCATGAGCTAGTCAAAAATTGAAAGTAAAAAAGAAATTTAAATCAATTTTCTAAAAAAACTCAGGGTATTTGAAGGTTGTTAATATCACTATTTAGAAACAAATAAAAGATGTTTT
The DNA here is from genome assembly GCF_947563725.1 of Argiope bruennichi. Lineage (NCBI taxonomy): Eukaryota > Metazoa > Arthropoda > Arachnida > Araneae > Araneidae > Argiope > Argiope bruennichi. The sequence goes on along the minus strand of NC_079159.1, from coordinate 25,284,312 downwards.
TTAACCATTGTTATTAAAAAGTAGAACTTTATTTCATCAATATTTTTCAAACTAATTAATTCAAAGAGAAATATTAATTTAATTATTAATTATAATAATAAATTGAAATTATTCATCTATAATTTTAAATTAATTAATTGATCAATTTAATTTCAATATTTTATTCATCGATCGAATAATAAGACATTTAAATTTTATATTGATTAAAAAATATTTTTATATATGAATCCAGTACTTTCTAGCAGAAATATTGAAAAATAAAATTTTATCATTAATAGTGATCACAAAAATTGCATACAGGATTTTTTTAATTCAAAAAATGTATCTAAACTAATGCTTAAAAACAGTTTTCCGTGAATTTATTAATTTATTCTAAGCTTAAATTTACTCTGAAAACTGTTCTCTATTATAATGGTGCAACAATTTGATGATATTTTGTTCCATTCTTTCTATTTCCAAGTGAAATGATGAACTTTAATACGTTTCCATAATGAATAGCTAATATAATGTAAACATTCCTCCAAGACATTAAAAATTAATCAATTTTATTTCTAGTCAAATCCGATATTGATTTTAAATACTTAGGCGGGAAATGTATTCTTTCACAGTTTTAAAAATTAGATTATTGATTTAGCTATAAATAGAAAAATCATTAGTGCCAGCAGACAATTTCCTAAATTATGGACTGTTTCAGTTTTGTTAATAGTGGCGGTTAATTTAAAATCAATATAGATTTTTTTTTCTGGACTACATAATCTTGAATTCCGACTTATTGTTTCAAATCTGTTTTCATTTTAATATAGAAATAGAATAAATCATTTGATTACAAAAATAAAAAAAGTAGAGAGATAAAGAAATCGTTTGCTTTATACCCTGGAAAATATAATTAATGTATCAAATAAAAATATAAAGATTCACATATCTAGTCCAAAACACAATAGAATAATAATATTTTAGATTTCATTTATTTATTTTTATTTTATTATTTACTAGCCGCCTTTGGCGACCAGCCGGTTCGCCAATCTTAATGTTCGTTTAAATTTTAATAATTAAATAGGTTGAACCGGAGTTTAACCCCCTTCTTCGCCAAGTTGCGATAACGCTCCAAAGCTGGCAATCTTTATTATGCACTATAATTGAACATCTGCTCCTTTGCTTTTGAACATTTCGCAAGGTCGTTGTTGGGGATTTTTAAAAATTGCTCCAAGCAGGAGGTTAAACTCCGGTCATACCATTAAATATTCTACGCAATTCCAACTTTAATAGATTCTTCGGCAAAATATTTTAAAACTTCAAATTTTGATAGTCATATAATTCACTCATAATATTATAAGGCCTTCAGTCATAGCCTGATATGTATCTCTCTAATTTTCTGTTACCCCTCGTAGAAATTATGCTTTAAATTAAAGTGTAAATGATTAATCTGCAATTGATATAATAATATTTTTTACTGAAACAAAGCATTTTTTTAATACTATGATTACTGATAATAGAGTCACTGAGCGTTTAGACTTTATGGGCACTAAAGAATATCTTTCTTAATTTATGTAATATCTCAAGAATTTGTCAACAAAAATTTCTCAGATTCATCATGAACAGATAGATTCATTAACAATTTTTAATTTTAAATGCATCAAACACTAAAAAAATAAAATGAATCGTTTAAAATAATCGGTCGAAAACAGGTTTAAGAAAATACTTAAAAAACGATGTACTTAAAACTATAAGCATATACAAAAAAGTATCTAACTAACATAAATACAATTTAATTACAAAAGCATCCAATTAACCTAAAAATAATTTAAATCATTGAAAATAGGTTAAAAAAAACTACTTAAAAAACGAAGTACTTAAAACTATAAGCATATACAAAAAATAGATAACTAACATAAATACAATTTACTTAAAAAAGCATGCAACTAACCTAAAAATAACTTAAATCATCCGTTGGTTGCCATGTCAACAGTCAGAAAACAATGCGCATGCGCGAATTTTCTTCGCCAGTTACGTTAACGCAAGTGCGTGAATTTTTCTACGCTAGTTGGGGTAACGCTATGCAGATTATACATTTTTAATTTCCTTTATTCTGTGTTATTTTAATTCAAAAGTACTTCAGAATGAATGTTAAACATGGATTAATTAACAATGTTTAATTTTAAATGCATAAAACATTAAGAAAATAAACAGAATCGTTTGAAATAATCCGCCGAAAAATGTTAACCCTAGCCTCAATTCTGTTGGGAGAAAAAAATAACTGAAAGTTGGCGGTGGGGAAAATGGAAGATTTTTTTGGCGGGAAAGTTAGTTTTTAACTAATAATTAAAATTCTAATTAAAATTTCAAAAAAAGAGACCCCAGGTGCACATTCCCGACCTCTAAGGTATACATGTACCAAATTTGATAGCTGTATGTCAAATGACCTGACCTGTAGAGCGCCAACACACACACACACACACACACACACACACACACACACACACACACACACACACACACACACACACACACATTGAGCTTTATTATAAGTATAGATTAAATGAAATACAGGTAAAAATAGACAAACAAAGTATTAAATATCATTGATTCGCGCAATTTTGTATATGGATTAAATAAAGCATTGAAAAGCATTATAGTAAATTAGACTTAAAAAGGAATTAAATATCTATAAATAAATATCTTCTCTAAATTTAATAAATTTCTTTTAAAAATAAGAGAAAATTAATTCTTATTTAGTTTGATTGCTTAGAAGCGGCGTGTTTTCATTAGCTCTTGTTAGAGATCTGCAAATGTTTTACATGGATATTGTAAGCATGTCTTTGTCTCACATAAAGTAATTCATAATAATTTCAAAGAAATAATTAAATAAAAAAATTCAAAGAACACTTAAATATATTATACTTATTCTATTGATTTATTATATGCACTCAAAATGATTTTTACTACAATTTTTCACTATCCATCAATTAGAGGATAAAATGATATAACAAAGTATCTTGTTCAGTAAGGAACTCTGCAAACATAGAGTAAAAAAGTTAAAATTTCTATTAATTTTTAATTTTTTTTTGTGTGATTTTGAAAAATTAAAATTTTGAATTAATTTTGAAAAATTAAATAAATATTGTAAGAAGTTACTTAGAAAATAACTTTATCTTACAAACAACTGTCGAAACTGTAACTTGTCGAAATTAGTAACATTGTATTTGTTTTTGTAACTCTCCTGATAGCTTGTAAACATATTCGAGTCCATTACCAAGTTCAAAATGGTATAATCACTTAACATAATTATTGGCTCAATATTTCCATGTTTATTACTCTTTTTATCAAAAATATACAAATAAAAACACAATAACTAAATTCAATTTCGAAATTTTGATTGAGTATGCAATTGTATATTTCAAATCTTTCACAGTCCAAACACAATTTTTTATTTTCTCCTATACAAAGTAGTATAGCAAAGAGGAATTATAACAATAGTTAAAGTCCAACTCGAGATTTTAATGAATATACACTTTTCATACCTATTTGAATTCTAAAAAAATATGCATTTTTGGAATTATGTCTGTCATATTGTCTGTGTGTGACTACGATTGTCAAAATATTTGGATCTAGGAAATATGTATTCAAATTTCCTAAATCCCACCAAATTTGTAAATTTCTGTCAAATTTCGAATGAAATTCTTTATGAGGAAGTCTGTTTGCCCCAAAATAAATTAATAAAATAACTACAAAACGAAAAGAACTTGGAGGATCAAATTTACCCCACATATTTAGCATCAAAAATCTAGATTTGTATCAACATTTTGAACCAAATGTGTGAAAGGGTTAACTATCTGTCATCTTCTTTGACTAGCTAACTAGCGTGATAACTGAAAAACGCAAGACTTAAATATTTAAGATTTGATACGTCATTTTGTGACTAAAATTGTAGTTGTATATCAAATTTTGGCATCAATGGGCCATAAAAATGGCACCCAATATACACATACGGTTCTTTTATTCTTTTTAATTAAACGAATTCCCGCGATTAATCTCATATGTCTCAATCTAATAGACTCTTTCTTAGACGGCACACAGCAAATAAAACACGAGTGCATCTATTCAAGAATTTTTGAGAAAGTTTAAAGGAAACCAACCCATTGGTTAAAATTATAACTCATTGTCTGTTTTTCTGTTTGTACTATTTGAAATCATTACTGACAAAACGAAACGTCAGTTAAAAAATTAGAAATATGATTTGATTATTATAATTATGCATTGTATAATGTATTATGTAATGTATGTATTACTTTCAAATTATGGCCTGGATTTGTATACGAATGACTTCCTTTCGATTTGTTTGTGGCTCCGTATGTGCAGTTTTTAATTTGAAACTCCAACAAGCTATTCAAAAAAAAAAAAAAAAAGTTATAGCTTTTTAGCTTATTATTAAGTGCAAAAAAAAAAAAATTATTGCAATCAACTGTCTTTACCTTTTTCCCATCAAAAATTTCTTCTGAGATTTATTTTTATAAGACTTTTAAACAATTGTATAATTTTTTAGTTAATGACATTTTTTTTTTATTTTCTTCTTAATATTATATGAATTCAATTTTTATTTTAAAAAAAATCTTATTTTTTAGAATATTGAATATAAATGAAGCTGTAGTATGAAATGTCTGCTATTTATGAACCATTTTAGCTTGAATTCTCTTATAAATTATTATTTATAATGTAATAGCACAAATGCAAAGCTCACAGCAAACTTGTGACAGTAGTGACCTAGTAGTAAGGTTTTGGCTTCACAGTTAGCAGATCCAAATTCGAAACTGAATCCATTAAAGATCCGTCGTCTTTACTGGTATGATGTATGGTATGGTATGATATGATGCAGGCTAAATCTGGTGTAGTGGGCAAATGTCTTCCCATTTGTATGGTGAGGATACATGGCGAAGGAATTGTCAGCTAAGATACAGTCCTTCACATGATATTGGTATTGAAAAATACTAGTCTAGTTCCTTGTGAAATGTTAAAATATTTGAACTAAACATAAGGTATATTCTTTCGTTTTGAGAGGTTTGAGCCCCTATTGAGCAAGTTATCTTCCGCCTGTATACTTTGACCACACCATGAATTTTTCGATGGTCAAACGGCTGATGTGGAATAGAGATTTAACGCTGGATATTTTCTCTGATACCGTCTTTTTAACTCAAACATAATTCAGAATTACGAGGTTCATCCTATGTAGATTTTGAGTCACTTCAATTGTCCAGTCATTTATCTAACTAAATCAAATATAATTATTTTTCATTATGATTTTATGCTTAAGTTTATCCGTTTATTTCAAAACATTACTGTCAGAAAAAAAATATCCCATTATTATTACTACATTGTGAAATTTAATTTTAAAAAAATAAGTATTGCTAAGTGATGAATTAAATATGTTTGAAGCAATCGAAAGATTAAAACAATCATTTAAGCTCTTAATATCCGTACGATAACAAAAGTAACACAATTTCCAGTTTCGGAGAATTTATTTAATAATTATCATTGATGGATCGTTTATTTTCCAAGACGTAAATTTTATTAGTTGGACATTAATGTCTTCCAAGATAAGAACCATCTCGCAATTCCGAATTGTTTAAAAATGTTCCGAAATCAAATAAAATTATCGATCCAACTTCCAACAAAGCTAACTACCTGCAGCCTTTGTGGACCATCATTTCCTGTTATCAGATTTAAAAAGACATGCCATTAAGCTAATTAACTTTTCGGAATGCATTCCGTGTTGACAATTACACTAAAGACAAGCCTCCACCTAAATCCCAAACTCTTTGCAACTTGTTACATCGACGCAATGGCGTTGCCCACTACACAATGATAGTAGGAAATGGTTCTGTGGTGCTAATGACTGATCCGCGATAAAATGCCAATCCCGTGTTCCGACCACAAATAACGGTTGTTTCCACGGTTCTTTTTTCTATTTTGTGCCGCCCCCCTCCCATCTTCGCTATCGACCTGCCTTCCCAGTGGAGATTCTCCCCTTTCTTCCAATAATTTTTGTGGCGGTGGCACCAAGTTTTGAGGTGGAACGAAAGCTACTGTAGGTATTGGAGATAAAATACATAAAGACTAGGAACTAGACAACATAACTGATACAGATCTTAACGGTTTAGGAGTTTGTTTTGCTTTTTCCGTTTTGTGTTTGCCAGCTTGGGGAACATTTTGCCATCCCTTGGCGCATCGGTTTCTGATCGCAGAAAATGCTCAGAGATTGAGAATTTCAGAAGAGAAGAGGGGGAAACATGTGCAGAAGTTGTTCAAAACCTCTAACGGTGATTTCGTATCCTAACGGAATTTGCTTCTTCCTCGATCGTAAATAAGGTGAGTTTTGTTTGAAGTATTCTCTGGGGATCTTCACCAATTGTATTGAGTGTATCAGTGGCAGAAATTGTTTGTTTCGAAATGGAATTCCGATTACGTGAGAACGTAAGAATGGCGAATATGCATAAACCTGTTTTTGTATATGATATATACTATGGTTACAGGTTTTGATATTTTATGAAAGAAAAGAGTGACAAAAATTGGAAAAACTTATTATTTACATGGTAAAACTAAGATATTATAAATGAATAACATTTGTCAAAACAATAACTCTGAATATTCGACCATGGTCAGATAAAGAGAAGAATATCTTAACTCTTTTTTTTATAACACCATACTGTATGAAAGGTATCTTTCATGGTATTGCATTTAGAAACTTTGACATATCCATTCTAAAGCCAAAGCTCTATCCCAAGATTTTCATGTAGCCCAATAAAATTGATCCCAAAAAAGAGAGGTTTAGTTATATTAAAGTCCCACTTTAAAACAACGCTAAGGCTATTTTGGGACGGACCTCATAATTTTGAACAGCGGTCAGATAGCGAGGACGACACCTGAACTTGCCCCCTTCTACGCACTACACCAATGGGAGGACGTTTCACCCAGACGTTTATCGTGCGCCAGACCCGCTTACAAGACGGATATTCGATGGAATCGGGCTTGAACCTGAAACCCTCCGGTTACGAAGCCAAGACCTAACCACCAGCCACCACGGTCCCCCAAAAAAGAGAAATAGTTTGAAAATATTTCTTATTGTGTCCAAATTTTTAAATGTTTTTAATAGTATTTAGTTCTGTATCTACTTATAATTGTACGTTATTTCATTTGAAGTTGAACAGTATATATCTTTATAAGCTAAGACAAGTAAATACTTCTTTTTTTTCTGTTTTACGTTTCTCTGTTTATTACTTTTTTTATTGAAGAATATCTGTACAATCTAATTTATTACATCCGGATGTGCCTGTCTAGATAGCTTATTATCCTCTTAATGATATCTCGTTTCTGATTAAATGTCATTTGATATTGTCTCTCGATCTCCAAAGTGCAATTCTCTCTCTTTATATTTTTTTGTGTCCTTGCGTCAGTATCTTCTCTACACATAATGTTCGCCTTATAATCAAATAAAATCTAATCACTAGACTCGAATGGCAGTCATTTACTAAATGATCCATTAATAAACAAAAATTCATTACAGAATAAAAAAATTAATAAATGATGAAAAATATTGAAAATAAATACTAACCCGTCTTGAAATGAGAATACAATGAATCAGAAAAAAATTCAGACCTTAACCCATTGGCATTTCTTAATAATTCAGAATAAAAAAATAAATAGAATTTGAAATTTAGGATCTCTTAACTAAATTTTAATTTAAGCTTAGCTTTATTCACACATTGATATATCAGTCATTCTACAAATAAAAGAGAAATATGGCAGCTTCTCTAGTCGAAAAATGATAAGTTGTAATTTGCCCTTTCGATAATGATTCAAGAGGGTTGAGATACTTTTTAACTCCGCTTAACGTTACAGATGGCGGTTGGTAATTATATGCAAGATATTACACACACAGATATATATATATATATATATATATATATATATATATATATATATATATACTGTGAGTAATTAATAAATTTTCATCTCTTTTTTATTCAATCTTTATTTGGTTATCAAAGAATCATCTTCCTGTGATTTTATCTAAATATGATCTCATAAAAAAATTCTAATATTACAAGTACAGTCAAACATTGATTAACAAGCACCTCTCATGGCAAGTAATCCCATAACGATCAAAATGTAAAAAAGTGAGTCCTTTGACGAGCGATGTTTCGCAAAATGAGTGACGAGGTGACATCGTGAGGTTGCATTTAGATTCTTGTCTATATATAAGCTATCAATCGGTGTTTAATGCTTATTTATTGATGTTTTTTTTCTGTATCATGCCAAGGAATTGTGGAAAGAATTTCACCTTAAGAACACTAGATAACAGCATCAATAACGCAGCATTCCTCCTTTATAATAAGGAAGATGCAGAAATTATCCAAAATTGTGACCTCGTATGTTGAGAAGATTCACATCATAAAGCAATAACTATGTGCTCTATAGATTTATCTGATAATAATGCTGTGTCTCATTTTCCCTAAATTTTGAAGCATAGCCAAATATAAATGTCTTTAGACAATATTCTTGTAAAAAAACATACATTATAAATAATGAATCGCATTTTAAAATGGGTTTTGAAGCTACAAAAAACACGGATAGAAAATTGGCGATTTTTCACTTTTGAGCCATCAATTTTTCGCTTTTAGGAATATTAGAAGTTGATAAAGAAAGCTGTCACATTTGGCAATTTATCGTCTACAAAAAATTTCATCCTGGCGCGAATGTCTCCCATGTATAACAAGGTTCTCCTGTTTGGCCTGTTAAAGAGCAAGGTCGCAAGAAGTTATCGTCCGAAGAAGCAAAGAGAAAAAAAATGGGAATGAAAGCGAAACAGCAAGGAGAGGTATCGAAAGTATATATTATTTTCAATTTTTCTATGAGGCAAAAAAACGTTTTGGAGCTCGAACGATTTTGAAATGGGGGGAAAAAACATTGTATTCTAAATATCGACGTATGCATTATCTAATAGTCACGTGATTGTTTAAACCCGGTTTAAACTAGTTTTTCACGGGGAAAAAATCTGACCCTAGGAAAAGAAATTTCGAATTCGATTTATTTTGAGGTGGTCAAAACCCATCGCTTTACTAATTGACGGTGATTGTGAAATATGAGTCACTCGAGAACATGATGTTCTGCTATCGGACTGATACCATGTGACTAAAAAAATAAGGTTCTCACATGATAACTTGTAATTAACTACGTCAGATTTCATTTTTTTATTACGTAATAGCTGGTGTTCTCATGTAAATAAATAAAATAATATTTATAATAATGTATAAATAATTTCACTTAAGGACTGTTTCGTTTTAAGTGTAAGATTTAGAAAAGAATTATATTCATTAAGAAAGTATCCACCATATTTAAATTGGCAACTTCTATTTTATATTTTAGAAAAACCTTAATGTCATTTTATATCACAAATTTTTGATCAATCCCTTTGTTCTAATTAGTTAAGGTCTCTCGTTTAAGATTTTGGTATACGGTATCATCTAAAAGTAATCTGATCTGTTATGTAAATGACTGGTACTAATTAGTCTATACGCATCGCCATTGAATAAACTTCCTGTGCTAATTTTCTTAAGACTCAAGCCTCCTAATTAGTATGATAGAGCTTACATTCGGTAATTAAGGCAAATTAAACAAGATACTGAACAAATATTTAAAACATTGAAGAACAGGATGCCGAACAAGAGGCGTTTGAATTTTGTCATTTTAAACTGAAAATTTGGAGTTGGTGTATCAAATTAGGAGTGGAATTTTAATAGTTTATTTATTATTCGATGCACACATCTCGATGTGGAAATGTCTTTTTACTTTTAATTAAAAAAAATTATTTTTAGAAAAATTATTAAAATAATTTGAATCTCTGAAAATAAAGGAATATTACTTGATTGAATTAAGAAATTATTAATTTTTATCATCTTTAATAATTTCATATCTTAGTAATTCTTATTCATTTCATAATCAATTTTGGAATTTGGTATTTTTATAAGCAATAATTGATTTAAAATATAGCAACAAATGTGCCATTTTGAAAATGTTGCATTGTCTATTGATTTGCTGATGAAAATAATAGTTTCTTATTTCAATTCTACATTTTAAAATTTAATTATTACAAAGGTTTACAATTACAAAGGTTTCTTATTTGTAAATATATTTTTTAAACAGTCAAAAACTAAATATCTACTTATAAAATGATTACTAATTTAAATTTTAATTATTTTCTTTTATTAAACTGACGATAAATGTTCTGTAAGAAATCATGAACATTAGAAAGAATTATTAAATACAAGTAAATAAATGTGTGCAGTTTTCTTTCTTTAAATACCATTTTGAGAATTTTTCATATCTTAAATTTTGTGTAATTTATTTTAAATAATTCTTATTAAAAAGTAGAATTGAAAAATTAGGTAAGAATGCAATAAAATATTTCATATTCACTTATTAACGAATTTCAAAATATTCTCAAAACCGTAATTTTAACTCATTTATGATTATATTTTAATTCCAATTCAATAAAAGTTTGTGTAGCTGTAAAATGCATTTTGAATTTCTGAGTTACGAATTATTAAATGGAAATTATAATTTAATGTGTAAAATAAGAGTTATTTTAAGGTAATAACCTTTTATACTTTTGAAATCTTTCAGTGATTGCATTTATTTGCTTCAACAGTTGAAAGCACAAATTAAATGTTTTTTTTTTCAATTTTTCATCTAAAATAGTCATTTACATTCTTTTTTTATTAGTTATTTAAGAGGAAAATTAAAAAGCAAAAAATAGCGTTTTATTAAGATTTTAAAGAAGAAAATTTGAATTTCCAGCTTAGCAAATTTCTTCATAACTTTACGTAAGATATTTAATTATCTAAGTAAATATTAAATCGAAAAATGTTTTTTTCTCAAGAGTAATTATGGTTTTTCTCATTTTTATCAGTATTCAGACATATTAAATTTAGAAATCGGGGAAATGATTTGAGATTTTTTCAGGCATGCGGAATTGCTTAATGGGTTATATTTTTCTAAAGTTTCCATCTTTAAGAATTCTAAATTGCTTCATGAAAATGGAGTTTAAGCATTTCAAAAAATCTGATATATATAATGTATATTTTGGTTGAAGCAGAATGCAGGTTTGAAGCACTGAAGAGACATTTTACATTTTTATATTACTTTAATATCCATTCCGGGAAAGCAATTTATTTACAATCAGGCGCGGACAAGGCACGTCCGCAACAGCGCTAAGCAAAAGCAGAAGTAAGTAAAAACGAACGAAACAAAGGATCACTAGTCTTATATAACATGGGATTTCCAGCCACGCGCCAATTCAATACACGTGGTGACCTTTGAGAAGGGCAAGGGAAGTATCACTTTCACACGATACATAGAACTAATTGCGCAGTAATTTTTACACAGCTTCAGTTGAATTATTAAGTGGAATTAGATTAGGAAATAAGAGAATATTTTACTATGGGCTGAATTAAGATAAATATTTGGGAATTAATTTGATTTAAATTACATATTAAAATATCATTATATATATAATATATCCTTTTTAATTTTTCACATATGAACTACTCAAAGAGAAAATATTTGCATAATCAAAGATAAGAAAGTTTAATACATGTATTCGAAATGTTGACGGATCTTCATGTTTGAGACCGCCCCGAATCCCCACCACCCAATAAACATTTGAGGGGGGATTATATTTGTCACGATAACTTCAAAACGCTTTGAGCTAAGCAAGTGAAATTAGGTATGACACCTTTACATTAAATTTGTAGAATTCTGTAAAATTCGGTGTAAACTCTCTTCACAGAAAATTTGTCTGTCTGTCCGAATATAAGTGAATACGATAATTACAAAATACAAATACTAGATTGATCAAATTTTTAACACAGTTTTATAAGTACACATACTTATCAAATTTTGACTCAAATCCGTTTGTAGGTGGTACATCTGTTGTCAACTCCCCTCGACATTTTCACATACATGAAGAAAACATTATGTTTCATTTCTCATCTCAAATATTAAGCAAAATTGCACATTTTTAAATTCGTCGTATTTCAACAAATATCTATCAAATAAGCAAAAATTGACAAACCAACGTATAGTAATGATACTAGCTGATTCAGATTAAAATTCGATTAGAGATTGCGTTTTTAGTAACAAAACTAAATGCTAAATTTCACCCATATAGCTTTTTGGGGATGTTTGAGCAATTACATGCACATGTACAAATGTTGTCAGAGATGAAATACTTCCCTTGATGGATTTACTTCGTTATTTGACATATCTAGAATTTTTAAAGGGTCGTAAAAATTATCATCCGTCTAGAATTTTAATTTATTTTTTTAATTATTTAATTGGTAGACAGACTGGCTTAATTCTAAAGATATATTTTATAGGGCACAAAGTGGTATAAAATGTTGAGACTAAGCCTGCCAATGAGGAATATTTTTCCTACGATTTTTTTCATAAAAGGATTATGATATATACGCTGGACACTCTCTGATGGAATTCTCTTATTGTTCTCTAGTTGGAATTCTTAGAATTATTTTACTTTTAGACAGACAGACTTGATTCTGAAATTTTTTGAATCCAAATAGGTGTCAAATATGAAGATCCGGCAAAATTTCAAGGTTTATTTTTTTTTCTGTGTTATTCCTTTGGATAGTTATATGTAGTTGATATTGAAATAATATATATAATATTGATAATTTATATTGATAATTGACAAGGCAACATGAAATATTGATAATTTATTATGAAATAGTTGCGTAGTATTTACAAGTTTTTTGTTGTTGTATTTCTTGCAACATGAAAAATATGCTCCCTCTTTGTACAACAACGATTAGCATTTATTTATTCTTGAAATGTATCGTTTATTTTACTATAAATACTAAATTTCAAAATTTCCATGTAAAGAAAACTCATTCTTTATGAAATAGTTATGTAAGCTTCCACCACATTTTCTGTTATCCTTCTGGCAACATAAAAGAACACGTTCACACTACGAACAAATACAATTTATTTCTATTTATTATTCAATTGAAAAACCAAACTACAACAATATTTAACTTCATTCAAAATTAAAGAATTCTAATGTAAAAAAATAAATCATTATGAAATGATTATATAAGCATTTACAAAATTTTCTGTTGTATATTTGGCAAAATAAAAAATAATACGTTCCCACTACAAACAATTACGATAAGTTTCCATTTATATATGAAATTTATATTTTGTTTTTCTATTGAAATTTTAAACTACAAGAATTTCCTCTTCATTCTGAATTAAAGAATTTCCATATCAAGAAAAATCATTCTTAATGAAATAGTTACGTAAGCTCCCACAACATTTTCTGTTATATTTTTGGCAACATGAAAAGAAATAAATCAAATTACAAACGACGATGATTTATTTCTATTTATTCTTAATATTTATATTTTTTTTCACTTGAAATTCTAAATTACAAGAATTTATTTTTCATTCAGAATTAAAGAATTTCCATGTAAAGAAAACTAATTCACTATAAGATAGTTACGTAGCTATTTACAACATTTTCTGTTGAATTTCTGACAACATAAAATAATACGCTTCCACTACGAACTACTACGATTAGTTTTGATTTGTTCTTGAAATTTATAGTTTATTTTTCAATTCAAATTCTAAATCACAAGAATTTCCTCTTCATTCACAGGCTTCAGAATTTTCAAAGCCAAATAGCCAGTATAGTAAGATTTATGCTTTTATATATTTTCTATTAAGAAAGGAAAATTGCTTGTCTTGAATTTTATGTTTAAATCTTAGTTCAGAAACGTTATTTCGAATAAGCTTGAGAAAAGCTCTTAAAGCAACACTTAGGCGATTTCTGATGTTCTTGCTATTTATTGAAGTGCGAAAAGCCTAATTTGAATTTAAATGGAAATGTCAAAATGCTTTTTCTCGGAATTACATTTTTGCAGTAGCTTGAATCGTCCAAGATTAAAATCGATGCAAGGATTCCAGGCATTTTCTCGAAGAATTCTTCTTCGTTTCTTCGCCCTTTCGTATAAAGTCCGTTTAACGTATAGTGATGAGTTTTTAATGACTTGCTCCTTGAAAGAGAAATTCTGAAATTTCTGCATTGACTATATTAAGATAAGTATAGTACTTAGCTAGAAGGAGCTTGAAAATTTTAGTATTTAACCATTCATTTGGTTAAAATTTATTCTTTGGAAAATTGTTTCCATTCTTGATAAGTGGATATGAACAACTTTTCTATTTAAAAATGCTTTGGAATGTAACATTTATGACATGTTAGAAATAACAATTCAAATATTATTTTTACAGATATTTTTCTACAAAATAATTTCATAAATGCGTCAATGAAACTGAGAACTAAAACCTACATATTCAATTGAAAATTTAGTTCTTTTCACAAATTATTAAAGAAAAATTCCAATTTTGTATTTATTTGTAAATAATTGATTAAATTATTTACTCCGATATGCAATATATTAGATAGATAATTTTTAAGTTCAGATATTCAACAATTAGAGTTTAAAAGGTAAGGCCTAGATCCATCAGAAATTAATCTGCAATATTAAATCTATGAGATAAAATATTTTTTAAAAAAATGATATCTTCTTTTTATGTAGTTATGTTTATGTAAGAATTGCTTAAATAACCGACACTGTCTTTAAAATTATTTGTTTTGTTTCCTAAAACTTATAAACAAATTGTTAGACTATATTTATATAGAAATGTTAAAGAATTTAAAATGCTGGATATGTTTAAATTAAATATGCAAAATAATCTTTAATATTTTATTTTTATCATATTAATCGTTTTTATCGTTATCGAATGCTTTTTTAAAATAAATATTACTTACATTTGTGTTTTTTCAATATTTTAAATATCGTCTGCTCAGACAGTTATTATTAAAAGTCGAAACTGTATAACGAGTTTTTGAAAACGATCTTTTCACATTTGTATGTATTTATTGTTTCCTTTATTGAATTTTTTTTGATTTAATAACAGTTTTATCAAATATTATATATAGTATGAATAATATTTCCTATTTATATAGCATACTTATTAAGTATAAATTAGCATGAATGATAGGTTTAATGCATCGGTGATTTACTTTATATTATAACGAACACTAGAATAAATTTTATTAAATATCATTCAACTGCTTATATGGAGTTTGTTGTATCAAAAAATGTATTAATGCAGCCTATAGATTTTTTTTTTATTTTTTATTCTAATTTCTGAAGTAATTTTGAAGAGGCTTTAAGATATTAATTATTTCAAAATAATTCAAAGTAGTAATTTATTTGATAAGATTCATACATTTTATGGTATGATTTTTATATCGGCTTTGTATTTACTACAATGCTTTCCTAGAAAATTTGCACATATTTAAATATGCTTCTAAATTTATCGTGAAATTTGTAGTATAAAATTTCTGAATAAAATTTTTATTTAGTGTTGTTCTACTTCATAAAACTTATTTACTTAAAAGTTAAGAATTTTACTTTTTTATATAAAAAGTATTAAAAAAAGAATGTATCATCAAAGCTTCGAACTGGAGATTTCGACGAATCTCAAAATTTCAGACATCTTTGTGTTCAGAAAACGCATTTTTGGAATTATGTCTGTCTGCCTGCAAACATGGTAACTCAAAAGCAAATGAAATTTCAGCAATGGTTTCTACAGCATATACGTAGATTTATATCAAATTTTCAATAAAATCCATTCATAAGTGACGTCTGTCTGTCCGGAGAATAAATATAACGTAATCAAAATTTACGGTTTTTCCTGATTAGTTAATAATCCGTAATAATTTTTAAATTTTCTTAAAGATCTATGTCAAAAATATTCTAAAGATTTAAGAGATAACATAAATTGCATGATAATTCAGCTGAATCACTTTAAAAACATTTTTTAACATGAATGATATGAGATCCAAATAACTGGGAATTTAGAGCTTTAATAATGGGTGTATAAAAACTTTTCCACCCATTGTTAATAGGTGGTATTGCCAATATTCCTTATCTGTAAATAAATCGGTGAAAATTGTATTTGAACGGTTTGATAATAACCATTAAAAATTAGCGTTCATTTAATATTAAAAAACATTTTCAGTTAAAAAAATATGCTGCATTTTATGCCAAACAAAGAGCATTTGCGAAATTTATGTTGCATTATTTCATTACAAAGAAAACCGTAGAAAAAAAAAACTAGTAACTTGTTGATGGACATTTACAATGAATAAGTCCAATCGAATGCAGTTTGCAGAGAGTAGTTAAGGCGATTTATAAAATGATAATTTCAATACAAATGACAAATAACATGAAAAACCATAAAGAAATCTAAGATGCAGATTTGGGACTACTATTGGTGAACAATACAAGCAATAGTTGATTCATTTGAACGAAGTGGTGAAGGAGAAACGTCCATAATATGGTGAAGGACATGTCAAGGTTGTTTCTGGTATGACGGTGTTCGGCCACGTATTACCAGAATATTGAAAGAAATATTCGAAGCACTTACCAGGGTTCTGTAACTGAAACGCCGTATTCACACGATATTACTTCTTTAGATTACTATTTGTTTCACTCCATGCAAAGTGGTGATTCATCTGAACGCCAATAGATGGCGCAATGAAAAATCCAGAACTGTGAACTCTTGTTTTTGTTCAGGGACTGGCATTCTTAGGGGATGCTTGGAGGAAACGGATGCCAAGTAAACGCGCTCGAAAATGTGTAGTTTGAATAGTTTGAATATGTATACAAAAAATATATTCGCTGTAATAAATATCGAGACGTGGATGAGGTGAGTCATTCCTTTATTTATTACCATAATCCTTCAATAAATCAACACAAAGTACCATTTCTGGAAAGAGGTTCAATTCCCATAGAGATATCAAAATAGGCTGGGTAATTGCATTGCACCTTAGAAATTGACATTTTTTTCTTCTTCGCTAAATTCGTTCTTACCCGAAAGATAGATAAAAGTTAAAATTTCTGTGATAAAATATTTTGAAAAGTTCGTTGATGTCGTGTCCGCGTTACTACGGAAAAGGAGTGCAGTAGTTTTTGAGGATAAAGACCCCAGAGAACCCGAGGAAAGAAGTCTGATTTCCAGCTCAAATGAAGGTGATTCCACCCGCTTGCACAACCCCTTTTTACAGGGGGGCTCTTTCACACACCTCATCACAGATAGAACTCAGGGTGAAGAACAACCATGCCCGAAACAGTACTCGAACCCGGAACGCCCAGATCACGGGAAAGACGCGCTACCCCTTAGCCAGAAAACCGGCGAATAATTTGTTCTTTAATTTTTGTAACAAACATGTCTTTTTTTTTATAACTTAAAGGATAGAATTATATTTTTAGAACATAGTATAATAGACGAAATAATTTACATAATTCTTAATAAGAAAAATGCGGTACAAATTAAAGTTTTCGATTTCATTAATTCTAAGATTTAATTGATGTTATTTTATGCATTTTTCCAAAATTGATAGTACAATAGAGGTGAAAACTTTAAAAATTGAAATATCATCATGTTCTTTCAGTTTAAAAAATGATTTGTTTATATTTTGTTTCGTTTGTTATAACATTAAGGTTTCATGTGTACTTGAAAAACATAATTTACATTTTATCACATATTTTCAAAATTTCAAAATAATTCGTCTTATATATTTTGTAAACTCATTACCAGCTAAAAGGATTGTCAAAATACTTATTCTCTACATTTGTTTCGTTTGAAAAAAAGTTACTCTCGGAACTTGAAATACAGATATTTTCCATTTCACTTTATGATGCAATATCCGTTTTGAAATTAAGTTTCAAATTATTCTAGCATATGTAGATATATTGATTATTTATGCAAAATATTTATAGGAAAAAAAAGTCTAGTATATGCTAAAATATGATTTTATACCATTTATAAAAAAAGCAATTTAATATGTTACAGGGGAAAATACGTTACAGAAAAAAAATAAAATATATGCATTTCAAATTTTGAGAAAATTTTAAAATCTGAATTTACAAAATTTTATATTTTTTTCCTCCTGAAAATATAATTCCAACCATTAAAATTGCCAATAAATTTATATTCTGCGCTTACTGCAACAGAGAAAAAAAATCTATATTAACTATATTCAAAACACAAGAGTTTTCTATTTCAATTTACGATTCAATAATTCTTTCTGAAATAATGTTTCAAAACTCTTTTAATAAAAACAATAAAAACATTGGATGCATCTAATAAAAACATTAAAACATTATTTTTCTCCATTTTCAAAAGAAATAATATGTTTTAGATAAAAAAAAATACTTTAAAGAAAAAATAAAAAGTTTATATATACATTTCAGATCTCGAGTAAATTTAGTTATCGACTCAGTCCAAATTTACAAAATTTTATAAACTTTCGCCGGCGTTCTCGGGAAAAATCGTCGAGAAATATGTCCCTTCCACCATTCTAGCTAACCCAGCATTACACTCATGCAGAAATGAAAAGATATTGATTCTTTCATAACCGATAGTTCTTGGCATTTTTCTCTCTCCATGCTGTCGATGGTACCTGGGCCTGCTGCTTCCACAGACAATACGTCGATAGTGGAAAATATGGAATGTCGGTTCTTGCCATTCTTTTTCCAACAGCCCACCCGATAACCTGTATCGAAAGTTTTCCAGAAGAAAAAGAAGAAGAAAGAAAAAAACAATTGGAATGTAAAATCCGAAAATGTATTCTATTGGTCGTAAGTTTTATAAGCCTTCTGTGTTGTTTGTTGTTGAGATGGGAAAAAAAATAAAAGATGATGCAAGATTTCGCCTTTCTGAAATCCCGAAGGAAAACAAAAAGAACATTTTGTCGATAACATATGAAAAATCTTTGCGCAAAAATACATTGAAGCAGCCTGCACTGATGACATTGAAATATGTTATGTCGTTGTCAGACAGTATTTTAGTGACATACCCGTATTTGTGACAAACCTTGAATGTTGCGCGCGATGTCAGTGACAGAAAAATATGTTTTATACGGAAGAGGAATTGCGATATTATCGACGAATTGTTTAACATAGTTTTCTTCTCTTTGTCTTTTTGTTTGAATAAAAAATATATTTCATTCGATTTGTTTCTGTCGAAATATATTCGGAAGTCTTTCTTTCCCTAGACTTTACATTAGAGGTCTTTGTTTCGAAAAATGGGCAGAAACTTATATTTTTTCAAACTGTATTATGGAATGAGATTTATACATAATCTTACAAATCTATAATATTTTTTTCCTGGGGACTTGTGTAGAAATAAGGAAGAGTTTGTGTCTATTAGAAGCCGAGATCCGTATATCCTTCTAGAAAATTATAAAATATCATGCGGTGATAGGAAGAGTGAATTTATTTTTGAGTGCTGATTACCTTGCCAGCTCTCTAGCTATATTCAAAGCACTATTGTGGTTGTTGAAGCGCGATTTGCTGTTTACCTTTGTGTTATTTATTTCTCTTTATACTGTTACAAATCTGTAACTTTGCTACCCGGCATGAATAGTGTCATCGTGAGAAAGACCGTTGTAAGATCTGTGCTGAGCAGCTGCCGCGTCAATGACCTGATAGCTTGGCGACCATTTGGCGACTTGGCGACGAATTTGGCGAGTTTGGCGACTAAATGGATATTACTGGAAAGCTCGAGAACTTTCACGATCCATCCACTAAGACCCGAGATACAGCCAGGTTCGCCCTGATTGGTCTGAAGATTCCAGCCCCGCCTCCCGGAACTATAAAAGACAGGCAATTTGAATCTGCGGAGAAGTTGTGTGGATCTCCAGAAGTTGTGCAGATCGTCAGCAGTTGTGTGTGAGAGGAGTCGGAGTCGCCGACAAAAAAAAAGATTTTGGAGGATTAGACAGCACGCAAGCTGCTGAACTATAGCAATTAAATGCGCTGCATTATTACGATTTATCGGCGGTATTTATTATAGGAGAAAAATTTTCGTAACAATACGCTCTTCGTGTGTGTTTTGCAGTCTGTATTTCCTACCTCCTTGTGGATTAATCACAGGGCCCGTCTTTGAGTTTGTTGAAACTTTTACACTGTACACCCTGAAGACGTATTTCCGATGCATTGTGTTTAATAATATTATACAGTCTTGCAATGTGTGAAACTAGTTTTCGAGTTTATGTAGTTTATTCAGAAAGTTGATAGTTTTAATATAAAACTAAGTTGTCGTTTGTTTACTTTGACGTAGTAGAGTGATATATAGAGAAACCATTACAATTTAAAGAAAAGTCAGCCTCGAGATACGAAGATGTGAAGACAAAATATCCGAGATCTTGTAAAAAAGATACGAAATTTTGAAATTTCTTACGTTTCTGTTACAAATGAATTCCAAAATAATAACAATATATGAGTCTAAACAACAATCTCAAAACGATATAATTAGATCAATTTCAGTACAGTTTTTATATCAAAATTTCATAGGTGCACCTAATTTTGGAAATATCTTGAATACATCTAATTTTTTTAACAATTTATATACGCATGCTCGATATTCCATAACAGTACTATTAAACTACCTGCTAAATGCGTGGTATGGTATTTGATCTTGCTTGGTCATGCTAAATGCTTATGGTATTTGATCATGCTTGGTCATTCTAAATGCTTATGGTATTTGATCAGGCTTGGTCATTCTAAATGCTTGATATGCTATTTGATCATGCTTGGTCATTCTAAATGCTTATGGTATTTGATCAGGCTTGGTCATGCTAAATGCTTGATATGGTATTTGATCATTCTAAATGCTTTTGGTATTTGATCTTGCTTGGTCATGCTAAATGCTTGGTCTGGTATTTGATCATGCTTTGTCATTCTAAATGCTTATGGTATTTGATCAGGCTTGGTCATGCTAAATGCTTGATATGGTATTTGATCATGCTTGGTCATTCTAAATGCTTATGGTATTTGATCAGGCTTGGTCATGCTAAATGCTTGATATGGTATTTGATCATTCTAAATGCTTATGGTATTTGATCTTGCTTGGTCATGCTAAATGCTTGGTCTGGTATTTGATCATGCTTGGTCATTCTAAATGCTTATGGTATTTGATCAGGCTTGGTCATGCTAAATGCTTGATATGGTATTTGATCATGCTTGGTCATTCTAAATGCTTATGGTATTTGATCAGGCTTGGTCATGCTAAATGCTTGATATGGTATTTGATCATTCTAAATGCTTATGGTATTTGATCTTGCTTGGTCATGCTAAATGCTTGGTCTGGTATTTGATCATGCTTGGTCATTCTAAATGCTTATGGTATTTGATCAGGCTTGGTCATGCTAAATGCTTGATATGGTATTTGATCATGCTTGGTCATTCTAAATGCTTATGGTATTTGATCAGGCTTGGTCATGCTAAATGCTTGATATGGTATTTGATCATTCTAAATGCTTTTGGTATTTGATCTTGCTTAGCCATGCTAAATGCTTGGTCTGGTATTTGATCATGCTTGGTCATTCTAAATGCTTATGGTATTTGATCAGGCTTGGTCATGCTAAATGCTTGATATGGTATTTGATCATGCTTCGTCATTCTAAATGCTTATGGTATTTGATCAGGCTTGGTCATGCTAAATGCTTGATATGGTATTTGATCATTCTAAATGCTTTTGGTATTTGATCTTGCTTAGCCATGCTAAATGCTTGGTCTGGTATTTGATCATGCTTGGTCATTCTAAATGCTTATGGTATTTGATCAGGCTTGGTCATGCTAAATGCTTGATATGGTATTTGATCATTCTAAATGCTTTTGGTATTTGATCTTGCTTAGCCATGCTAAATGCTTGGTCTGGTATTTGATCATGCTTGGTCATTCTAAATGCTTATGGTATTTGATCAGGCTTGGTCATGCTAAATGCTTGATATGGTATTTGATCATGCTTGGTCATTCTAAATGCTTATGGTATTTGATCAGGCTTGGTCATGCTAAATGCTTGATATGGTATTTGATCATTCTAAATGCTTATGGTATTTGATCAGGCTTGGTCATGCTAAATGCTTGATATGGTATTTGATCATGCTTGGTCATTCTAAATGCTTATGGTATTTGATCTTGCTTAGTCATGCTAAATGCTTGGTCTGGTATTTGATCATGCTTGGTCATTCTAAATGCTTATGGTATTTGATCAGGCTTGGTCATGCTAAATGCTTGATATGGTATTTGATCATTCTAAATGCTTATGGTATTTGATCTTGCTTAGTCATGCTAAATGCTTGGTCTGGTATTTGATCATGCTTGGTCATTCTAAATGCTTATGGTATTTGATCAGGCTTGGTCATGCTAAATGCTTGATATGGTATTTGATCATGCTTGGTCATTCTAAATGCTTATGGTATTTGATCTTGCTTAGTCATGCTAAATGCTTGGTCTGGTATTTGATCTTGCTTGGTCATTCTAAATGCTTATGGTATTTGATCAGGCTTGGTCATGCTAAATGCTTGATATGGTATTTGATCATGCTTGGTCATAGTATTTGATTTCCTTCATTGCATAAGCATCCCGTTTAATGGTTTTATGAATTAAGAAATAAATTCATAACTTCAAATGTGGTCAGATGACAAAGACGGCACAAGACTCAACATTTCACGTTCTGGATTTTCATGCACATCAATAAGCAAAAATAAAGATTTTAAAAAATAAAAATTTATGGTGATATCTATATTAGTAACCGAGATCTGAAGGTTCTTCTAGAAAACTATAAAGTTCGCATATATTTGGATAAATCCCGTTGGATGAAAGATTAGAAACACATTAGGCGCGCACGCAGGAAAAATTTAATCTCAAACTTGTTATCACGTTGCTAAGTAAACAAAATTTTACTACCAAGCAATTATGGTCAGAAAGCTGCGCCAATAAATCGAGAAATTGGGGGAACTGAAAAAAAAATCCTTATTTTAACGGAAGGAATAAAAAGTCAATGAAGAACAAAATTATATAAATATCGTGCCTTTAAATTTATAGTATTAGAACAGAATTTCATTTCTTAAAATACGTTGAAATATATTAGAATATTAAGGTTTATTTATTATGAGACCATATAAATAAAGCAAAATAAATATATTTTCAATATTATTCTCTTCTATAAAAGTAAAATGCCAAAAAAAATCTATCTGGTAATTTTTAGATAGTTATTGATCACAGCAAAAAGTGTGCTACAGTTTCTTAATCTATATGAAGGAGAGTACTAAATACATAAAAATATTTACCTAGTTCATTCTATAAGAATATTCAACAACAGCTTCAAAATAAGTTTTTTTTCTCCCAACATGACGATAAACAAGGAATTACATATGTCTCCAGAGAAATCTTAAGAAAATGTATTCTTTATTTGTAAGATATTTTAGAAAGAAACAATACAAGTTCGCATATTCTTTTCCTTAATATTATTACACATAAATTTTCATTTCGTAAGCAGAAATATTGTAAAGCTAATTCAAATACTAAACGAAACATTGTTCCCAGTAGTATCCGAAATTATTTTTTTCCATTTCTGTAAATTCTAAGGTATTAAAATAATACACTTTTGATAGAATTTCTTTTTTTTTTTTTCCGCATGAATAAAATTAGATATTGTATCTGTTGTTGTTGTGCAAGATTTGAGCAATGCAAATACATTTAAAAATGAAAATTGAATCACATTTTGGAATTGTATATATATATATATATATATATATATATATATATATATACATACAGGGTGGTCAAAAAAAACTTTCCCCTATATATGAAACCCTAGAGGCCTATCCACTCAACCAATCGAACCAAAATTTCAGACATGGTTGTTTGAAGGTATGCGCTGGAGATTGTGATGATTCTAAACAACTCAGAGCTCACGGTTACGGTTACAGTGAGATAATTTCGAAATTTTCGAATGGCAACACCCACTTTTTCCTTGCGCAAATTGATCAGCGTATTGAAAAACAACAAATGGTGTTGGAACGATTAGCGTGTGACGAAAATTAGCGGCGTAAGTCATTTACAAAGAAGAGCATTATAAATGACTAATGACAATAAAGAGAGGAAAGAAAAAAAGCTTTCATTGGAGTGGAAAGTTATAATTACAGGTTTTCAACGTCTTCGCCTTCGCAAGCGACAACGCATTGCATTCGGGAGATTGTGGACAACAATGTCGAACGTAACATGAAAGAAGGAATATGCATAACTTTACACGTGTTATGACATCTTGCAATTCTGAGACATCTCGTGTACCAGGCATGTACACGTTAGATTTCAGATAACCCCCAGAAGCAGAAATCCATAGAAGTGTGGTCGGGGATCGCGGTGGCCACGAAACCACAAAGTTATGAGAGATGATTCTATCACCAAAGTGTTGTTGCAGCACGGATCGAACACATTGGGTGACGTGTGGAGGAGCCCCATCTTGCATCCATACAATGTCACTAATGACATTTCGTTGCTACTGTTTAACCCTGTGAATTATGCAAAGTGCGTCAAAGCTCCTCCTCTCTGTGTTATCATTAGTCCTTTATAATGCTCTTCTTTGTAAATGACTTACGCCGCTAATTTTCGTCACACGCTAATCGTTCCAACACCATTTGTGGTTTTTTAATAAGCTGATCAATTTGCGCAAGGAAAAAGTGGGTGTTTCCATTCGAAAATTTCGAAATTATCTCACTGTAACCGTAACCGTGAGCTCTGAGTTGTTTAGAATCATCACAATCTCCAGCGCATACCTTCAAACAACCATGTCTGAAATTTTGGTTCGATTGGTTGAGCGGATAGGCCGCTAGGGTTTCATATATAGGGGAAGTATATATATATATATTATTATTATTTGAGATTTTTGAATAATTATTTTTTTAATTTTATCTTTATAAAAATATCTAAATAAGTGTCCCTTTTTTGTATCAATTACAATAAATAATATACATTATTATCACTCTTTAAATATAAAAAATTGCGTTTAAGTGCTGAGAAATTACCATCAGTGATGGACATTGCAATTCTGTATAAAAAAATAAAACCAAGCCGTTGTTATTAAAATTCGAAGAAAAACAGTTAAAAAATGAACTGTTATATAAGCAGAACTTTAATTTTAGCCCTTATTTTTTAATCGAATTTTTAGCTCGGAGTGTTGGTTATAAATTCCTTATATTCATTTCTGTTCCCACATTTTGTAGAAAACTGTAAATCTTCTATAATTATGATCGAATTGCAGGTTAAGAATAAAAGAATTTTCATTAATATAATTTTCGGATGTAGATAAACTAAGAAATGATCATTATATTTAGAGCTAGATTTATTGTAATCCAACAAAGAAAATATTTTTATGGAAATATTTCGGTATGTCTAAGGTAAAAGAAATCCGATATAATAGATGACGGAAAATAACTCATTACTGTATGAAAACTGCACTGTATAAGTGATAACTCATTACTGTATAAACTCATTACTAACTTATTAACTCATGTAACTCATTACTGTATAAGTGATATAAAACAGTCATGTTTTACACGAGGAGTAATATTTGCATACACTGGTAGCACACACAGATAGATAATAATTAAATTGCAAAAAATAAGAGAGCTCACTCTGCGAGCAAATATTCAAAAGAAAAATCGATCAATCGATCAGTCTCTCTCTTTATATAAGTATTATGATAATTTTTTAGAACATCCTGGTGATCTATGTTCCTAATATAGGTAGAGCTAAAATTCTGACATTTTCCAGGAACTAAATTTTATCCTCCAGAATTGTCCATTCGTCACTAAGGATTGTAGGATCATTGAAAATTTCTTTCATTCTGATTTATTCACAGCTGATTTGCAGTCTTTATATCTTTAACAAATTTTATCTCAATAAATATCGTTTATATAGGCTGGTGAATTAGTCTTTTGTAATTAAATATATAATAAAACTAATTAAAAGAGTCTTCACCTTCAGAAAAATTTATATATATATATAATTGCATTTTAAAATCTAAATTAAATCTTAATGTCCTAATTTTTATTTTAACTTAGCCCCTATTTTCATTCTAAAATGATCTTTTATTTCCCCCTTTTTATTTAAATATTTTTAACGCGCGCTTTAGAAAACTGGCACTTAAGTATTTTTTCAGGCTTCGAGAGAAGGGATAAAAATTACTAATGCTTACAGCAATCTTTTAAAGATATCTAAAAATCCCTTGTCTAAATCGACATATGGCAAAGAAATCCCTATCGAAATCTCATTGTAAAACCACTGAAGTGAAAAAAAAAACTGTCTCTTTTCCTCTTATATATAATATTTAGCATGGATACTATTCAAGATGTTATTCAGCAGCAATGACTAAGCAAATTTCGGAAAAGCGAGTGGCATATTTACTAAATTCTAGGAAAAATATTTATATTTACATGAATTTATATTCAAAATAGTATTAATATGCAGAAAAATGTTAAATTTTATTTTTTAAGTTTCAAATTAAGTTGCAATAATTGAGTGTGCCCAATTTTATAATGATGCAGACAGACATAAAGTAAAACGCCTTTTAAAATAAACATCATGTAGAGAATTAGAAATTTTTTCCTATATGGATATTGCAGTTCAAAGATACTTTGGAGAAGAAATCATTAAGGGAAAATAATTTAAAGATATTTATATAAAAATTTTCAAAAAAATAAATATGGTGAAACTATTATGTAAATAAAATAAAAGATTACTGATTCTATTTTTAGTGGCTACGTTCATTATTTATTTTCCCTAATCTTTAAAATGCAGTGTTTTCTTTATAATTAAAAAAAAGAATCATTATTACTTAGTAAATATACTGACCTCTATTATTCATTAAGATTTTACATAACATGAAAATCTTAAAATTTCATAAAATATAATGTAATAACTTATAAATTTAAATAAAATATAATGAATTTTATACACATTTTTAAGCAGTTATTACATTAATTATTATTATTTTCATTTCGCATATTACCAATCTTATCTTTCTTTGTCACTTATAAATGTTGGCTACTATTTGAAATAAAATCTATAGCAAATTGAAATTTTTGCTTAAAAAATGCTAACTTGTTTTCTTGAAATTTGAATGTTTAATTTTATGTTATTTGCTTTGAAGTAAACGATATTTATATTCATTTCAAGCAATAAAGTAAATTTTTGATTGCTTTTATTTTTCAATTAATTTCAAATTTTACTTTATAAATCACAAAAAATTCTCCCCCTACGCATGCGCGTATTACGCTTCTATTTTACAGAAATTCTTTAAACCACTAAATATTTAATTAGGTCAAGCATAAAAATGAAGCAATAACAAACTGCCGTTCTTCAGTGAAGATTGTCTAAGGTCTATTATTTGAATACAGCTCATAATTGTGCTATTACAAAGTTTAAAATAAACAATTAGTAAAGTAAACTAGTTTGTTGTGTATACTTCATTAAGGCGATAATGGGTCTTTAACTAAAGTAATGTTTCTTTGTATTTGAAACTAATGAGTTATATACCGCCATTCAAATTTGCAACAAAGTATTCAACATTAACTCTGAAATTTCAGATGTATGCATTAATACATCTTACCAAGTTGAATTATTGAGAAAACAATTATAATCCGTTTTCTTCGGGGACTCCACGTTTATGAAATTACTTAATTAATTCTCATTTAGACTAAAGGTAATACACTACAAATAGTTTACAAGACATTTGTGTCACTCCAAGAATATAACTTTATATAAAATCGTATCTCCAACATTAATATTTATTATCTTGTAACTAAGTCTCACTATTTCTTGAGTGCTTCCTACATTATTAATGGAACAGATACAGAGGAATATTATCATTATTATTAATGAGAATATATCCTGTTCAAAGCTTACGATATCTTATAATCAATGAAAAAATTCTTAGTCAGAATAACTTGCATCTATCTCTACTACTAATAAAGTAATGTGCTTGTATATGTACCAATTATCAAATGTATTATGTATGCCAATTGTGTATTATAGAATTGAAATTACTCTAGCACTCTCCAAAAATTAAGAAAGCTCATACATATTTAATTCATTTTCATACAATTCTTGCGAAGCTTACTCGCTTTCACTTGTTGCTATATCATGTTATTATGGAAATATCAAATTATAATACTGATCATATAATTTTTATTGAAAGACTTCCATTTCATCATTCATATTTTTATAAAACGCTTTAAATTTAACATTTGACGTTTTTAATGCCTATAAAAATCGTTTTTTGGTTGCATAATAATTTTTGGGTCAAAGTCAATTACTTTTGCATAAAAAAACACAAATCCGTCATGCTATGTAGGCGACAGATGAGTTAATTGATATTTGTTTTGTCGAATTGAAGACCTCACCTGATAAATTTATTGACGTTGCAAGTGCTTAGTGATTGTTCACCGTTTTTAAGAATAATAAATAAAATGTTTACACAAAATAAAAGATAATGTTTATAGTTTTTGTGCGTGCGTGCGTGTGTTTCAGAGGGCAAGCCATACGATCAAGAAATACCAACAATGATATACTTTTTTTTTGTTCTCTATGTATAAACTCCTTGTGTGCCAACAAGTATACCACAAGGCTTACAGATGTAAGTCAGTATGCAATTGACAGAAAATAAATTTCAAATATAAGGTCGCAGGCACAAATGCAAAAAGGGAAGAAAGAAAAATAGGGGAAAACAAGTAGATGCACAAACAAAAGAAAAAATGAAACAAAATTGATCACATAGTAACAGAAACATACAGTAAATGACATAAAACAATTGAAGAAGCATGATCAAATAAAAAATTCAAAATGCAAAAACAAAAGTATATATGCAAATATATGTAGGCAAACACACTGAAGTAAAGTTTAAATCATACGGGGAAAAATACAGTTAATATATGCACAAAAGGAAATGAAAGATGATTTACACTGTACAAAGGCAGATAAATGAGGAGGCCAAGCTATATTGTTCTTTAGAAGGCAGTTCCTGAGTTTATGTCTTTCCGGAATAAACTTGGTGCCTTCAAATGTCAAATGTTTGACATCCTGGACTGCACCACTGTAGCACGAACACCTATCAGTCAGCGACAAATTGAATCGTTTTAAATATGCTTTAAAGTTTCCATGCCCAGTCAGAAATTGGATAAGGATAAAATTTGCCTCAAAGTAGTTAGCCTTTAGGTGTCTCTGTATGGATGGAAAAAAATGATATACTTTTGATGATGAAAATGTTCAAAGGAAAGATTTTTTTAAAAATTTTGATTAGAATTTTCTAATTAAAAATTAAGCAAAATTTTAATGTTTTTCCACGATAATTCCTGCAAATATTACTGCGCAAAAATGTTTTTTTAAACTATTTCATAATCTAAAATATTTTCTTTTTAAAGATATCAATTCAATAATCGTGTTAATGTATCCTGAATTTTAACAATTTTTTTAAGAATACTTTTTTTTGTTTAACGTCTAGCAACAGATTACATTGTTGGCCTGTGTTTCGAACCGTTTTCATTGTTTCACCAAATATTCAATTTTATGATTTTCTTCCATTGTTGAAAATTAAGGAAGGGGGAATCGGTTAAATATTTGCGTAATTTACATGTGGAACAAAAAAAGATAAAATATTGTACCAGAAAGTCTACAAGATAGATATGCCTTGCAAAAAGTTTTTACTCTATTGAGAAACTTCATGCACTCAATGAATAGAGTATGTATCAAACTATCCAAATAACATGGCTTCAATTTCTGTTATGATTCGGGGATTAAAAATAGTTTGTTTTTGGAATGAGGGATATGAAGTTATATCAAATGGTTTTAATTTAAATTAATTACAATTACCGATGTCTTCCACGAATCAAATGAATATTCAATAAAGATAATATAAGTTCTACTTAAATTTGATAATAAAATATCTTGAAATAAATTATGAATAATTTCAGATAAATTCAACTGCAGTTGGTCCAAAGAAGCCTGTAAAAATTATTACTTTATTTCGGATAATTAAACCTCTTATCAGATAAGGTAATATTAATATAAATATAAACTCCTTTGAAAGTTGATAGTTCGTAAATCCTAGGAAGGCAATCAAAGCTTCAGACGAATAATGTCAGGTCCCAATTCATCGGGCAATGTAGAAAAGTGAAAGTAATTTCATACAACTTTTATCCGCATAAGCAACAGTGCATTATGGCAACCTTTGCAAAGATTAATTTTAAAAAATTGGATGAATCAATCTATAATTCTCCCCAAAAATTGACAGAAATTGCTAAAACTTGTTTTTAGTAAAGGTATCCGAATGTGAAAATATTAACAATTATCAGCGTACAAAAGATAAGATATTTCTGAGTAAAAAGTTTGCGAACTTTGATACAAATGTGAGAATTGAAACTTTATTTTAAAAATTGGAAAAAAATCTGTTTTAAGTTGATTTTGGATAACGAAAGAATTTTGAAAAATTGTTGCAGAGTATCTTCTCTTATCCCTTTTTAATGATTAAATATATAAGGTGGTCAGTAATAAAGACCCCAATAAGGAACTGTTATATCTAGAAAACCACTGTACATAAATCTCTCAATCTTTGAAAATAAATAATATTAACACGTAAATTTAGAATATACATCTTTTTTCTGTAATTGGAATAAAACATATTTATTGACCTGTTTTTATTTTTTGCCGTTTCGTTTTACTTTGAGGCGCTATTTTCTGGTCACTCTGTATATTTAATGATGCTTGATATACTTTTTATTAACAACATTGGAAAATTTAAGCGCGAAAAGGAGATAAAAAATTACTACCCAAGCATTACAAAAAACATCGCAGATTTTGGATATTTGATGCTTTTTGAGGAAAAGATTAAGGAATTGAAAATTTAAGCACAAAAATATAACAAAAACATTGCAGATTTTAGATAATTAATGCTTTTTGAGGATAAGATTAAAGAATTCCAATAGAAAATAAAAGCGAAAAAAAATCATTACCGCAAAACTCGGCAAAATAGTGTGATGGAAATGTCGTATTTATCCGAAATCCATTTGCGATAACTGAGACCCTTTCACAATAATGTTGGAGAATTTATATGTAAAAATTTGGCATAAAAATAATACACAAAATACGACACAATCGATACAGATTTTGAACAAATATACATTTTGGACCCAACTCATTTTATACAAATATTCCCAAGGCACAAACAATTCCATTTAAATCAAATATTATTTTGAACAAACACTATTCCGCCAAAAAATATGAACCCAGATATACTTCCTTCTCCAAGTGCCATCCAAAATTTTGCCCGACTTTATTTTCAAGGAAGGGAGCGAAAGTTTCGCAGGCTCCCGCCTTCCAAGAAAATATCCAATATAATATCGACTCCAACGGAATGGCGTTTGCAGCGAGGGAAACTTTGTTTAGTCAAACAATTTCCATTCGCTAAAGGATCGTAAAATGGTTCTGACCTCCTCCTTATGTCCCGAGAACTGATTTGGCGTAAACGTACGGTCTAACAATGAAGTATTTCTCTTTACCCTCCCTCGTTGCTAGTAAAATTTTATTGTTCAGGATCAACGCAGGAAAGTGATTTACTACTTGACAGAGTTTTGCACGGATTTACACTTTTGCAGAAGGATCTGCATCGTTTCCGAAGTTTTTTATGTATTGCATCAGGTGCAGAAAGATATTATTCGTAAGTGAAATAAAGAAAATAAAAAAAAAACATGTTATTGTATTAAATTATATTAAATAAATTATTTTAATAATATTTTTCCAATAACTAATCTTTACTTAAAATAAGGATGAATGTGTGTGAGTGTGTGTGTGTGTGTGTGCGTGCGTGCGTGCGTGTGCGTGTGTGCGTGTGCGTGTGCGTGTGTGTGCTCTGCAGGGCAGGCCGTTTAATATAGAACTACCACATCAGGCTCATACATACTTTAGAAAATGGAAATGTGTACAATTTTTTGAAATGTTGATTAGAATTTTAATTAAAAACTGGGCAATCTGTTGGTGTTTCTCCGCAATAACTTCCAAAATTATTTTGTTTAATATCAAATGTTTTGCTCAATATTTATTTTTTCTTTATTTTTTAAAAATATTGTAAGCATATTTTATAACAAGGTATTTCTTTGTGAAAAAAAAAATTCAAACCGTTCATAAATTCAACCATATTATTGTTGCGGCAGATATTTAATCCTGCCTTTTTCTTCCTTTGTTGTAATGAAGATATGGAGAATCGGCTTTCTTTTCCGTATTGAATAGCTTTTAGTATAAGGCATGCTTTTGATAACTTTTTTGATAATTTATTGTACTTAAGTTCAAGTTCAAGTCAAGTTAAGCTTAAGTTCAAAATCTGACAATGGTAGAAACATTTTAAAGTATCTGCAGTTTAAAATACTGCTCTTTTTTCATGTGGCATATTTAATTGGCTGTATTAAGATGTAGACAGAAATTTAAACAAATGAAAAGCACAATGAACAGGATTGTATAAGAATTTTGAAATAATATAAGATATATTTCGATCAAAGATTTTGATCGACAAAGTTTCAAAACATTTAACTAAGGGAAAAGAATTAATTTTTCAATAATCATTAATCCCGGCCTGTTAATACGTTTATAACTAACTAATCATCAAAGATGGGTAGTATTGAAGATAAAACTTAGCAAACTCCAATATCATTTTTTGTTTCCAAAACGCTTGCTGAAACTACTAAACTGCAAATTTAAAGCAAATCTTTTCAAAAAAAATATATATTTTCCGTAAATAGCCACAAATTTTCTTATCGCCTAATTTCATCTGCAGATACTTTAATAGTTATTTCACTCATTGCAAAAATGTAAAATATATTAGTTTCCACTTATCACCAAATTTTCTACCACAATCAAATCTAGAGTGTAATGTGACTTATATTCTTAAAATTATTTTATTCGACTTTTGAACATCTATTTTAAATAATTAAAAGGCTGGAAATAAATTAATAAACAATATTAAAATAGCTTATTTAATTATCGAGCATATGGATAAAATTTAATAAAAATAGTTTAGTACCATTAATATACTAATTGAAATTAAATTATGTGTATGTATATTTTATTAATTTTGTATTATATATATATATGTTTTATTTTCTTTTCAGGTAAGTTCAGAGTTTGCAGTGATGGTTCGATATTTTTGTTTTCTTTAATCCATTCTAATTAAATTCTGGTAAGTTTTTGATAATTTCAAAAGCATATAATTTGCAAATAAATTTATTTCTATTCATAATAACGATGAGTGTGCTTTTGTATGTGTCTACGCTATAAAATATATTAATAGAACTATAAATACAAAATTTGTCACAGATAAACTCTAAAAAATGAAAATGTATACTTTGTAGATATTTTTAAAAAAATTAAATGACTTTTCAAAACTTCTTCATAATATTCATTTCTTCCAAATGGCAAGCTCAGTGGGACCTAGAAATTAACAATAAACTACATGCTATTTAACCTCATCTACAGCCGTGGTCTTCATTACCGAATTGAAAAGCAGATTCAGTGTTGAATTTCAGTGTGTTCAGTTCACGTATTGGGTATACTAGATTTACACATCTCCACTTGTTGCTAGGTGAACAACCACCTCTATGTTCTGAGTGTGACTGTCAAATGTGTATTCAACATATATTGCCAGAATGTTCAAATTCCAATTCTCAGCGTTTGCATTTTTTTCAAAACTCGAACACTCCATTACCTTTCTTACTTGGTAAGACATACCACGTCTAAATTTTTTGCATTTTTAAAGTCTATCAAATTTTAAGCACTCATTTAAACTTGTTTGTTTTTGAGTATTTTTGTACAGTATCCGTTTTTGAGTATTATACACTAATATGCATTAATATGATTTTAACCCTAATTTGGCGCAGCATAGTCAAAACCAAGGCTCTTGCACCAGAAAAATCCAAACAAATCTTCATCATAACTTTAGATATTTTATGTAACAAAAATAAATTTTACATTATCTTAAAATTTGGAAAAACTAATTTTGATTTGCACTGATTTATATGCAAAGTAATATTTTTATTTATATTTTTTATGCATAAAAATAGTTTAAACATATATTTAAAAAATATATATCATTCTCATAAAGGAATTTAAACTTTTTCCACTGTTGTAATTATTTCCTCCTGCATTTTTTTCCCATTAGTGATGATAAAGTTATGAAAGTAAGGCTTTTGAAACGCTTAAATATTTTTAACCATGGATGATTTTTCTTTTAATATGCCTTTTTGAAATTTTGTTGTATTTGCAATTAATGCTCTTCATAAATATGCGATTGTGAAATATATTTGAAAAGTGCACATTTTAAAGCCTATTTCTCTTCAATGTCATGTAATTTGATGTATAAAACCATATTATCATTCTGTGATATTATAATATTTGGAAATTTTACAGTAGGTGAAATTTCAATAAATACAATAGGAAAATTAGCAAATTTTAATGTTAATCGTTTGTTAGAAATCACAAAAAAATTCAAAAAATGCTCACATTAAAAATTGACTAATTAATATCTAATATTTCTATTAGATATTATCTAAAACTGATTTGGAAAGTAAAGCCTGATAGGTTTTAAAAATATCAAAACCATTTAAATACAATCATTTAATTAGACTGTAAATTAGACAAAGAAATTTTTTATAGTAAAACTAATGTGAATTAGCAAATAATGTAATAAAACTATTTTATATAGATGAGTTTAATACCTTTATATTTTGCGATGAATAATAAACTAGCAAGATGGAAGGAAAATTAATATTTAAAAATCTCTGTCAGTGTCAACATGCTCTACTCTGATCTTAAAATTGCTTGTTTAGCACATTCATTTTATAAATTACTGATGATAAAGTAAAACCTGAAAATTTAATTATCACTTTATTATATAAAGTGTCTCAAGCAGGTATTCATTCCTGTTGTTCTTGTTACACAATTAAAGCAAAAAAAAAATTACATGACGAAATAATTTTATGAAACAAAATCATACAAGTATTTTTAAAAAATGTGTTGCTGTTGCACACTGTCAGCACTTCTTTTTTTTTACGAGCTTCTTTTTTTATATATATATTTTTCAATATCATTATAAATCTTTTTAAATAAAAAATAAATTCATTGTTAAAGACAAATTTAAGTATTATACATTTTTTAATTAATCTTATCTGATTGTGAAATTTTATTAAGACTTTGTGACTCCATAACGATACAAACAGATTGTGCTGTATGTCGAATCATATATTAAGAAAGTCATCTAAAGCACACAGTATACCTAAACATGATAATCAATCGCCAAAAATTGATATATTCGACAATTTTATAGATATAATATAGATCATTATTCAAGGGAAATGATGAACGTTACACATTTTTTGATTAGTTTATTCTTTGAGAAACCATATTGATACTATTTAATTCCATCATACCACTATTCATACATTAAGAAAACAATCTTAACTTTGTAGGGAGGACAATTTGTGTCTAAAAATGAGGGCAATTTTGAAGTTGATTCGCTTTGCCTTTCTTTAAGTTTTATAGTAAATGGTATCAAAACTAATGATTTTGTAGATATATTACAATTTTGACTTTTATGCATTGTTTTATTACAAAAAAAAATTAATCCTTGCGATCTTTCAACATTAACTATCGTATTGTATGCAAATGTTATGATCGTTATTTCACTCTGGTTAGAAATA
The DNA here is from genome assembly GCF_947563725.1 of Argiope bruennichi. NCBI lineage: Eukaryota > Metazoa > Arthropoda > Arachnida > Araneae > Araneidae > Argiope > Argiope bruennichi. The sequence goes on along the minus strand of NC_079159.1, from coordinate 25,248,587 downwards.
ATGAAATGCTACCGCAAAGGTCATTACACCACGGTTTGGGGATAGTAGAACTTTCTGAGTCGAAGATTTGGAACTTAGATTGGGGTTCACCAACGATTCCACATGTACAAGAAGATGTACAACGATTCTGCATGTACAAGATAAAATCGTTATGATAAAATATCTTCTTATTCATGTTAGACTTTTAGAGATTTCGCTAACGCCTCAGACATCGTCATCGCTCTCACACTATATTTCAAAATTAGGAGGTACTTCTCAAAAGATCGTATATTTTTAAACACTAAAGTAATAAATAAACTTCTCAAAGAATATTTAAAGTATACTTTTAAACAATACGCTAATGTAATAAATAAAACTTCTCAAAAAAATTAAGGTATACTTTTAAACAATACGCTAATGTAATAAATAAAACTTCTCAAAAAAATTAAGGTATACTTTTAAACAATACGCTAATGCAATAAATAAAACTTCGCAAAGAATATTTTAAGTGTACCTTTAAACATTATGCTAACATTATAAATGAAACTTCTCAATGAAAACTTAAAGCATTTCTAATTAGAAAATAATTTCTATAAGAAAAATAATAAATGAAACATTTTAAAGTAAATTTAAAGTATTTCCAATATAATCACTTTCTTCTCGAATACTTGTATGCAACTCTTTTATCTTTCCAGATTAAAGAATTTCAAATGCATGCAGAAATTACTTTAAGCTGAATAACATCATATGAAGAGTGAACTAAACATAAAATCGCTCCAGATTTGGAATATCTTGAAATTTAATCAAATAGTCGAAATTTAAATACTTTCTTCAATATAATTATCAAAATAATTAGCATATTTTAATGTATCCATTTTAGTCAAAAACTTCGCTTATAGTATAAATATGCATCTTCTATTTAAATATTTCATTACTCTTCATTAGGATTCAAACATAATTCATAAACTAATTTCCTTTTTAGAAATGCATATTTGTTTTGTATCAGCCTGAATATTAACTTTTAAAGTTATTAATTCTCATTCACAATCAAAGTCAACAACAACAATTACTTTAAAACTTTAATATAAATATTTTCTTTACTTCCGTGCAACTTTCACTTTTGAAAGATCCACCGAGAAAAATAATTCTGTGACAAATTTCGTAAAAGAATCAACTTCTCCCTCCATTTTTCTAAAATATTATTTCTGAATTTCTATTATTTAAGTTCGTACAGTCTCATAGAAGTAGCATTACAAGTATTTAAAGCTCTAGCACATGCAGGGTTAATTTGACACCCCTGAAATAAAAAAAAATTAGATACATTGTTTTATTAATTTCTGCTGATCTAATCTTTTTCTTCTAGCACCCTCTAAAAGGTAAGGAAGAAACAGATATTAACTTTTATAAATTTTTAGAATTTCTGAAGAAAAAGGGAAAGGATGGGCTTAAAAAGATTATTTGCGTCTACTAACGGGTTAAAGTCACTCTAAATTTGTAACATTCTGAAATTTAATCATGTAACAGAAACTTAATGCCAAGTTTACCAAGGGGTCATTTTGATCCCTCTAAGAAAACGTTTTATTAACTTTTTTCAAGAAAATTATTGCTGTTGTGCGGGTTTTAGGTTCGAACTCGCAACGTTAGGATTTATAGCCGAGTAACATAACCACTAGACAAAAGTGTACACTCTTCTCCGGAAGTTGTTAACTGGATTATAATGTTACCACCACAACAGTCCCCCACCAGTGAGTCGGTAGAGTTTATCGCGCCAGTTATGGCGATCGACGAACGTTGTAATCGCGCCAAGTGTTATGGTGGGCGACGGCGAGCGTGTGTGAGTGGTTGCTGCCGGTAGATGGAGCCACGACAGCTGAATGAAGGATGCGATTGTTCAGAACCAGGGTCACCAATGTGCGGGTTTGAGGTTCGAACTCGCAACGTTAGGGTTTATAGCCGAGTAATATAGCCACTAGACAAAAGTGTACACTCTTCTCCGGAAGTTGTTAACTGGCTTATAATGTTACCACCACACTGTATTTTATGAGAATATTTTATTTAATTTTTACTTACATTTATAAGATATATAATCTCAAATATTACTTTTTTCTTTTTTTTAGAGATGTGTGAAATGTGTATAGTATACCTATTTTTACCGAAGGGGTCATTTTGACCATTCAAGTAAATATTGTTGAGAATATATTTATATTTAAATATGTAACCGCTTTATAGGGACGCATATAGATATAGGTATAAGTATAGAAATAAGTATGTGTTAGTAAAATGTATGTGTATAAGAAATAAAAAGCCGAAGCGAAAAGCCAGTCAGATAGAAGCTATTATAAGTTTTTTGTAAGACGATGTGTGAGTCAATGTTTTGGTAAATGAGATGGTAGATGAATAGATGGTCTTGAAGACCTAGATTGAAATATAAACATTTTTTTTAGTAAATAAAGAAGTAGGAACTGCCTTTTCATCACACTACACTTCAACAAATATATTAAAAATATGAAAGTTTTTTCTACTTTAACTTCAAAATGTATGGATTAATTCATATTTTTTCGTATTAAATACCGAAAGGGGTCGTTTTGATCCCTTTTGTAGAAATAGATATATACTGTAAAGTCTCGATCCAATAAAAGATAGCGTTATGATCAAATTCTTTATTTACAGCTTAATTTACATAAAATTACAGTTCATCATCTAGGTCAAATGATTCTTATTAGACACAGCAAGGATAGTTCCTCGAATACTTTCGGAGGACCCTTCCAAGGAAACAGCTCGCCGACTCTTTAGCGTTCTCGCAAACAGGCGTAGCTCCAGGGATCCACCGAATTTTTTCGGGTGGAATTCTAGTCGGACACTCCGCTCTCTGCCTCAGTGTCCACGATTCTTCTCTCTTCCAATCTCCTCGCACTTTTATCCTGTTCCCACCCTCATTCACATCGGACCATTTTCCCCGTTATCCAATAATCGTTCAGCAACAACTTCACTGGTCTACCGTCGACCCTGGGAATCCGTTGGGGAGCCACCCTCCACAATGTAAAGAATGCAGGGTTACATCTGTTTCAAATACAATGCAGGTGGGGTCCCTTATCTGGACTCGCACTAATTGCCCAGATGTCCTTACTTTAAAGGGGTCGACCACCTGGCACTTCTGGAAGCACTTACACTGCGGTAGGGCTTCCCCATTGCTGACACCGCTGTCTGGATGCTAATTATGGAGCGTGTGAAAAGAAACGTCACCATTGTCAAGCAGGGGAGAAGCTAAATCATTACAATACCAACACATGGTAAAACTAGTGTTAAATACTTCAATATAATTATCGAAATAATTTATATTAGTTGGAAACTTCTTTCATAAAAAGGAAACTTCTCTCACAGTATAAATATTCATCTTCTGTTTAAATTTTTCCTTACTATTCAACAGTATTCAAATATAATCTACAAACTTATTTCATATTTAGAAATGTATATTTATTTTGCTCCCATTTGGATATTAAATTTTAAGCATATTAATGTTTATTCACAATCAAAGTCAACAACAACAATTACTTTAAAATAAATATTTTCTTTAGTTCCATGGTATTCTCACTTTTAGAAGATCCTTCGAGAAATATAATTGTGTAATAAATTTCGCAAAAGACTTAACTCCGCACTTCATTTTTCAAAAAAAAACGAAGTTAAAGAATTCAGTTATCAAATTTAACTTTCTGCCCATTTGGCGACGAGGGGTGAATATTAAACAATACGTGAGAGTAATGTGCTGCGGTTGAATTTTTGGATTCTGTCCATAATCACCTGCGGACAAAATGCAATCAAACTTTTAAAATGAAACGCTGCGTTTGCAATACTTCGTTATTTCCAAGATGAAATTTATTACGGGAGAAAATGTTCTTTATGGCTGCTTCTTTTGTGCTGATTTGGCCCCAACATCGGTTGACGAATTGTTAAAACAAACCATAAGAATGTGTTTTTTGGGTATTACTTAAAGGAACCCGCATAATGTGCAAGGTGTTGTCAAATCTTTGGAATAATTTTTAGTTGAATTTAAGTAAAAATATTTAAACTATAATGGATTTTAATTATCAGATTTTAAATGTATTATAAATGGTTTTAAAAAGTTGTAAATTATATATATATCTAAAGGTATCCCAAAATGAATGCAAGATTTGATTTGCCACTATTTCCTGCAGTAAAGTGTTGGCAATCATATTAAAAAAACATTTGACAGATAATAATTTAGGGTTAGTAAAAAGGGAGCGTTACACGATAGAACAAATGTGATCACACTTGGCCCCCTAGATGTGATCAAGGGGTCCGAATCTCAAATTTTCGAAATGTGGTCCCAAAATCACAAAATTAATGCAAGATTTGATTTGCCACCATTTCCTGCAGTAAAGTGTTGGCAATCATGTTAAAAAAACATTTGACAGATAATAATTTAGGGTTAGTAAAAAGGGAGCATTACACGATAGAACAAATGTGATCACACTTGGCCCCCTAGATGTGATCAAGGGGACCGAATCTCAAATTTTCGAAATGTTGTCTCCAGACTTTCATTATTTTTGAAATATTGTTCAACAATGAAAATACGTTATTCTATTGTATAAGGTTCCATTTTTACTATTTCAACTATCAGCTATAAAATGGTTTTATTAATGGTTTTTTAATAATTTTTTTGCCAGCACTTTACTGCACGAATGTCGGCGCATTCAAATCTTGCTTTAATTTTGGGACACACTTTATTTATTTTGAAGTATAAAAAGTAGAAAAACGATTTCAATTACAAATTAATTGTGGCAAAGCGTTTTGTTACATAATATTCTATTTATGTGATTTCCAAACAACATGTATCAATGATTTTCTTTTTTTATAACTCGGTTAAAAATTTAGATATCTTTATAATACATTTCAGCATTATGTATTCCCCTTTAGCACTATATGGACAAAAATAGCAATATCCATATTTCATGAATTAAGCATTAATACTTCCTACGATGGAGGGCATTCGTATCGATTTTTATGTAGTTTGGCTCAAAAATAGACGCCTCTTCCTTCCAAAGTTCAAACATTAATGATTTTTATATGGAAAATGCCAATAATAGACGTTTTTATGCTGAAAAGTTCGAAAATAGTGATTCCCATATAATACAGCTTTTTTTTTATAAAGCATATTTTAAAACTCGTCATTTCCATATAAGAATCTCTAAACATTTTGACAGTTTTCTTTGACAATATTTCTATTCCTTATACATCCCATTATAATAAAAGATATAATTAAAAACTTTTCAGTAATCTAAGGGTATAAGTAAGTAATTTTAATCAAAAAATATTACTTTATGAAAAATTATTTAAACTAATATCTAATATGAACAAAATTATATAATAAAACGAAAACTTTTAAATAATATATTCATTGATTGCATTATGCTGTAATAAAATCCTCGAGTAATTAAAGACTTTTCTGTAAGTAAGTATTATTCATTTCATTTACGTCAACAAGAACAAAAAATGCAGTTTTTATCAATTAAATAAATCATTCGGAAATTAGATTTTTTAATACCTTTTATTTTCTTGTATAAGAAATATTCAAACTGAAAGGATTACAATCCTGAAACAATTGGGACACGATATTCTGACGTATCTCTATTCTGAGTCTGAAAAATTTGTTATTGGAAATATGTCTTCCAATCTGTCTCTCTGTAAACACAATAATTCAAAAACCCTTTGAGCTAAAGAGATAAAATTTGATATGTAATATTTGCAGACATAATTTTCACACGTAATTTACAGATTTCTGTTATCTTTTCAATAAAGCTCTTCGAATGAAGTCTGTTTGTCCCAGTGTAAAGGATGACGATAACAGCACCAGGAAAAAAGGAAGTCAGATAACATTTCATGTACAAATTTAGGATCCAAAATGTCGAATGAATTTTGAATCAAAATCTTCAAATATTTGAAAATTTATTGATTTGTGATTTTTCATACATGTAAATGCAATAACCCAAAAACGCAACTATATAAATGAAATTTGGTATGCGATCGTGTTACAAAAACTGTAGCTCTGTGTTACATTTTAATTTTAATAGGCGCCCAAATGCATTTTCTTTTTATTATTATTATTTTTATACTACGAATAACAAAACTCTCATGTACTGTACTCTGTAAATAAATATTCGAGCATTCGCTGCGTTCACGGATTTGCTCAAGTTTCAGAAATTTACCCAAAAAAAAGGGGGGGGGGACACATTTATTAGAGAGTGCCTAGTCATATCACTGACTCTCCGACACGCACGAAGACACACGGATAAGGAAATTGAATGACCGGACCACCGCAACAGCAACACTGGAGGGAACTGTGGTTGAGTCCTAAGGGCCATCACCGGCCCCGGTACAGCCTTTTCCGAAGGAAGTACGTCCCGTCATCGATGGGAGGAGCCAGATCCCCCACTTTTTATGTACCCACTAGAGTGGCGAGATCCAACCACCATACAGGAAGCATCTCATTCGCTTTCCCTGATGCCCCACAGGGCTAATTAAAGAATGCATGAAAATATTTTGGAAGATTATTCAGGCTAATTAAAATTATTTTCAAATTAACTAAATTTATTTGTTAGAATTATGAACACCATTTTAAAGGTATGGAGTTCCACCCCTTAACTGTTTTATTTTCTTTACTATCTAATAAAATGGCAGCTTATATTTCGGGAATATTTTCTTATTTCGATTCAAATGGAAATTCATTGAATAGTTGACTTTTCTATTTATTCGAAGTAATTTTAATATTGAATTATAATCGTTATGAATGGTTTATTTTTTGAATACAACTATAAAAAGTTGGATAAATCGATGCACGTATGGCACTCAGCCAAAACAGTTAAGCGGTTAAAGGATTAGGAAATAAATATGAAATCCAGGCGAATACAAAAATTGAAAACTTTCCGAATTACCCAAGCCAAAAAGTAATTGTTGTTCGATAGTAAACTTGAATGTTTTCAACTTCTTGCTGTTGGCAAGTAAATCACTGCTAAAAAATTTATTCATATTTTTAAAGCAGTACGTCCGTACAGATATATTCCTGTATCTTAACGTTTGCCTTTTTTTTTTTTTTTTTTTTTTTTCCTGAATCGAGAAGTTTTTGGTATTCAAAAATAAATTTACCAGTGGTTTCTTCTTGGAATAGTAATAAATCTCGTACCTTAGCTTTCTTGGTATGGGAAATATCTGTTCTGATTCTTCGCGCATTGGAATGATCCCCGAAACCAAAATGGAGAATAAGTAAGCATTTCTATATGGAATCGTGCAAAGAATCAACATTAGGAAGGGGAAAAAAAATACTCGTAAGCCAGCTGTATGAATTTTGCATACATCGAAATGTATATGAAGGGGGAAAAAACAACATGCAGCTTTACCTATATCTGAAAATTGCTGATACTATGGAAATGTTTTGTTGCGCTGCTTTGTATATCTAGAATCTTCATGAATATTTTTTGTAGAAATAAAATGTTTTTTCGTACCTCATTGCGGAAGAAGGTTTGAGAAAACAACATTTGGTCATGCTTTATCATACTAATCATTGTATTCATCAATTGAGTAATGCTGTTGTATAATTCGTATTTATTCGTTCTTTTTTCAATCATGGATTTATCTGAATCTGAACTTTATGCATCTTTTACTTTACTATACGCTCTTTGAACGTTCTATACAATTTTAGTTTTCTTATTGACCATATGTATGGCGCAGTATAGCGTTTTCTGGCTGTTGTGCCATTAAAACTAATGCAAAATTATTTGCAACCAATCCAATGCAATTCAATCCAATCCAATCCTGTATTTAACACTTTAAAAAGTCATTTTTTTTCAGTCATAGTATATTAAATTTGTTGTTACTTTTCAATAAATCTCAGCATGGTTCTTAAAGACAGCACATTTATTAGACACAGAAAACGAAAAGAACACAGGTATTTAAGATTACGCACACAGCATTGTGTTAAACAGTTCGCCGGAGGAATGCAACGGAACGAATCGCCAGAAGCGTAATCACACAGATATTCCTACGCGAGAAAAATAGTCCGCTCGCTTCATCCCAACAAAAATATTTTTATGATTGGAACTGGCTTAAGAAAAATGATTCATTTACTTAAAAGGTAAATTTAATTTGTTTTATTAAATAATTTGGTTCATTATAACTAGGTAACTAATCAAGATACACCATTTTTTGTTTGAGATAAAGAATTGGAGCATCTAAGTTTCTGTTTTATTGCAATTTTTTTCAGAATTTATGCCGATATACATAATTTTATTCAAATATTAAGGAATTTGGTGGGAAGCACATTTCTCATGGCCTCTAGAAAGGATTGAAACAAAGAGGTGCTTATGCTCAAGTTCTATAAAACATACGGCTAGAATTAAAGTAACCAAACTTTGCACAAATATATGAAGGTGAGAATGCGCATTTCAAAGCGAAAATAATAAAAATAATTTATAAAAAAGAATAATTTTTTTTAATAAAAATGATAAAAGTTTTGATTAATTAAAAATTCAGTGAAATGTTGAAGTTTTTCCACCATAACATCTAAAAATATTTAACGAAAAAATTATTTTTACATCATCTTAAAATTGAAAAAAAATATTATTTCAACTACATAAATTTGGTTGATTTATTTCTTTCTATTTTTTTTTATTTATTTTAAAATGTTTTTAAATTTATTTTTTCCAACAAATTTCAATAACGAATCTGAAATTGTTTCTATTGTTTAATCAAATATAAAATGGCGTGACATATGATACTGGCAATGATATATATATATATATAAAAAATAAAAGAACAATTTATAAGTAATAATAAATTTATTTTTCGATAAAAATAATAATAGTTTTAATTAAAAAAAATGATTTTTAAAAATTCAGTGAAATTTTGAAGTGTTCCGCCATAGTATCTGAAAATATAATACAAAAAAATATACTTTTACACCTTCTTAAAATTGAAAAAAAATATCGTTTAAAAGATATTAATTTGATTGCTTTGCTTTTTTTCTATTTTTAAACAGTTTAAAAAAATTTAACTGTAATTTTTTTAAAAATATATAATGTTTTTTTCAACAAATTCGCAAAAGCAATTCAAATTTTTTCTATTGTTCAATCAAATATTGAATGGCGTGTATTTTTTCCATTGCTGAATAAGGAAAAAAAAGTTTTTACTAATTATCAGTTTACATTAATAACCATAAAGTGAAATTATATTAAAACAAAAGACAAACTTAACAAATTTTTAATGGCGCTATAAAGACATGAGATTGGATTTCATTCATCAAAAACCCACTTGAAGAAAAATCGTTAACATGAAGTTCTAACTACGAGATGGAAATTAAACATACCCAATGTCACTGGCGAACTAAATGGTCGCCAAAAATGACTGGTTATAAATTTTCAAGCGATAGCGGCGCAATAATTTTGTAATACTAGAATAATATTCTAAAAAAAATTATTTTCTTTCACATTCAGGGAATAAACTTTTGGGAAAATTTTTATTTATTTTGTCACTTTACACATTGTATTGAATAATATATTCTATACTATAATTGTCTACATTTTTAAGGAACCCGTAATTGTTTCGAATAATAAACTAAGTTATTATACCCATTAAAAAATCGTTGTATTTATTCCATTGTTCTGGTAGATGGATTCAGAAAATAAATATTTGAAACTAATTTCTTATATTAATTTTTATATTCATTTATTATTTAATGCAATTTATTTTTATTTCAATTTTTTTTGAAAATTATAAAATTATCTTAATAATAAATAAAATATTAATAAACTCATGGTTGCATATATTCTTATGCCGGGTTTACACTCGGCCAGTTATAAGTCGGCAAGTAATTTCAGAATCAATAATTTCCTCTCTTGATAGTAAAGTTATGAAGGAAGAAATTAATGAAATCTTAATTTGTAATAAAATAAATTCTACGGAGATAAAAAAAAATTTATCTTGAACAGGAGAATGCCTGTTCAAATGCTCTCTAACGTCTTAATAATTGACATCCATTGTTCTAAATCACGGTTAATCACGATTCTAATCAAGAGGAATATCGCAGAAATAATTCTTTTCTTTCAGCATATTAGTCTATTAATCTAAATAAAAATAATTCCTTTGGAAGCTCTATTTTGCTCGAAAACTGACATTTTTTTGCTTTTGGTTCCGTTATAACATCAGAATGAATCTTTGAACCATCATTCTTTCATTACTGTAGAATAATATTTGCAAAACTTGTGTATACTTTTTATCATAATAATATTCGCACTGAATCGAATTCAGATGAATGTGAATTCATTCCTGTTATTTCAGAGTCAATGATTGGTTCTAAAAAAATAATGACGTAATTCAGAAAACTTTATTATTTGAAAATTATTGTATAGAGAAAACGATTTCCTGAACAATAAACTGCGAGCGCAGATGTTTTATTAATCTAATCACGGTTCAAAGTAATTATTACTCTCTCCAAATAGTTTTCTTTTTAATCCATAACAGCGTATTAATATGAATAACATTTTGTTACTATTTCTTCATATAATTGATTCTCTTAATAAATAATTAACAAAAACTCTAAAATCATGTTATTTAATAAAATATTATTTGAATAAAATCTATCAAGAGTTTGAACACTATTATATCAGCTCAGGTGACCTTAACATGTAGTCACGGCTCAAATTCTGCCGGATCATCTCTAGATAGCTCTCTATATGCTTCATAGTGACACATAAATTTAAATGAACCAAATTCCTTCATTCTGTTATTGGACGAAAAAAAATCACACAAAAATAATACATAACAGCATTCTTCCAAGTCCAATCCTGCGCATGACTTCCAATTCTTAAGTGGCTATTAGAAACAAAACTCCTGTTATTTAATAAAATATCATTTGAATAAAATCTATCAAGAGTTTGAACACTATTATATCAGCTCAGGTGTCTTAGCCATGTAGTCACGGTTCAAATTCTGGAGGATCATCTCTAGACAGCTCTCTATATGCTCATAGTGACACATAAATTTAAATGAACCAAATTCTGCTACTGGATGAAAAAAAAATCCCACAAAAATAATACATAACCGCATTCTTCCAAGTCCAATCCTGCGCATGACTTCCAATTCCTAAAGTGGCTATTGGAAACATAAGGTTGCCTTTTGGCTTTTAATTAATACAAAGGTGAATCCTGGAACAAATGCACACCTACACCTACAAATGCATTAATGCCTAAACATACCATCGCGATCAAAACTAATTAATTCAGCATTCGTAACCTCCCGTCCTTTAATTTGCATAACACAGAATTTTCGGGCAACGGAAATCGTGAGTTAATGAAATTTCGGCTATCCTTGCCTATTCTGCGAACCCTATTTGCTCCAACCAAATGGCACAGCGTGTTTCCTTCCTTTAATAATGTTAGAGTGTTTATCGACAAAGAAGAGCTAATATAATTGTTCGGGGGGTAATTTGGCTGGATTCTTTGCAGTATTATGATGAGAAGAATAATGATGATGAAGAAAGTGATGCTGTCTTTCTTGAGCACAGGCGGTTCACATCATTTAGTGATGATAATTATTTTTTACGTGCTTTGGAAAGCTTTTAATAATATCTGCGAAATGATCTCTGCTTAATGAAAGAAAAGCGAAGGTATGTTAAAACTGGAGATGTAAATATTGACATGTATTTTTCAATTGCAGATAAATATATAAATCTTTTAAATAGCGTACCTTTTTTTAATTCATCTGTGTTTTCTTTTAACCCTTTCTAGGGTCGTGGGAAGTATGCTTCCCACCAAATTTATCAATCTTTGTATGAAATTATGTAGGTTGGCATAAGTTCTGACAATTTTTTTAGAAAGACAGAAACTTAGATGAAACTTCAGTTCTTTATCTCAAACAAAATAATGTGTCTTGAGTTGTTACTTAATTATTAATGAACCAAATGAATTAATGAATCAAATTAAATTCATCTAATAAGCTAAATGAATCCCTTTTCTTATTCTAATTTCAAGCCTAAAAATATTTTAACATAATATGACTAGAAAAGAATGCCCCTTTAAAGGGTTAATAAAGATGAATGTGGTTGTGTATGTTTGTTCCTATATTGGTTTTCATGGGTTGACTGTTTGATCTATAGATACCAAGCATACATACTATGGAGTATAGAAAGTTGCATCTCGTAATAATTTGTTAAAAAAGTTCAATAGAATTTTAATTAATTAAAAATCAATCATTTTTTTTCAAATATTAGTTAAGAGAGTTTAATGAATCAATTACCTGGAATCATCACCTGTAAAAAAAAACTATTTTGATATGAATATGAACAGAGTAACTTGAAATCATATCAGATTTGATAGGTGCACACTTGAGTATTGATATGATGCAAAATTTTATTATTCCCTCAATGAAAAGATTTTTATAATGTCAGTATATCAGCACTTATGAGATTTTATAAGAAAAATACGGCTAAATATAATTAAAAAGGAAAGTTAAGTTTCTGAATATCTATAGTTTTTGAAAGCGATAATTTGTATATAATAGAAGACATGTAAATAAAATTTCACATATGGTGTTTGCTTATCATCTAAAGAGCTGTGTCAATTTTTATCCTAAATTCATGAAATAAAGTAGCATAAACATATTTAATGAAATATTCAAATAGCTTTTGTTAAAGAAAAAGGCCAGAAAAGCACAATACTTTCTATTTTTAAATTAGAGATTTTAATTGTTTTATTTATTTATTTTTGAACTCTTTAATTTTTATTATCAGATAAATGTAAAACAGAATGTTAACTTAATCCTATGACTCTCTTGAGAAGTATATTTTAACAATGAAACGCGTATTCATATTCAAGCATATAATATATTGAACAGAAAGTAAAAGTTCCTGAAATAAATATAACTATAAAATTAGATTCTTAAATTTAAAAACTTCGTTTTAGTTAGTAAATAAATGGTAAATCATTTCGTATAATGAATAAAGTTTTAGCTAAGTGAAAAATAATATTTATTTTAGGAGCGCATCTTGTGAAATTTTAATTAATGTTTTTAAATGATGTATTTTAAAAGTGGGAAAAGCCTAAACATTTTTAAAATAATATCTAAATCCTATATGCGTTCCTTTAATTGATTATTAATTTTTTTTACTCTAAAATATTTAAAACTTCATCCAGTATTTTAATAATGTATACTTCATTTATATGGTTTTTAAAATCTTTTCAACAGAACTGAAATATAATATAAATTGTTTATGATCTTTTCTATCAAATATTTCTGGTTTAATAACTTTTTAAAAATTTATGTTTAGAATTCCCCATTTTTGTACACTCTAAAACTTTTTTATATTGGAAATTCAAATCTTAATACCTATTTGTTGATGTATTGTGTTTTTCCAACGATTACTTTTTTTAAATTTCTATGAAAGTAAGGTCTTATAAAGTAAATTCCTGTTTTTAAAAAATTATAATCTATAAGGTTTTGAATATTTCCAGACGTGAATTTACAGTATTAATAAAAAATACCTAATATCTCGTATTTTGTTTATAGGATTTTACAGTTACACTTATTATATTTTTGTTGATATACACTTTAGTCATGAAGACAGCTGCTTAGTTTAGTAGAGATTTGTTATCGTCTGCTCTTTTTATTGAATGAATGTACTCACAATATTTATTCGAATTATTATTTCTTTTTCAGTTCTTGTGTGAAGTGAGAGATGTAGTAAAATATATAAATTAAAATGTAAAAATTCTTGAAAGTTTACTTAGTTAAATATCTCTATACCATTTATTTTTTTAAATAATCAACAGTTAATATATTTTTATCGTATAATGTGAAAGTATTGCAATATTACAATAAGTAATGTGAAAGTACTTATTGTATAATAATAAAGTAGTTCATTGTATTGCATAATGTAAAAAGAATTATTTTATAATTTTTAAAATGAAGTATAAAAGGAGTTTTACAAAATATGTAAATTCTTTAAATCAACTTTTATTCTGGTGTTAAATATGAGACAAACATTTCACATTCAGAGCAGATAAAATATTCAATATTATCTACATTATCCTCTATCATTTTCAGTCTTTTAATGTACATTTAATGAACACTGGTCTCTTTTCAAAAGATCTAGAGGCCTAATTAATATTTAGTTGAATAGGTTAGATTAATTTCAATAATTGTGCCTTCTACAAATTAAAATGTATAATATATTGTTCTTAGTAATTTGACAAATAAAATCTAGAAATATACGTTTGAAGTATTTAATAATTAGAGAAAGATTTCAAATTGTATCGAAGCAATAATTAATCCAATGGGAGATTTTAATGAACGTCATTTAGTTATTTGATACTGTCAAACTAACCTCAGCGTGAATTGGTTGAATTCTTGAAATTAATTTGTATTTTAGTTCAGTTGAAACTTGAATTTAAATTTGATGTAAAGGTGAATTAAGCTGGAGTGACTGCGTCTTTTCAAAACTTATTAAATTTCCTATTAATATCAATAATAGGATCTTGCAAAGAGATAACAGAGTTATTGCAATTGAGATATTTTATTTCTGAGGTGTTATTAAACAATATGCCTGAAAATTTTAAAGAAAAACTTATAGTCTATAGTTCTTAAAGTAATCTAAAGGATTATTATTCAACCTTTTAAGAATATTCTTGTTATAGCACAGCATCTGCTTAAATAGTCAAAATTAAGGATATGTAACTACGTTCATGATGAAGGTTTCTGAAAAATATTCTCAAATACTTATATTTTGGAATTTTTCCAACACCTTTCAAGCAAAAAATAAACCTATTAAAAACCAAAAATGTTGTTCCTGTTAGTTTCTTCCTGCTAATATATATATATAATATAGTAAAAGGCCTCCATTTAACCCTTTCTAGGGAAGTGGGAAGTATGCTTCCCACCAAATTTATCAATCTTTGTATGAAATTATGTAGGTTGGCATAAGTTCTGACAAATTTTTTTAGAAAGACAGAAACTTAGATGAAACTTCAGTTCTTTATCTCAAACAAAATAATGTGTCTTGATTTGTTACTTAATTATTAAGTAACCAAATAAAAAAATTAATCAAATAAAATTTATCTAATATTCTAAATGAATCACTTCTCTTATTCTAATTTCAAACCTAAAATTATTTTAACATAATAAGACTAGAAAAAAATGGCCCTTGAACGGGTTAAGAAGTTTATAAAAGAAATTGTTCAGACAATTTAAGAAGTATATAACTAAGTTCCTGAAATAAGAATAAGTTTTTTTATCTAATTTTTAAATATTATAATTCCGACTGATAAATTTCATGAAATTTTTAATCGTTATTTTCTCACTGTGATAACTTACAACAGCTGTAAAATATTTTGTTGATGTTGTTTCTTATGGCACTTGCCATGGACAAGCCCTCTGTTACGAAGACAGCGATTTAAGCCGGTGGGGAAGCGTCTCTTGTTTTTTTAGTAGCGCCAACTGCGACTAGTAGTGCCAAGAGTACGACATAGCTACTCACGCATCATTCATTCGCTTGCACAGCCCCTTTTTACAGGAGGGCAAATTCATACATCTCACAGATAGAACAACGGAAGAGCAACCATGCCGAAACCAGGACTCGAACCAAGGACGCCCAAATCATGGGAAAGATGCGCTACCTCTGTGCCAGGACGCCGGCGTAAAATGCTTTAAAAGTTTCAACTAGTTTGATCCGTAGTTCTGAAACAGCAAAACATATAGCAATGCACAAATTAAAAAATAATAGATTCTTTATACTTTACTTTATAAACTTTTTCGTTAGAAGAATTTACAAAAATTAAATATTTAGAAAATAGCATTAAAAATTTAAAACTACATTAAAATATGAATTATAGAAATGCGAATTTCATAAAGTAATATATTTCAAGTAGTCATATGCCATAATTTTCTCATAATAACTCTTCCAAGAGGATCACAAAATTATTTTTCAGAATTTTATTGAGTGTAGGGGAAAATTCTATTGTTTTTTTTCTAAAGAAAACAGAACATTTGTTTGACATTTTATTCAAAATTTAATCCAAAATATATTCTTCTTTATTAGTTACAACTGTCTGCCAGCGTTCTGACATCTTATCTAACCCTCTGGGAAAGAAGTCCTCAGTTTGGGCGGCAAAATATTCTTCCACTGTCATTTGGACACCCTCATAATTTATGTATTCATTTCCATCAGGAAAGTTTTGCAGCGACCTGAACAGATTATAGACAGATGGTGTAATATCAGGACAATATGCTGCCAGAGGAAAAGTTTCCCAACCGAACTCTACAATTTTTTGTGTGATTTTTTTCTTGATAAGTGTGATCTAGCGTTGTCATTAAGAATTACACCTCCTTTTTTGGCCAAAGATGAAAATTTGCATAAATGTCTTTATTCAAAACATCAAGTTGCAAACAGTAACGATCAGCATAGACCATTTCATTTTCTATCAGCAACGCATAGTACAATGTACCGTACTATACAGTACTATGCGGTCCCATTAATTGCACAACATAATCTTCTTCTGACGCACGCCAGGTTTGTATGTGGACGGTGGTGTCTCCTTTATGTAAATATATGCTCTTTTTCTAATCACGTGTTTATGCGCTATCTACTTTTCATCTCCAGTCACTAAGTGGTCCAAAAATGGTTCCCTTTTGTCACGAGCAACAGTTGAAGAACATATCGAATTTCTGTCCTTTAAAATTTTTCTGCGTCATTCGTGTGGTAGCCAGACAGAGAGTTTGGACACAAAACCAAGCCTTTTAATAAGATCTAAAGCAATTGTCTGATTTATTCCAAGCTTGAAGCTCACTTCTGTGGAATTTAACGTTGCATTTGTCCTGATCATACTGCATTTCACTTCCTCATTGACATCTGATGACCTTCCTGATCTGGGTTCAACTTTCAAAGAAAAATGAGGGTAAATCGTAGTTTAACCCCTTTCTTCGGCTTCTAGCTTAGGACTCCTCCGAAAAACACAGCGTATACTCTTGGTTGGCGAATTGGCGATTATTCAAAAGTTCGCCCATGAGGCAGTTAAACTATGATCGCACCGAAAAGTCCCCCGAACGAAATTTCGCAAACCATCTTTGGCATGTTCGAGCTGTTACTGCGTCTTGCTCCCTCCTTCTTTTTTCCCTCCATCGCGTTATCTCCTTTTTGGAACTCAGACAACATAAAATGTCTTAGGTGCACTTTTTCTTCACTCGTGTTACCAGTTTTACAAGTTTAAAGAAAATTGACTAAAATACAAAAATTGTGCATAAATCATCAGTTACATACTAATCTAATTGTTTAAACTGGTCGGATCAGAATTCTTGCTTAGGACCGACAATTCATAAAAGTGCATACGTTCAAAAATGACCGAACTTTCCCTCATATAAATCCAATATTTCTTGATTATTCTTCCGCAATTTGTTTGTTTCGATATAAAGTTTATATATGTTATTAATTTAGAATTTCTGAAGTAAAACTTATGTGCCCACATTTCTTTCTCTTTCTTCGTCTCCCTGTTGGTCAATGAAAACTAAAACTAAAATAAAGTGAATCTTCTGAACAATTTCAGTTTATTTCGATGTAGATATCAGTAATAAAATCAGCTGTTTTAAAATTAACAAACGGCAATATTCATTACAAATGTATATATTCCAAAATATGTAATAAGATAAAAGTATAACATGTCCTAAAATCTCCTTTTTGAAATCCACGAACTGTATTGAATATGTAATTTTAATTTACCCTTAGTTGTGTTTTTAAGCTAAACAAAAAACTATTTGGACATGAACCTCGTAATTCTAAATCTATACTTATATAAAGCTCAGTGTGTGTGTGTGTGTGTGTGTGTGTGTGTGTGTGTGTGTGTGTGTGTGTGTGTGTGTGTGTGTGTGTGTGTGTGTGTGTGTGTGTGTGTGTGTGAGTGTGTGTTGGCGCTCTACAGGCCAGACCGTTTGACCAGATACAAATATTATACTATGAACGGTTTAAGATAACAACTCATTTTTCAAATCTTTTCTTTCTGTCGGTATTGATCAAACCATTTTCATCTTCAGCTATTCTTATCTAAACGTCTCATATTGTCGGAACCATCGTTATAGGGCAATCCAATAAGCATCCGTTTGATCGAAGATACAAATGATCCAATGGTTCTTTGGCAGTCTTGGACTTACCCCCTCTTAGAATTAAACAACATGAAGTAGTAGGAAAGTTACTGCTCTTTATAAAAGTCAATGAAAGATAAGACCTATTGTTCGATAAGATATCCTGTTTACCCATTCCTTTCTTTCTGCATTTGCAATAAGCCTATTCTGCATTCAGGACAATAGGGAAACATTTAGTAGATAATCCATCCACTTATCTTTTTGATAAGATAATTTTCATTTTGAGTAGAGATTCTTGAATTGAAAGTGAAAAGGGAATTACTATCCTATTCCCACAATAGAAAAGATGTTCTTATTTCTATGATGGAATTTTACGAAATCTTTTCCAATGATAAAATTATGATTAAGAATCATTCGTAGCATATTAATTACACAATAGGATTTTCACCTCCGCTTTCATAGGATATTAACTATAAAATAAGATTTTCACCTCCGCTTTCGTAGGATATTTGACAACAAAAAAGGATTTTCCCCTTTGCTTTCATAGGACATTAACTATAAAATAAGATTTTCACCTCCGCTTTCGTAGGATATTAGACAACAAAACAGGATTTTCACCTCCACTTTCATAGAACATTAACTATAAAAGAAGATTTTCTTCTCCGCTTTCGTAGTATTTTAGACAACAAAGCAGGATTTTCACCTCCACTTTCATAGAACATTAACTATATAGGATTTTCACTTCCTCTTTCATAGGATATTATCTAAAAATAAGATTTTTCCCCTCCGCTTTCTTGGAACATTAAATACAAAATAAGATTTTCAATACCCCTTTTATAGGATATTAATTTCAAAATAGGATTTTCACCTCCGCTTTTAATTCATAGTAATACAGTTTTTAACCTGCACGCACAATAATTTATAAGTGACTAATACAGTTAAATTCATATTTTTCATTTTAATCAAATAATGAGGTGTAATTATAAATAAATGCTTTATGTATTTATAGTTTGATTGTCTGGAAATATAATATTCCTTCGAAAAAGCTGATCGTCTGCGTTGGCTGGATATTTTTTAAATGGATATTGATTTAATAAAAAGAATTTCATTTAGTACCAGGCCTTAAAAAAAGAGAATGAAAGACTACTTGTATAGTATATGTACTTCGCATCTCATAAGAGAAAGAAATGTAGCTTTTATGGTAGATGAAATTAGCATGATGGTTTTTAATCTATTGAGAAATCTAATCACATTCATAATTAAAATGCAACTTATGCAATATTAATTTCTTGAAATACACGAAATGTTTAAGTTAAGTATCTGATTTCCTTTATCATGAAAAGCAAAAAGTGCATGTGGTTAGTCAAACATTTGCGGAAGAAATTCTTGCAATCGGTGGATATTTTTTCTTTATAATTCTAATTATAAAAGTATAATTCAGTATTCCTTAAGAAAATATCTCGAAGCTCTTTTGAGATTTAAAATATGGCTTTAGTTTAATGTTAATATTCATGAATCATATTTGAATTTTAAACATCTTTTCCTGATAAAATAAAGCAACGAAGGGTAAGAGCTAATAAAACCTTTGCATATTAAATTACAGTTCCCTCAGAGATAGGGATGACGTTTTCGTTTCACATACCGCGAGACTTCAGGTCAGCTTTCTGTTAAAAATGAAGGTCTTCCATTTTCATTTTATAGCATCCAATGAGAACAAAAAGCAAAAGTGGGAATATTTACATCATAAATAACATTTACGCACCAAAGCTAAATAGAAATTACGCGCATAAATACATATTAAGCGAAGTCTCGAACTAAAGGGATATCTCTCTTTTAGACCGAAAAGCACTCTTAATTTTTCGAATCCTCGCTGAATACGAAAACGGATTCCTAACTCAAAGATCACATTACTTAAATTTAAACAGAAGCACCGAAGAAATAAAGTTCCCTTTGGCCGAATCAAGTTACAAAAAGCAAAAATATTCATTAAAACTTTAAATCATTCCACAAATCGATCCTGGACATGGAACTTAAGAGCGAATAAAAAAATGGCGCTTGAAAAGATCCAGAAAACACAGCTTAGGGTAATTAATTTATTCATCGGGTTGAGTCGTTTGGAGGCTGATGTTCCAGAGAGCCTTATTTTCCACTCAGAAGATTCCAAGAATTGAATCCTATTTTCATTAAAAGGAAAGAACGTCTTTTGAAGTCGATTCTTATTTTAAAATGTTCTTAAAAGTTGGTCGAGGCAGGTTCTCGTCAAGACGATAAGCGCCACTTTTGTGTCTTGTGTTTATGGAAGCATATACCATTTTTATTTACTACCTTAATTATATTCCATAAAAATAGATTATGCATAAGAGATGGAGGATTCTTGGAGATGAATTATAACGCTACATTGACTCTTATATATCTTAAAGCGCTTGCTTTTTTGAAGCATTTTAGAAAATACGACCATCTTAGCTTTTTAAGTGAATTTTTTTTCTTGCTTTTCATTAAATTCGTAATCGGAATGGTACTTAAAATTATTTTAAATGGGATTTGTTTTTATTACTTTTGCATGTGTTTCGCGTTTTGTTTTATAATGCAAAAAAAAAAAGAATATATTTGTTTTTGAATCTGCAATTAGAGAAGTCTCTTATGGTACTTAAATTTATAGAATGAATTTGGATAATATTAATTTCTAGAACACAGACTTGTAATTATTTATTTCACTTTTTCTTTTTTTATGCTGATTATTAGAAGTCTCGGATATTACAGATTTATTTTTATATACTCTGTACTTGAATTTCAAAAAGATTTTTAAACTATATTTTAAATTGAATTTTTAAATCTATAAATATCTTTATAAATTTGGTTAAACGTTTGCACATTTTTTTTAAATTTTATATTCGCATCTGAGGTGTAAAAATATATAATTTTTTTTTAGGAAATTATATATTTTTCAAATAAAAAATCAAAAATACACTTAAAGGCGAAAAATATTTAATTGAATTTAAAAGTGGATTCAATGAGTCATTTGAAATTTTAAAACTATTTCACATAAGAGATATTTTAATTACTTAATCTTAATTTTAACTAAGAATTTTATAAAAAGCAATTACCTTTTCGGCTGTACGCAAACCTAAAAAACACAAATAATGTACTTTTTAAAAATTTTACTGCCCTTTAAGAGAAATATAATGGATATATTTTTAGTAAACCGTATCTACGCTAAAATCATATATTTGTTATTTTTAAGCCTAAAAGAAAATTCAAAAAGGTATTCTAAGAATTCATTCTGCTTTAATTAAAATTTCATTATAATGACATTGAAATTTTAAGACGCTTTCTGAATTTTTTTAAATATTAAACTAAGATTTAAAAATTTTAAAATATAGTAGTTTTTTCGCAGATACTTAAATGACTTTACATTGGATTTGATTGTATTTTACTTGATTTTTGCTAGTTTTATTTGAATGAATCATATTAATGTTGTTTTGCTTTCAAATTAATTTATAAATGTGTTTTCATTTTCAATTGATACGGTTTATTATAGTTTTTATAATAATTTTAGAAAGGCGTAAGTATAGTGTCAAAGAAATAGTTATTCACTGCATTTTTTTCAGAGAGACAGAGACAGAGAGAGAGAGAGAGAGTGTGTGTGTGTGTTCTGATTAATTTCCATGACCAAACAGACGGTCTTATATGCTTAGAATTTTTATATAAATCATTAATGGAAATGGTTTTCATGAAATTTTCTCGCATCTCCATAATAATAATATCTCCCTCCTCCCGCATAAAATTTATAGAATTTGTATAGGGATAAGAAGATCACGAGTCCCCCGATTTTTATTTTCCACCAATGAGTCCACCAACATGAGTGATATTTTATCTTCTTCTTTCTAATATATTAAAGATAACCAAATATATGTTTTGTCCATATTTTTGTAGACCGATTGGAAGCGAACATTGACAAACGATTTCAATTTTAGTAATATCACATTCCATATTTCATATATTTAATTTTATGTATTTTTGAAGTATCATATTTATTGCGCATTTTGAACTATCACGATTCATGCGAATGTACAGATTGACAGATCGACAGACATATACTAAGGCTATGTACTAAATTTTATCGATCTGATTCTGTGTCTTTGAAATTATTTTAGGCATTCCCTGTCGAATAGAAAGTCACAAAGGCAAAATTTCTAAGAATGGAATTCGTTAAATAATTTTAAGTAATCTATCAATTTGTATTAAAAAAGACATTCCAAATTCCATCCTGCTAGCTCAAAGCTTTTGTATTATCGTATCCATAACTAGGCATTCATGTGAATTTCCAAAAATGTGTTCGCCACGTTGTGGGATCCCCTGACACGGGAATTTTTGGAACTCTCAAGTTATAATTACTCGTTATATACTTCAAATACTAGAAAGTAGTAAAAAGCAATGCATCATCAATTGCATAACGAAAAGGAAATTGTTTTTCTATCGATTAAGATTTATCTTAGTTTTTAACATTTTATTAACATTTTTGAACAAGATAAGGTTTATAAAATGCCATACTACATGCAAAATCCGAATGCATAATGAAAAGATAATTCAGAATGAGTAATAAAGCAGACATACTCTTTTATTAACAGTTACCAGATTTTGTACGTGGTTACTTCTTGAATAGTGAGTGCTCACTAAAAATGCATTGTTAAAAAATTTAATTGACATTTTTTTAAAAAAAGTTAAAAATTCATCAAATTTTTTCATTGTGTTTCATCAATAATTTTGTGGCAAATTATTAGTTTATTGATTTTTATTGTTTCCCATAAAAAAAACATTTCTATGATTTTAGCTTTATTTGTTTATTATTTTCACAATTTTTGCATTTTTTGTAAATTTTTATAAATGATTTTAAGCATATTTTGCAAAAATATTTTTCTTTGTTTTAAAACTGCGTATATGCCCTAGCTCATTGCACCGCTAGTATATTATCTTATGGAGACACGTTGTTGTCCTTGCAATTATGAGTAAATTTTAAAAATAATATTGTCAATTTTATACTGAAATATTATCATGCCATTATATTTTAGACGAAAGATTCGATCTTTTTTAATGGAACAATTTTATCACGAGTTTCCTGCCAGAAAAATTGGTCAATGTAATTATTTTTTAGCTTATTTAATTGATTTTTTTCTTCTACTCATTTATTATTCAAAATTACAAACAACAGTTTTAATATTTAAATATCACTAATATTTTTATTTACAACAGTAAATGAAATTCAAATATAAGTGAGATTTCCAAACGATTTTTTTTCTAGACGTTGTTTTTTTTTTTTTTTTTCATCATCATGTTTTAAAAGTAATAAAGTTTTTAGCAATTTAAGAATATGTTTTGAATTTATCTCTACTTGTTTATCATTACATATTATATATATGATAAAATTATTCATACAATAAGCAGTTCACTCGCTAATTATTTATATACATATACAAGACATAAAATGAGGTAATGGTAAGTTTTCTTCATTTTTCATAATACATAATAGCAAAAATTTCGTATTTGAAATCAGACATATTTTAAAACTATGCACAATTTTTATGCAATCTATATTTGCAAATTTGTAAATAGTATAGAATTTGAAGTAAAAAAAATAATATTTAAAAAAAACAGGTCGGGAATTATAAGAAAGGGATAACGATAAATTATCAAATCAAGAGACAAATTAAAATGATATTCTTCTTTTCAAGGCAATTTCAATTGAATAATCAGTTGCAAACGTTTTCAAAATATTTTAAATAAAATATTCAAAATAAAGAAAATATTCCGAATTTAGAGTGACTTCTTATTTTGTTTTTCTTCATTGGAAATGCTTTTAATAAAGCAAGCATGGCTATATGGCACAGAACCACGCATATAGATCGGTGGATGTTCGTAGACCGCAAGTGAAAAAAAATAACAAAATATCAATTCACATAAAAGCCTTCCTAGAGTGCTCTCTGAAATTTGACTTCTCGCATCATTGGCTTCATGACCTATAAGGTTTCATTCGGTGTGGTTCCTGGAATTTTCTCGTAAATTCTAACCTTATGGTAGAGCTTTTTTTGTTTTAATACTACTTGCAGTGCTTTGATGTCAAGACAGTACTTACTTATACTGCCTTAATAGCTGAATATTATAACATCAAAAAACTTGTTCAGTATCATAAATATTTGAAAAAAGTACTAATAAATGATTCATAGCCATATGATTTATAATTCTGTTTCATGATCGGACCAATATATATATATATATATATATATATATATATATATATATATATATATATATATATATATATATATATATATATATATATATATATATATATATATATATATATATATATATATATATATTACTTTCTTGTATATAAACCGTACACAAAGAGAATAATTTAACAGCCTAAAAAATTGAATTCGAGATTTTCACGGATTTTCATGTTTTAAATCTTCCTGAGTCTGAAACCATATTTTTTGTACTATATATTTCTATCTGTGAACACGATATCTCAAACATATTTTTAATAAGGTGGAAACGATTTGATATATAGATATGCCACACTTGTAGATTTCTAAAAAAGTTTAACCCTTAAATGGGGACTTGCGGTCTGTGAGACCTCTAGCGATGGATTTTCGGTCACCCCTATTCTATTTTTAGCTCAATTGAATGCATTGACTCTGTAGCTTCCTGTTTTGTGACCTTCAATACACGTGCACTTTTTCAACCGATTTCAATAATTCAGTTATTTCTTCGAGAGCGGTCTCTAAGACCGCATCTCCCTGTTAGTGTCCCAGTGATAAACAAGGCTTAGCAGATGGCGCTAAAACGTGGACCCCGAAATATCATCCAGTTTACTGATCCTATTATGAAGCAGTGCTCCAGACACTTTTAAATGAAGCATAAAGTGATTTTAGTGATAAGGATAATTGTACAGAAGAGTTTTTCGATGAAAATTCGCATTCAACTGATTCTGATATGTATGTCAAACATAATTAATTTTTCTAGTGATAATATATTTTGAAAAAATTAAAACATTTATTAATATACTAAGAGATATATATACATAATTTATAGGTTTATTTTTATACTAGTTCTTAACCTGTATGTTTAAAATGTACTAGAAAACCATGCTATGAAAGTCACTCAAGCCGATAAAAAAAAGGCCCAATTTTACCCATTGTCATTTTTTTTATTTTACATATAATTGTTGAATTTTATATTACATTGTCTTCTATATACCTTCATATACTGTAAAAATAAATATGATTTAAAAAGTAAAAAGTAATGTGTTTTTTCAAGAATGTTATTTATTGTAACATGTCATTTGAGAATAAAATGTATGTTCCAACGCATTTACTTTTTTCAATGATAATATATTTTGAAAATTTTTTAAACATATCTATATATCAAGAAATATATCTGCAAAATATATTGGTAGCTTTTCATACTAATACATTCATTAGAAAATTTAATTTGAATGTAAATGAAATGCGGTCTGTTAGACCGCACCTCCCCATTAAAGCCTAAAATTTCACCTCCTCAGTTAAGGGATAAACGAATCCTTTGAGATGATATTATTGCCCGTCTTTTCGAATACAAGCAAACTCAACAACTCCAAAACGAAGATAGAGAGAGATAAAATTTAGTATACAAGTTTGCCACCTAAAATGTAGATTGGCGGCAAATTTGGAACCAAATCTTTGTGACCATATTTCGGTCCTCACTTCCAAATGTAACAATTGATAAACGCAATGACTTAAATCAATAAAATTTGGCATGTAATCTTTTCATTACAACTACATTTTCACATCAAATTTTGATTTCAGCCGATCTGGAAAATATCATCCAAAGCACATCTTCAAACAGTTTCAGTAAAAATGAAATGCCAGATTCTTGCCAAAGTTTTATATTTCGTAATCATTGTTTTCCAATGCCACTTAACTCAAGGTTAACAATTTTATACGGGGAATGAGAGATAATAATTTTAATACAGAGCATGCGACAAAATTTTGGAGAGATATCTCCCACTACTCAGTATTACATTTGCAAATAAAGTAAAAGTTTTTTACAAAAGATATTACGTCTTGTGACTACATTCGAGATGAATTTTTGAAAAATCTTATAATGCACACATGTTTCTTTCTTTTTGAATAAATCAGATCGAATAAACTACTCAGAAAACAATAATGTATTAATTTAACGTAAATAATGTTTTGAAAGGTGGAAGAAATTTGAGGGAAGGTTCAGGAAATCAAAGTAGTCATCTAAAAGCAACACTTCTTATATTTTAGAGTTTTACTAAATGTTTTTTTTTTTTCGAATTCTGGGTTGTCTTAAGACGTTAAGCGTAATTATAGATATAGATTATTTAAGGAACTTAAAATTCGAAAATTAAAGTGTCAAGATATTTACTTCCATAGCTTTTAGATTACTGACATTTATTAATGTTCTCTATAACTCTCTTTTATAGAACTTTTACCACGCAAATAGCAAATAATAACTGTTACTTAATTAGATATGTAATGGGTATAAGGATATGATTACAAAAATTTATATAACTCTAAAATAAATAGGGAAAAAACAAAATTTAAGCTTCTAGTATTTCGAAACAATGTAGCCGAACTAATCCGAAGCAATTCGTCTATGTGTTTTTTAATTATCTTAAAGTAAAATTACCCTCATAAAAAATTATTAAATCGTCTCAAAGTGTATGTACAGCCACTAAATCAATTAAAAGTAGTGTTGTAAAATATATTAAAATTATTTTTTAGAAATTTGTTGAAATTAGAGAAAAAAAGAATTCGGCAATGAAATGTGTGTCACAGAAAACTTTATTTTTTAATTTTGCATAGTTATAATTTATTTCGATTCTTCTAAACGTTCCAAATTAAGGAAAAAGTTTAAATATTAATTTTAAATGAAACTATATAAAATTATGAAAATTTCTTCACTCAGACTGAGTCTTGCGGCATGCAAATCAAATATTTAGACAGCATTATAAGTATTGTTTTGGAAAATAGCAACTATGTGCGGATGTGTGATAGAGTTCACGAAATGCTTTAAATCGATGGCTTTTTACCTCCGGATGCTAATATCTTTTGGAGAAAATTACATTTCAATTCATGCACAACAAATATGGAAGTGACTTTCAAAAGTATAAAAGAATGCGAAAAAAGGACAAATTTTTTAATTGAAATGCAAAGAAATCATAATAATTGGGACTAAAATATATCAGGCTTTTCTAACATAAAACAGTTACAATTGCAGATATTTTCAAATGGAATAAATACACATATTCTACTGATAATGCACACCAAAGAAGTCCCAAATTATTTCAAAATGAATTCTAACATAGTCTAAGCAATAACTGTCTTTAGTTGCTTAACAATCAAACACAGATATCAAAAACATCAGCTTTAAACAAAACATATACTTGAAACCATTTTTCACAATATTCAGCGCATTTAAATAGTTCTTATTAATTCTGAAAGCCACCCTCTTGAAATATCTGGTAATTAATACAAATGTTCCGCTGTATTATTTTGCATACTTCACATCTTTCTTCAATGCCGTGAATATTTGATGATTCCCACTTGTAAAATGACTCCATTCTAGAAAAAAAAATAATACTCTGAACAGTCAAGATTATTACTTAAATCCATCTTGGCTCTTATTAATTCACAGCAATTACAAAAAGATCTTAAAGCTTTGGAAAAGAGAGCGTTGAAATTCATCTAAGAGGAGGCCATGAACGAGACTGCTAAGTTATCCTCCGACCATAAATATTTGTCTTTGTTACATGAAAGGGGGTTTCGGGGGTGGACAGAAGGGGCTAGTTATTACCAGTGTCTATCTCCTTCATCAGAACATTTCCTTCAAGTCGAGTTTTGTAAAGAACCCCTCGGGGCAGTTTTAAGTGCCAATTAGAGCGTGCACGAGATTCCTAAGAGTTAACGTAAATGCGAATCCACGTTAATTCCCTCTCTCTCTCTTCACTTCGCTTCCTCACCCTCTCCCTCTCACGGTCGTTCACGGAAGCCAGAGAAAAGGATTTTCCGGAGTCTAAAGAGCTCTCACAGCTATTTGAGACATGGAACCTGTTAAATAGCCTCCTTCAGCGGCAACTTTTCCGGATCAATTATGTAATACATATCATGCATCGGACGGTTGTAATTAGGATACTCATGCAGCAAAATATGCCACCAATCGTCTTATAACCGTGCACGTAATGAGCAAAGATCGGAAGATCACGTAGAGGAAGGAATTAACTCAACTGCCCCCGTTTCTGTGCTTGCAGTTTGTAAACTGGTAGGGAGAAAGTGTGAGGCTAATAAAGCTTAGAATGGTAACCTTATCATCAAGTTGGCGTGCTATCTTATTGATGAGTGTAAAAGATTCGTGGCCTGCATTTATTTATTGAAATAAGTCTAATGGAAATAGAAATGATCATTTATCTGATTTCTGTTAAAGAAACTAAATAAAGCTTATTTATAAGTGTATATCATTTAGATACATTCTTGTGTTATATCCTTTATTAAATATTTAATACGTTTCGTAAATTTTTATTTTCAAATTGTCTTTTATTTATTGTCTTATTTTAAAGGAAATTTTTTCCCGCATTTGTCATATAATTCCGGGTGTTAGGCATTTGTTTTTTGTATAGATTTTTACCATTTATTTTGACTTTTGTATATTAGTTTTCTTATGATGTTCAAATAAAAATAATTTTATAGGAAAGTATAACGAATTTATTTGATCATCATATTTAAAGGGAACAAATAAAATAGTTTTGATCCTTGCACATCACTTAGAATAATTTCTTGTGCTCAAAGCTATTTTTTTTTATTTTGAAGTAAATTATTATTCACTTTCTCGTATAGATAGTATGGAAAAAGTATAGTAATCATCAAAAAGCTGGAACTCGACATTTCGACAAATCTGCTCAATTGAGAAGTCACTGAGTTTGAGAAAAACATCTTCGGAAAATTTCCGTCTGTCTGTCTATTACAAAGATAACTCAAAATGGTTTTGAGCTAAATAATTGAAATTTGGTATATGGTATTTACACCAAATTAACGGACTTCTATCGAATTTGAAGTAAAATCTGTTCAGAAAACTTCCACATGTCCGACTGTTCAAATATAAGTTTACACGATAAATAGACAAATAGATAAAATTTATTCACAGCATTAACATCTATGGTGCAGAAATAAGGCAAATTTTGAGCCAAATAAAAAAAAATGACCGTCTGGCTGTCTGTATTTTCAGAAACATAAAACATACGTTAATTAAATAGCAGTGAGTTAAATATATCAAATTCGGTATGGGATTTGTATATCTACATGGGCAGTTTTTTTTATCAAATTTTTATTTCAATCAGTTGATAAAACCAGTTGATAAGACTCTAGTCCTAAACAATTCGTATATCTTCTTTTAAAAAAAAATATTTTAAACTATATAACAGCAAAAATACAATCACAAAAATAAATTATTAAATCATCTTAAAGCCGTAATTAAATCAATTCAAGGTAATATTGTATAGTTTTTATATAAATTATTTTTAGAATTTTTTTAAAAAAAAATTAGCTTAAAAAGAATTCCGGAATGAAATAAGTATAACAGAAAACTTTAATTCTTAATTTCATATGATTTAAAAATTATTTTATTGCAATATATGCTCCAATTTAACGGAAAGTTTAAATTATGAATTAATTTTTAACTAAACATCTGAAAACTTGAAAAATCTTTTCTTAATAAACAAGTACTATCCAAGGTATTCTAAGTTGAACATACTGCTCTGTAGAATGTTTTCTATAATCATGCATAGCATTAAGATTTAATCTTTAGTAGGCTAAAACTACCAACCAGACAGTTAGCTAGCATTATAAGCATTGATGCGTGAAATAGTAAATATGTGCAGATGTGTGATTGGGTCTAAAGATTATTTTTATTAAATGGTTTTAACCTGCGGATGCTGCAATTGTTTGGAGAAAATTCCACTGAAGTTCGAGTACCTAACTAAGACGAAAATCAATTTAAAAATTATAATGGAAAGAGTAAAACGCATAAACTTGTTAATTTCAATGCAAAGTGGTCATAATAATTTCTGACTAAAATATCTTAGAGTTTCCTTATTTAAAACTGTAACAACGGCAGAAAATTTCAAATGGAATAAGTATACATGTCTCAATGACAGCGTACATCAAAGAAATCTCAAATTATTTCAAAATGAATTCATGCACAGTCTATTCAATAACTATTTTCTGCTACTTGACAATCAAAAACATATAACAGAAATAAAATTTACACTTGAAATCATTTTTCACAATATTTAACTCATTTAAATAGTTCTTATTAATTATGAAAGCCACACACTTGGAAAAATCTTGTAATTAGTACAAATGTTACACTGTATTATTTTGCACACTTCACATCTTTCTTTGACGGCGTGAATATTTGATGATCCCCACTTGTAAAATGACTCCATTCTAGAAAAAAATAATACTCCGAACAGTCAAGATTATTACTTGAATCCATCTTGGCTCTTATTAATTCACAGCAATTACAGAAGATCTTAAAGCTTTGGAAAAGAGAGCGTTGAAATTCATCTAAGAGGAGGACATGAACGAGACTGCTAAGTTATCCTCCGACCATAAATATTTGTCTTTGTTTCATGAAAGGGGGTTTCGGGGGTGGACAGAAGGGGCTAGTTATTACCAGTGTCTATCTCCTTCATCAGAACATTTCCTTCAAGTCGAGTTTTGTAAAGAACCCCTCGGGGCAGTTTTAAGTGCCAATTAGAGCGTGCACGAGATTCCTAAGAGTTAACGTAAATGCGAATCCACGTTAATTCCCTCTCTCTCTCTTCACTTCGCTTCCTCACCCTCTCCCTCTCACGGTCGTTCACGGAAGCCGGAGAAAAGGATTTTCCGGAGTCTAAAGAGCTCTCACAGCTATTTGAGACATGGAACCTGTTAAATAGCCTCCTTCAACGGCAACTTTTCCGGATCAATTATGAAATACGTCTCATGCATCGGACGGTTGTAATTAGGATACTCATGCAGCAAAATATGCCACCAATCGTCTTATAACCGTGCACGTAATGAGCAAAGATCGGAAGATCACGTAGAGGAAGGAATTAACTACACTGCCCCCGTTTCTGTGCTTGCAGTTTGTAAACTGGTAGGGCGAAAGAGTGAGGCTAATAAAGCTTAGAATGGTAGCCTTATCATCAAGATGGTTGGCAATCGTACTGTGATGAGTGTGAAATATTCGTGGCTTGCATTTATTTATTGAAATACATCTGATGTAAATAGAAAAGAATATTTATCAGTCCCTTGGTAATGGAAATGAAATAAAACAACTATAGATTTATATCATTTAGATACTTATGGGGTATTTTTTATTAAATATATAATTTGTTATATTAATTTTTTAATACAAGATTATCTGTTATTTATGATCTAATAATTATATTTTTTCTGTTAATAGAAATAAATTAAAACATAACTATATTTATATATCATTGTGATAAATTCTTGCGTTATATCTTTTATTAAATATATAATTTGTTTCATAACTTTTTATTACCAAATTATGTATTATGCGTTATCTTATTCTAAAAGAAAAGTCCCTGGTAGATCGATCTTCGTTCGACAGTCAGTTTTTTTTTGTTTTTTTTTTTTTTTTTTTTTGTTGTTGTTGTAAAATCCTTTTTTAAAGAAAATATTTATATATGTATCACATACTGATTACATATGGATGTTTTTCAATTTTACCTACATATGAATCGGTCATTTAGATAAAAAAAATATCCTGAATGGTTAAAACAATAAATGCATTGTTGCTATTGGATGTGAACCGAACTCATTCATATTCGAATATTATCATATAGCGCCATCTCACGAGATTCTGAGGTACCAGTTGGTTAACATCCTATGCCAACAGTACAAGTATTACAAAAATTTACAAGGCAGCGCTGTATGATATTGACAGCATGAGAGTAGATAGAAAAAGCTTCTAATGGTTAATTATAAAAAATGTGTTTTTCTTCTCCGTGTAAAATTGTGGCTTTCTTTCCAAGAAAGACATATACTTTTCTTAGATAAAACTTTTCATATAGATAAACTTAAAAAGCAAAAACTTAACAAAATATAAAAATTGATCTAAATCATTAGATCCTTTTACGAGATACAAGAAATAAATTTATATATATATAAAGTAATTGCTCGTTTAAAATTATAGGATATTGCTTCTTTAGCTGCTTAATTTTGAGAGATTCCATTATATTTTGATTGTTTATTTTCATTTGGCATATCGATTTTCATACGTTCATCTAATAAAAATAATCTAAGATGTAAAGAATTTTTTCATAACAATAAAACGGAAATAATAAAGTAATTTTAATACTTTTGATACTTTTTTTGATAATTTTGATACTTACATCATATAGAGGAATTTCTTGTGTTCACAGCTATAGATTATTTTAAATTAAATTATTTATTTTTATAACTCTTTAGAATAAAAAATTAGAAATTTTAGGTAAATAAGCAAGAATGGGAAAAGTATATTATTCTTATAGTAAGAGAAATCTTCACAGAATTCTCCTAATTTGAGATAATTTCTTTTTCGTGTTAAAGTAACGTTCAAACGTAATTCGTCAAACAATTCGCTTCAATACCAGTCGGTCTCTTTCACTGGGCTTCTCTTTCCGCCCACTGCTTTGCCGTACTGTGTGTATGCTTTCATGACTTTAGACACCGAACCTCTAGAAGTCGGGATGTTTCGGTCACACTTGTTCCAGCTTGCATTTATTTTAGGAAATAAATTTTCACAAGAAAAAAACTCTTCGAAATTAGATGCTGAAAGAGAACAGAAGATTAAGTAGCTATCTAATATGCATAACAACGAAATTATAATCAAAAAGACTAAGAAAAGAGCAATTAATTAATATCTGAAAAAAAATGTTTGTCTACATTTTCGCCAATAATTTTATGAAGCATTCATTTAATTAATTCAATATAATGACTGCCTTCTGGATTGCTTAAAGAGCAAATGGAAGTTGCACGTTAAATTCGTCAAGCCAAATGTCCTCCTGCTGGTGTAGTTTGGTGTGGAGACGGGGCTGCCAGCTCAGGTGTCGTCCTCGTCATCTGACCGTGGTTCAAAATGACAAGGTCCGTCCTAAAATAGCCCTAGTGTTGCTTTACAACGGGACGTTAATATAACTAAACTTAAACTTCGTACATTTGTTGCAATATATCATTCAATACGGAATAAAAACTAAAATTAATTATTGATTTTTTTTTTTGTCATTTTTGCTTACAGATGCATCAGATCCATACGAATTATTTTTTTTTTTCATTTATAAATGTGCTGTGAAGAATAATTATACTTCAATTATCACTCACATTTAATTGAAATCTTCTATTAAATTATTAGTTGAAACTTTAATACTTAACCTTCATCTAAATGTTTGTTTGTAAACACCCTGGCTTTTAGGATCCAGGAAACATCCAGGAATGTGATTTTTCTCTTGTCTAACATGATTAATCCAACAGGTTTCACTGATATTATATCACTTTCCCCGGCATCTACCCTGCACAACTCAATTATCCAATTCTGCTCATGTTGGATAATTGTGCATAATCGACTGCATTCAAAACTCCACACAGAAGCGTAAGCTTCATTAAAGCCTATACCTTTTCGCTAATTAAATCCTTTTTGCTATCAGTTTCGGCTCAATTCTCCTGATGAGGGAGGAACTTGTTTTCTTACTCAAGCTCTATCAGTTACATGATTGGATTAACTCTCTGGGAGTTAATTTCGTTAATTCCTATACTTCATGTGTTCCCCCACCGATTCGTCTTCTTCCCTTCTATTAGTTCCGACCATTTTTCGCCGTTCAACCGTTTCTTAATGTCGTCTCCGGAAACGTTCGGATTCTACCGATGTTCATATGTTGTTCTTTTTTCCAATAAGAATATCGATTTCTGCGACTTCTGTGATGATTCTTGGGGCGAAATACAAATCAGCATTTTGTTCTTAAATTCTTGGAAATGGTATAAATAATAAATACAGTGGTATCTGTAACTGTAATCACCGAAGAGAATATTATCTTATTTCTTTTCTCGTTTTGTGTAGGCTATAAGTATCAATACACAGCAGTTTTTCTTGAAGATATTTTTGAAAACTTATTCAGTTGCGGTATCCGAATTTTTTCTTCTATGCTTGGTAGGCTCGCTCTATAGAATTTTATCATTCGCGTATAAATACATGTATCCATCTTTCATCTAGATTTTAGACCTATTTTATAAGATCATCTCTTGTGGCTTTACAGTCCTATTCTGTTGGATACCATCCCATGTGGGAATATGTAGGAATGAGCAGGCTGATAAGAGTGCCAAATCCGCAACTCATTTTTTAGAAACACCCATACCTGCATGCGATTTTAAGAAGCAGGCAAAAATCTGTCTTTACAAAAACTGGTAAATTCAGTGGGATTCGGAAACTCTAAACAAACTTCATACTTGCAAGCCTATCATAGAAAACTGGCCTTCTTTGAATTATCGAAGACATGACACAGTTTTAACTCGTCTGAGAATCGGTCACACTAGATTCACACATAGACATCTGTTATTAAATGATCAATTGCCAACATTCCCACATTGTGACTGTGGAATAACAGTTTATCATATCTTTGTTGAATGCCCTTATTTTAATGTTCAATGCTCATTTTAATTCGAAACAACAACAGTGACTTTGCCTTTGTTGCTTGGTAGTGATCCACATGACATTTTTGTCTTTTTAAAATCTTTAGGTTTTTATTCCTTAATTTGATCTTACCATTATGGCTTCGTTTTGACTTTTTGTAATTTATCATCATTTTACCAATGTTTTTTATATCACTTTTATAGAAACTGTTTTTATTAAACTTTGAATTAGAAATAAACTTGTTTGGCGCAGTATAACCTTCATTTTGGTTCTTGTGCCATAAAACCTCAAACCAAACCAAACCATCTTTCATCTGCATACAAAAGATGGATAGACAACTTATATGCATATGTTGAATCCCTAAGCCATTAGGTGCTTTTTTAAGTTTTTCTTCTGTTTAAGATTATTTGTTTTTCTTGAGTGTATTTTCTTTGAATGATATTTTCAGTGGTCCATGCCACTCCACATCTCTTTTAGGTAGATTCCTAGAGGAAGTAGGAAGATTAAGTAGATTCCTACCTATTGCAATGATTCTCATGACAAGATTTCTGCAGTGCTTCTCCGTTCATTGTACTTAGAGCACAAACCCACCTATCGTTCAAAAGTTTATATAATATGCGTATATCGCTTTGCCCACGTTATCTTGTGAACAGAATATCTATAGTAATTTTGGCTTGGAATATTTTGTTAGAAATGTAAAAATCTCAGACGAGATCGTAAATGCCCCAACTAGCTCAAAAGGGGTGGAAAAGGTGCGTGGTTGAAATTTTTATTTAGCTATATCTTTCTTAATATTGAAGGTAGAAAAATAAACCCAATGAGTAAAAGTGGTGCATCATTTAGTCGAACAACTTTTGCATTTAAAGTTTTTCGATAACTGCAATATCTTAGAAGTTAGGGACTGAAAAGATATTTTCAAACCCTACTTTTATCATCAACAATTTATGTTGCCATATAGATGCAGATTAATCTACCTTTGCATTCCAGCTTGCCGAGAGGACGTTTCCTCTTCTATGCTTGGTAGGATTGTTTTGTAGGGACCCGCGGTGGCCTGGTGGTAAGGTCTCGGCTCGTGAGCCGTAGGGTTTCAGGTTGGAGACCCGATTCCACCAAAGAACCATCGTGTAAGGGGGTATGTTGCACGTTAAATCCGTCAAGGCCAAACGTCCTCCGGCTGGTGTGGCGTTGTGTGAAGAAGGTGGGGGGTGCCAGATCAGGTGTCGTCCATGTCATCTGACCATGGTTCAAAATTTCGAGGTCCGTCTCAAAATAGCCCTATTGTTGCTTAAAACGGGACGTTAATATAACTAACTAACTAACTTGTTTTGTAGAATTATATCCTCTGTGTATATATGCATCTATTCCATCTTTCCTCTGAGTATACACATGTTTAGCTACTAAGCCATTAGGCACTATATCTTCATATCCAAATTTTTCTTCTGTTTTAATGTAAGATCTTTTGTTTTACTTAAATGTTTTTCTTTCTATGACAACTAAACCATTGTGTATATGTTTCCCCAGATCTCTGAATTTTTCTTTTATTTTGATTTTAACAATTTACTCGATTTATTTGTCTATCAATGGCATTTATGAGAGAGTAATTATTATATATTTATAATAATTGAAATAAATTATGATTATATGAAGAATTTGAATTTTTTTCTATGCGTGGTAGCCTCGCTCTGTAGAATTATATCGTCTGCGTATATATGCATGTACTCATCTTTTCCTCTGTATATGTTGAACCACTGAGCTATTAGGTTCTCTTTCATCATATCTAGGTTTTTCTCCAGTTTATTTGTTTGGTTACTTTTTTTACTCGAAGACTGGTATTCTTTGAATGATATTTTTGGTGTCCATACCCCTTAACATGTGTTCTCCATATTTTTGACTTTTTTTTTTACATTGGTCTTAACAAATTACTCTATTTAATTATTTATAAATGCTATTTATTGGAGCTTCAAGTTCTTCACTATTCATAATAATTGAATGAAATTTTAAAGGTTCATAATATTGAGCAAAATCCATTCACAAAACGCCTGTCTGTCTGAAAGTTCGAGTACAGATGAACTTGAGCCCAAAATGCAGAGTTAGGTATATAAAACTTGATACATCCGTTTAGTATCTAAAATATATAAATACGCAATGAATTAAATCAATGATATTCTGTATATAACCTTGCAACCACAACTGCAGTTTTATATCAAATTTCAGTGTCAATCGGACTCCAACTAGGTGCTTGAAACACATATTATCTAAATAGATTTAGTAAAAATGGCATTAATTTATCTACTAATCACTCCTGTGTTTCATACAATTTTTTGCTTCTTTTAATTTCTATAATTTTTTGGTAAGGGGTCATTTTTTTTATAAGATTCTTTCTGGGAATAAAGATTCAACGACATCAAAGCTTTTTTTCTTCGATAAAGATATCTATCGATTTAAGTTCCAAGCGGGGACTTTTCTTCTGTAATGCTTCTCGAGGTGAAATTCAAATCCGCATTTCGTTTTTCTCACCTGGAAATGTTACAGATATTTTCTATATCCGTGTCACCAAAATAATATTTTTTATATTTTATTTCTTCACTTCCTTTTTGATTTTGTTCCTTCATGCTTTATCGTTTGGCAAAGGAAGCGAGACATTGCTGGACTTTTTTATTATTACTTTTATTTTTTTCTTTCTTAGATGTTTTAAAAAAGTCATTCAATCACAGACTTTGAATTCGCGTCATGCATATTTGTTGAAGTTTCAAATATGTATCAAAGCTTTTTTTAGTAAATATAAGACTTTTATACTCAGTTCTTTGAATGTAGTATATGTTTTCACGTGTTGTTCAGAATCTGAATAAGAGTTTTCATATTCATGTGACTTCCTTATTTAGGTTGCAACAAAATACTGCATAGAAAATATACGTGAAAAATTTATAACACTAGTTGAAGTTGCAATTCAAACACTATTTTTAATCTTTTACTGTGTCCAACTTATCACAATTTTTTGCTTAAGCGTTTCCTTTTCAGCTTTATAGCTGATGTGTAAAACATTATTAAAAGCATAAAATAGTTCGAAAATTAATAAAATGGATTAAATTTTATTAGTATTAGCTGCTTTATATTTGTTGGTAATTATAAATTACATCGGGTTTTTTTTTAATCATAAAGCTTTAAAGAGAATGTTACACCATATTCAAAAAAGCTGCAAAAAGACTAACTTGTATAAAAGTTTCCTCACAATTTTGCAATTATTTTTATGCTTTTAACATATATTTAAAATAACACTTAACGTATAAACTCAAATTATAAGTATAGATATTTGGCCTTAATTTATACTGTTTTTCTTTTCTTTGCATCCAGTTGTTACTACGATAAAATAAAGGTCATCTTTCGCGATCAAAACAATAGAATTTCAAATCACTTTGACTAGCTTACTATTTTCAATGTAGATGGTGAAATCCAGCTGAGTTTCGCAATCAGAAATAACCAATATTTGAGAATAATTCTTTCTATATGACATCTTTTAACTCATTTGTAATTAACATGATGGTTTAAAATTTTTAAAAACGAAATATTATAATCAAATTTTTTTAATTTCCTTAATTTTTAGAGTTCAGAAATTCTGTTACTTTTTTCTTCCTGATTATATTAAATTATTTCAAATTCTTCGGAACTTACTTGTAAATAAATCCGTAATTTTAATAGAATTCTGATTTGATGCTAATGGTGCCACCTGAATTTATTATTCACTTTCACAATTTTTATCATAATAAAAATTAATTCAAGAATTTAAAAATATAAAATCTTTGAAATATAAAGAAAGAACTTTAGATTATACTAATAACTGTTTTGGATGATTGTTTTACTTTATTATTTCCTTCTTTATTTCTTTAATGATCAGTTAATACGTTTTGCCATAGACTTAATTAAATAGTTATTTTATTAAGCCTAAGTTTTAAATAGTATTTAATTAAGTCTACTAGCTTGCATTTAGAAGTAAATTAGTGTTTAAAAAATTATTCTTTGTCAGCGCTTTCAGTTGATGAGTTTGTCTTTTCGCATATACAAACTCAACTTGCATGGAATAGCAGAGATTCCAAGTTCGAAGGTATTCTATGACGAAAAGAAAAAGAAAGTTGAGGAGTTTCACTTTTGTCTAATGTTCTTAAGTCATAGTAAAAATTACGAGATTTTATTTTTAAGATAAAAGCAATTTTAAAAAATTGAAAAAAAAAATCTAAATCCAACATTTTTTAAATAATAATCACGGCTTTTTATTTATTGTTTTTAATAGAATATTAGAATTGGTTTAAATTTACTTAAGAAATACGTTATTGTAGTTCTCTTTAATGATCAACTGTTTCCCTAGGAATATTAATAATGCTGAAATTCAGATAAATCTCTTATGCAAAATAATGCTCATAATTCTTTCAGCAAAAATAGAAAATTTTGATAGATATGAAATCGATATACTTCACAATATCAATAAGTAATTTAAAAATATTAAAAATTAAAGAGATTTAATATCATTAAAAAACATTATGCTTAAATTTTGATGATGATGCTATTTTTTTTAGTAACAACAATTTTGGACGCAATTTTAGAGGAAAGCAAAAATGTCAATTATTTTGAATTAATAATATATTTTTAAAAATTTTTCTACAAGGCGTATACTAAATTTGTTAGCTTTAGGTCAAGCATTCTGATTTGTAAAGCTCCATCACTAATACGTTCTGCTTTATTTGTCGAGATGATGTGCAAAATAATGGAAAAGATTCAATTTTTCATAACAATGTACGCACATATGTAGTTTGTAATAATGGATCCTCAATAATCATTTCTTAGTCACTTATTAGCAAACATCTTCTCTATTATAGATACTGTATCGATGAATATAAATTGTAACAAAGTGTCTACAGTTTTCTATGAAAAATAGAACCTTTTCTAATCATGATGGATTATTTGTAAATCATCATTCATGCTTCAATGCTGAATTTAGAAAAAAATGAAGAATTAAAACAATTTTGAAATTGTTTTGGAAAATAACCTTTTATCAGAATGTCATTCTTTTAATTGTTTTTCTGTTTTACAACTGCATTTTATTTATATAAATCAGTAGATCTACATAGTTTTTTTTCCAAGAATAAATATAGTTAATAAAAAGAATTTTCCAAAATATTTTTGTTTATTAGTGTGTTAAAAAAACCAACATTTTTTTTTATTTTAATTGTTTTTTTTTTCATTAACTTAAAATTCATTATTACAAAAATGGCGTTATCTTTCATTCTTAATTTAACTTCAAATGATTTTTCCCCCTTCAAATTCCCAAGAAAATAGCAGAACACTCAAAAAAATAAAATGTAATTCTATTAATCTAAATGTTTCCAACTATAGCACATCACACAAAACTGGACACTACAAAAAAATCAAAGAAAATGAAAAAAAAAAAAAAATAGTTTCCGAAATCTTATAAATCATGATGCAAGCAAATAAGCATTTTTTTTAATAAGCTCTTCAATTTTGATATTTTTAAAGAAGAAAGATACCGATTGTTGATAGCATAGATAATGCAAAAGCATATATTGACTTAATTCGGTTGTGTTTTGAAATTTAATAAGCATGTTCTTTGCTCTCCTGGATTTAGAAATACGCACATACAAACGGAGTTGAACCTTCCTTTCACGTAATCTTTCATTATAAAGCACTTTTGCTCATTACGTGCACGGTTATAAGAGGATTGGTGGTATATTTTGATGCATGAAGACCCTAATTATATTCATCCGTTACAAAAGTAGTATTTCATAATTGATCCGGAAAAGTTGCCGTTGAAGGAGGCTATTTAACAGGTTCCGTGTCTCGAATAGCTGTGAGAGCTCGTTAGACTCCGGAAAATCCTTTTCTCCGGCTTCCGTGACAGACCTGAGAGAAAGGAAACGAAGTGAAGATAAAGAGAGAGAGAGAGAGAGAATTAACGTGGATTCGGATTTACGTTAACTCTTAGGAATCTCGTGCGTGCTCTAATTGGCACTTAAAACTACCCCGAGGGGTCTTTTGCAAAACTCAACTTGAAGGAAATGTTGTGGAGAAAGAGAATGGCGCTGGTGATAAAGATACCCTCATTTCTCTCCACTCCCTTTAAGAAACAAAGACAAATATTTATGGCCTGAAGAGAATCTTGTCCAAGGCCTCCCCTTAGGCGAATTTCAAAGTTCTCTTTTCGGAACCTTCAAGAGTTTTGCAGTTGCCGAGCATTTATGCATCCCATGATGACTTCAAATAACACTCTTGACTTTTCTGGATACTTTTCAGAAAAGGAATCGGAACTATCTTACAAGTGGGTGTTATCAAACATTCATAGACGTGAAGAAAGATATGGAGAATGTAAACTATTTAAGTGATACGGTGATGAAATGGTGATTCAGGCGCGCGTTTTCAAGAGTTGATCTTTCAAAATGATTAGGGGCTCATTAAAGTTGGAGAATATTTTTGAAAATGTTTTTAAGTACCCTTTTTGTTTCATCGCCTGTTTTTTATGTCGGCTACTTAATGTTTGTTTTTGTTATTCAAATAGAATTACGTATATCACATAGAATGAATGTAAACTTTGTCACATTCTCATAATCCACTTTACTAATTAGAAATACAAAATTATTTAGATACTTATTATTATGTCTATGTCGGCTATTTTATATTTGTTTTCGGCAGTCAAATAGAATTATGTATATCATATAGTAATATCCAGTGAACTTTGTCATCTTCTCACAATCTTCCTTATTAAATTAAAAAATATATGATTTCTCGTTGGATACTCATTGCTATGCTTATGTTGACATTTTTTTTATTTGCTTTTGGCAGTCAAATAGAATCATCTATATCATAGGGCGGGATTCAATGAACTTTGTCATCTTCTCATAATCCTCTTCATTAAATTAGAAATACTTGATTAACTGGATACTCATTGTCATGTTTATGTCGACTTTTTGATATTTGTTTTTGGCAGTCAAATAGACCATAGATCTTTATCATAGATCAAGACCCATTGAAATTTGTCATCTTCTCATAATCCTCTGTATTAAATTAAAAATAAGTGATTAAATGGACACTCTTTGTCGTGTTTATGTCGACATTTCTGGATTTGTTTTATGTAGTCAAACGGAATCACGTAAATCATAGAGAATGATTGTAAACTTTGCCATCGTCTTATAATGCTCCATATTAATTTACAAATACTTGATTACTCGTTGGATACTCATTGTCATGTTTATGCGGACTATTTTATATTTGCTTTTGCCAGTCAAATAGAATCACTTATATCATTCACCAATACTCATTGAACTTTGTCGTCTTCTCACAATCCTCTTTATTAAATTAGAAATACATTATTAATTGTTTGATATTCATTGCCATGCTGATACCTTATCAGTTCAGCCAATGTTTAGAGCACTTTTGACACTTAAAATTTAAAGCTTCAAAAATCATAGTTATTGCTTCAATATTATTTACAGATTATTTTTATTCATTTGTTTAGATTTTTTTTATGTTTGTTACGCTCACAATAAAGATATTTTCTTACTCGTGTAAAAAAAAATCCAAGTAACAGAACACGATTGATAGA
Source organism: Argiope bruennichi (assembly GCF_947563725.1). Taxonomy (NCBI): domain Eukaryota; kingdom Metazoa; phylum Arthropoda; class Arachnida; order Araneae; family Araneidae; genus Argiope; species Argiope bruennichi. The sequence continues at coordinate 25,206,136 of NC_079159.1, read as the reverse complement.
TGCAATAATTTCTGGTAAGAGAAGTTTGATATTAATTTTTTTTTAGTATTTTTAATGAGAAAGAAATTGTTAGTTTCTTTAAATATGTGTATATATGTTGAAATTCACTGAAAATATGCTTTTTTATGCAAAATATATAAATATGAAAATATCTTTTGCTTCATAAATGAAATTATATAAAAAAACAATGCAGATTTTCCCCATTAAATAATTTAAAGAAAGATTATTATTGATTTAGCCACGATATACTATGCCTTAACATGTTTAAAAAATATTTAATCTGATATATAGGTTAGTCACAAAGTCTTTACTCTCATAACTAAATTTATTTTTAAAAACCAATATAATTTGGCATATATTGTAATGACATTTTAAAAGTTTTTAATAAAACTACTGGCATCAGAAAATGTCAGCCTGAGCGAAGAATGTTAAGACGGTTTCAGCGTAAACCAGAAATGTTCAGAATTCTAGAAGAATGTCAAGGCGGTATTCCAAATTCTCGTATAAGATTCTCATTCAGCTTCCAGTCTATATACAGTAATCTTTATACTAACTTTGAGTGTATCAAAGTCTTCAACTGGTGTTACAAACAGTTTGTCAATCTGACATTGAACCAGCCCCCAAACTGACATTGAACAATGATGGCTGATCTAAATTCGTGGAACCAAAATCTTCCCTATTGGATTTTTGCTTCATTACCGCCATTTTGATAACAATCAAATGTAAAATCACTGTTTTTGCATTGTTTGCGCTATCTAATGGACTAAAAAATTACAATTTCAGGCATTTTGTGTGTATGTGTCCTGCTAGGAAGCGAGGAAATATTCAGACGGTAGCTGAATTTTACCCTTCTTTTTGCATAAGTGATATTTATTGAAAATGATCTCATTTTTTCCACTGCGTCAAGATCCATTGGTAATGGAGATAAATATATGAGACAGGGAATTCCATCAACACCAGGAAATGTCTTGGCAAAAATGTGGAACCAATTTATCTTTCCTGGCAAAAATGGCAGTACGAATTTAAATGTCTTGGCAAAAGTGTGGGATGAATATATTTGTCGTCTAGATGTTATATGTACTACAAGAGACAAATATAATTATAATAACGTTGATGATACTTAGTGAATACTGTATAATATGTTCAATATGCTTTTTTTAAATTTTATAGAATTATTTTCAAATTGGTTATTCTTTTTGAAACACTCTCTATATTTGTTCTGTACCATCCCCTGAAGTTTTTAGAAAAATCTTTTTTTCAAATTTATCAAATATTCTTAATGTCACATTACAGGTTTGAATTCATTTTCTAAACAAATTATGCTAATCTCGTAACAGAAATTGTAACAAATTCTTCTCTACTATGAAATTGCGGTAGAATGGAAATTAAGCAAATTCGAAACAATTTATAACCTACATACATTAAATTTAGAACCTTCATATATAATTAAAATATTTAGTTAAGTATGTTCTCCTTATTATCCTGGAGAACATACTTATCTAACCATTTTATATAAATTTATGAAATTAAATTACTTGGAATACTAACTGTCATTTTATCTCGCTTGAGTCTAACATGTTTCTAAATGTTTATATTTCAATATACATAAATTTTCTAGATAAAATTTCTGCAGTATTCTGTAAAAAAAATATTATAAATCCCCTAAAAATATGAAACGTTCTAGAATCTGAGAAATATTATATATTTTTATAAGATATAATATTTTTTCAAGCTTTAGCATATACAAATAGCTAACCTAAAATAAATACAAATTCAAAAACGTAAATATCAGACATATGGACTGTGAAATGTAAAGAATTAATATTTGACTTTCAAAGTTTTCTTTTAGAACTCAAGTTCAATATATATATATATATATATATATATATATATATATATATATATATATATATATATATAATATTCTTTCTTGCCAGATGTTTGCATGCAGCCTACATTTTTATAGCACCTACATTGTGGTAGAAATATTTTTTGTTAATTGCATTAGAATTTAGATTTTTCTATTTTAATGAATATATATAAATTTCCTGCTCTGAAACATCATGAAGTTTATTATGATGGGTATCATAGTTTTGGAATAAACATCTGATGAGACGACAGAGCCTAAGCCACCTCTAGTATCCCGCTTCTTACATTGCGCCATTGGATGGATACCTGACACACAATGCTAGACTTAGCGTGAACCAGGCCTGCAAATATATCAGATATTCGGTGGAATCAGCTTTCTGTTGTGAAATCGTCCCCCTAGAGGGCACCTCGTAACTGAGGGTAAAAAGCTTCCGGCATGTTGGTTGGTTTTCGCCGCTCTAGTGGGTACAAAAAAAGATGGAGGTCTAGATTCTCCCATCGATGACAGTACGTACTTTCCAAAGGAATGGTTGTACCGTGTCCGGTGATGGCCTTTAAGACTCAACCATAGTTCCCGCCGGAGTTGCTGTCGCGGCTATCCAATCATTCAGTTTTTTCCGTGCACCTTCGGACAGGCCAAGTAGTCACTTTAAGGTTCTGATTTGAAATCATACGTATAAAGACATATAATACCACTTTTACTTTACCACTTGTAAGCCTAGATCCCTGAAATAAGATTCCCCGCATCTGCAGGGTATGCTAAAACCATGGGACAGGCTTTAAGTGTAAGTTACACAAATAAATCCGGGGTGAGTGGTTTCCACAAAACTTTCCCATATGCTTTCTAATATATGCCTTACCCCCTTCCCTCCATTATAATAATGCGGGTGTCGGATAAAGCCACTAATGCGTGGCATAGTATTGGCAAATAATTACGAAAAACAGATCTTTGGCATGAAAAACAGAATTTTGGCATGAAGAGTCTGCATTTTAGCTCATTGTATTCTGCAAATATATAATATGGACGCCTTTTTATCCGACCAATTGAAACCAAAATTTGTGTTTCCAACATAATCATATTTAAGAAATTGTTTTTTTCAGTTGCATATGAAAGTACTGACAGATAAATGGTCTTTGACAAATTTGATTTAAAATTTGACAAGAGTCTGCATTTTAGATACAAAATCTGTGTGTCAATTTTGTTTATCTAGCTCTTTATAATGTGCAGTTATCCCATACATTTCTACTCAGATAGCGAACAGACAGACTTTTTATTTTCAAAATTTGATAGAAATCTACAAATGGGCTGCAACACTCGTATACTAAATATTATTCGTCTAACTCAAAGAATTTTTCTGTTATTATGCTGATAGACAGACAGATGGATAGACAAGCAGATAAACAGACATAATTCCAAAAAAAAAAAAAAAAGTGTATTTTTCAGACAGCGAAATCTAAAATGTGGAGTACTTTAAAATCTCGAGATCAATTTTTTGACGGTTACAGTATTTTCTCTCTGTATATTTCGTATCAAAGAAAGTTAAAAAGTCACTTTTAGAGTAGAGCATGGCAATACAAGTGCGAGAATAGGGAAGGGGCGATACAAGCACAAATGACTTAAGTGAGCATCAATAAAGTATGCAACACAGAAATAGTGGAATTAAATTATTTAATTTACAACATACAATAATTATTTTGCATGAATTTATAACAATGTATTAAACATATATCATTTCGTATTCCATGCCTTGCGAAAACTCCATGCACTCCAGAATTTTGTTTTGATACTGTGCCCTATTTACCTTAGTCATATCTGTCATTTGAAGGCTGAAATGACAGATATGACTAAGCTGAATTCGTGTCCCTTGCGTTGCGAGTTCGAACCCCGCCTGCAGAATATTCCCCGCGTGTGTGGTGGCTGGCGAGCGCATAAATCTGTCGTGGTCACAAAATCCTCCATGTCGAGAGTAATACCACTGTGGGTACTGGATCAGAGGTGATCATTCTCAGAGGTGATTCAAGTCTAAATTACGATCTGTGGATGAGTGAATGAAATGCGTGAATGAAGTCCGCCCCATAAAAAGGGTTGTGACGTGTGTGTAGCTAAGTCGTACTTCTGGCCCTAGAGGGCGCTACTGAAAAACCAGAGATGCGCCCTTTGGCTTAAAATCACTGACTTATAAGTCAGTGGGCTTGTCTATAACAAGTGCCGTGAGAAACAACAACATATCTGTGATTTTTTCATGCAACTTGTTTCATTGCTACTTAGATCGTTTTAATTATGTATTCTAAATCTGTATTTCATTAATTCCGTGTTACATGCTATTTCTAATGCATCCTTCTTTTATTTTGGTGCCTACAAGATTCATTACTGTCAATCATAATTCACATTTTTTTTAAGTGGCAACATAAAGAGAATACATATGAACATTGAATGAATATTTGGAATGAAATGAATATATTTAAGAATGAATAGTTTCTCATTTTTATATTTTTTTTAAACTAAAAAAAAGCTACGGAGCATTAATTATAATATGGAAACGCAAGATTCCAATAAATTAACGAACTTCATTGTAGCTTCTTTATTAAGTTTTTTTACGAATAAGAGAAAATTTGTTCTGAAAGACAAATATTTACTTTCAAATTAATAAAAAAATGTATTAATTAGCTACGTTTTCTCTAAAATACATATTTATAGATAGTTAAAAAAGCATTCATTTGTGCTACTTTTTTTAAAAGAATTATTGGATTTAACAAGAACTTTTTAGCTGAAAATATTTTTCATACTTTCATAATGATGATGCTTTTGTAATGATTCAGGGGTCTTTATATTTTAGCAAATGATGTGAAATTTTAAATAAAAATTCATAATATCCACAAAAATAGAGTATATGAATAGAATCATGTGTATCAAGTCTATGGGAAAATTTTATCAATATTCAGTGAACATTCTTAAAAATGTTTAACAAAAATGTCATATGCATATCAATGTCATGACAAATTTTAATCGAAATTCCTGAGAATGCTTGAAAATGTTTCCTAAAAGTAAAATTTTAAATAGAATAATAAATAAGGCTTAGGTTTTCTCAAAAATATATTTTTAGATTAGGATAATGTGGTATTGAAATTAAAAATTTGGAAAAGTGAAATATTTCAATTATTTTGTAGTTTAAATATTTAATTATTATTATTAAAATATAATTATTTAAATATTTAATTTAAAAGAGTGTTCGAAAACTTTTTTATATATCCATTATAAATATGTACAAAATAAATTTTACAATTCGCCATCACTCAATTACAAAAATACTTTATGCACTTTATACTAAAAGACGAAAAACATTTCCATTAAATAGTTATGAGTTCATGCCAAACAGCTTTTTTATACAACAAATATAAAAGAATTTTATAAGATCAATACAAAACAATTGCATTTGTTTGAGGTCAAGAATTAAGCATTAGAGTAAAGTCTTTCAATTTTTCAAAAGCCAAATATTAGTAAAAACCAATATTCTTTTCTTAGTTGATTTACTATAGATTTATTTACCAAAATTCATGTCATGCAGTTTACTTTCCGATCCCGCATGTTCCTTACATGGCGCTAAATAAAAGAATTTCAGATCAATACTAAACAAATGTATTTATGTGAGTTCAAGAATTAGGCATTAGATCGGTTTTTCAATAGTCAAACATTTTTTTTTTTTCATTAGTAAAAATTAGTATCTTTTTCTTGTTTGACTTTGTTATAGATTCACTTATCGAAATTCAGGTAGTGCAGTTTACTTTCTGATTCTGCATGTTAGTTATTGCCGTCACACGAAAGAATTTTATGAGATCAATACAAAACAGTTGCATTTGTTTGAGTTCAAGAATTAAGCATTAGACTAAAGGCATTCATTTTTTCAATAAACAGACGATTTTTTTTTTCATTAGTAAAAATCGATATTCGTTTTTTATTTGACTTTGTTATAGATTCACTTACCGAAATTTATGTAGTGCAGTTTACTTTCCGCATTCTCCTTATTTGGTGCTATAAAAAAGAATTTTATGAAATCTATACAAAGTAATTATACTTGTTTGAGTTGCATAATTTAGCATTAAAATAAAGACATTCTATTTTCAATAGCCAAACTTTTTTTTTCATTAGTAAAAATCAATATCTTTTTCTTATTTGACTTTGTTATAATCCACTTACCGAAATTCAGGTAGTGCAGTTTACTTTCTGATTCTGCATGTTAATTATTGGCGTTATATAAAAGAATTTTATGAAATCAAAACAAAACAATTGTATTTGTTCGAGTTCAAGAATTTAATCCTTAGAGTAAAGGCGTTCGATTTTTTAATAAACAATGATTTTTTTCATTACTAAAAGTCGATATTCGTTTCTTATTTGACCTTGTCACAGATTCACTTACTGAAATTCAGACACTTTCCGATTCTGTATGCGCTATCGAATCTATGGTACCTGAAGGACAATCTCAAGTTTTATCAGGTTCTTTCACAACTATTTCATTCTGAACTGCGACCGCGTTCTCTCCAAATTTCTCCCTAAAGGTTAAGCTTAGGAGGGTTGTTGGTGAAAAGGCAACTACAGCGATCAATACCAAGAACTGAGAAAAGTTAGAATTCCCATGTGCTGCAGCCAGAGAATTCCTTGATATATTTCCGTTGATATTCGCCAAGATTCTACTTGGAGAAGCGGATTTGCGGCCCTAAAGAATATCAAGAGTTAAAAAGCGTGTGCAGGAAAGGAAGTCAATGAAATGAACCAAGCAATTCAGTTTCATCCTATTCCCTTCCTTCCTCCTTCCACAAAAGAAAAGAAATGAAATGAAGAAAGAGAAGAAGAAAAAAAAATCTGATGCTTACTTTAAGAAATAAGAAAAGATTCGCATCGAATGGAGAAATTTAATTCATTTCTTTACGTTCTTTTTTTTTTCTTTTATCTGGTACAATTGAAATAATAGTAATTTTTATATGAAATATAGAATTAATATACAGTAATTGTAAAAAAATATTAAATTGAAATTAACTATCACAAATTTAAAGTTATCATGTGACACACATTACTGTTTTTAAGACATCGTTTGTCTTCCTTAATTCAAGTCATTAACCAGTTTAAATCGGTTTGAAACAATCACGTGCTTATCAAATTACGCATGCGTCGATATTTAGAGGAACGATGGGTCTCCCCCCCCCTCCCCAGTTCAAATCAATCAAACTCCAAAACTTTTTATAAGGACCAGATTTTTTTTTTCGCAAATCCGGTTTTAAATGGTTTGGAATAATCACTTGACTATTGTATTACGCAATCGTTGATTTTTAGGAAAGTGTTGGGATTTTTTTGATCCCATCTCAGAATCTTTCGAGCTCCAAATTTTTTTTGTCAGCTAGAAAAATAAAAAATGACAATTAAAATAATATATTATTATTATCCTTATTATATATCATAGGATACACCTTTCGATACCTCCCCTCACTGTTTTGCATTGATTCCCGTTTTCTTCTTTATGCTTCTTCGGGCGAAAACTTCTTACGCTCATACCCTTTATTTTCTGCCTGCCTATTTTGAGGCTTTAAAATCCCCAAACCAAAACAACATCATGTTCTCACATGATAATAAAAAATGCTGCATTGTTCAGGCAGATTTTTTAAATTCTGGAATTTTAACGCCAAAAAAATTTAAACGCCATTTTTTTAATTGTGACGGTTTTCTCATGTCGTTGGTGTATAGTTATCACATTTCGTGCCATATCATCCATATTTGGTTGACAGTTAAAGTTCTGCGTCAGCGTAGAATTTTGTAAAAGTAGAACACACCTATACTTTATATCTCCTTGTTTTATTCGTTGTTCGCCTTGTGAATAGCATGTGATTCACACCTGCTATTTAATTAAATATTATCTTCTCTACTACAATTAAGAAATAATAAAGAAGTATTTTATTAGATTGTGGTTTGTATCACAGATATGATTCATGGCAAAAAATGTGCTACATATAGATACAAATATTCTACTACTTTTGGTATATGATCATATGTATCTCTAATAAAAATAAAGATAACTGTATGTGCATGTGTGCGTATGTTCTCTAAAGACCAGGTCGTTTGAGCTATAGCTTGGTTGTATGCTTTGGAGCATGTAAATAAATATGCGATTGGGGTAAATTATTTTAAATTTTAATTAATTAAAATTTAAACAAAATTTTTACATTTTTCCACAATAACTTCCAAAATAAAATCAGGCACCTAGATCATTTTTTTAATCAAATTAAAAATCGTAAAATTATTTTTTCAATAATTATAACTATTTTAACTAATTAAAAACATTTTAAGCTTATTTTATAACAATATTTTTTATTGTTAATCTGAAACAATTTTCTTTTTCAAATCTTTATTATTACTATTTCATGCAAATTTCTTTTCCCACACTGATAATCAAGATATGAACATTCGGCTTATATTTTCATGTTGAAGGAATTTCAGAATAAGTCAATAAATTTTTCTGAAATTTTGATGAATTTTCAAAGAGGTTTAAATTCAGAATCAAACAAAGATTAATTTTTTTATTGTTCCTATTTTCAAACCCTGCTGCTCTTTTCTCTGATATAATTGGATGCATAAAGAAAGATAGAGCAAAACATTAGAGAAATACTTTTATTCTGTTGAATTGTAAAACACAATCACTTCATTTGCAGTTTGTACCAACAGGAATAAATGACGGTCATCTATTTTCTTTGGATTTGAGGAAGAAAGATTTACGGGACAATCTTCATTCTTTTACAAGTACTCTACTTCCCAAAGATGTTTTTCATAGTTGTCTACAGAACAAGAAAGAAAGAAAAGAACAATATGTATGGTAAGCTGATGAAAATCGTTTGCTTCTTCGGCAAGAAAAATTTGTGTTGTCTAGAATTAACCACAAGTACTCCACATCTCAAAAATTTACTTTGAAAACTTGAAAGACGCATTATATTAATTGTCTTCAGGTAGAAACCTTCCTATTCAAGGAATATAAAAACACGTGATACTTAGACTTTACCCCAGGTACTGTACTTCTCAAACATGTATTTCGCAGATGTATGTAATATGGCATGTGAAAGATTTAGAACATCAATAATCCGAAGCCAAAATATTTCTTATTGTTGGAACAGAACTTCGAATCCCTAAACTTAATGCGTTGCAAAAGCACAATGCTAAGTCAATAAATAATGCCATGTCTGTATTTAGCTTTATCGTTGTATATTTACTATTCATATATAAAGTACGGATAATTATTGATGAACTTATGATGGATATAGGATGGATTTTTTTAGAACAGAAAAGCTCTTGATCTCTAAACTTAATGCACTGCAAAAGCGCAAGACTTTGTCAAAAAATAAGAAATAATGTCATGTCTGTATTCAGCATTTTTCATTGAATATTTACTATTGATATATAAAGTACGGAAAATTATTGATGAACTTAAGATTCATATCGTTTTTTTAGAACAGAAGAATTTATGATTCCAATTTAAGGTATTACAAAACCGTAATATTATGTCAATAAATGATGTCATGTCTGTATTCAGCATTTTTCGTTGAATATTTACTATTCATATATAAAGTCCGGATAATTATTAATAAACTTATGATGGATATCGTTTTTTTAGGACAGAAAAACTCTTGATCCCTAAACGTAATGTACTGCAAAAGCGCAAGACTCTATCAATAAATAATGTCATGTCTGTATTCAGCATTTTTCGTTGAAAATTTACTATTCATATATAAAATGCGGATAATTATTGGTGAACTTATGATGAATATCGTTTCTTTTAGAACAGAAAAACTTTTGATCCCTAAATTTAATGCACTGCAAAAGCGCAAGACTTTATCAATAAATAATGTCATGTCTGTATTCAGCATTTTTCGTTGAATATTTACTATTCATATATAAATTACGGATAATTGTTGATGAACTTATGATGGATATCTTATTTTAAGAGCAGAAAAACTTATGATCCCTAAACGTAATGCATTACAAAACCACAATATTATGTCAATAAATAATGTCATGTCTGTATTTAGCATTTTTCGTTGAATATTTACTATTCATATATAAAGTCCGGATAATTATTAATAAACTTATGATGGATATCGTTTTTTTAGGACAGAAAAACTCTTGATCCCTAAACGTAATGTACTGCAAAAGCGCAAGACTCTATCAATAAATAATGTCATGTCTGTATTCAGCATTTTTCGTTGAAAATTTACTATTCATATATAAAATGCGGATAATTATTGGTGAACTTATGATGAATATCGTTTCTTTTAGAACAGAAAAACTTTTGATCCCTAAATTTAATGCACTGCAAAAGCGCAAGACTTTATCAATAAATAATGTCATGTCTGTATTCAGCATTTTTCGTTGAATATTTACTATTCACATATAAATTACGGATAATTGTTGATGAACTTATGATGGATATCTTATTTTAAGAGCAGAAAAACTTATGATCCCTAAACGTAATGCATTACAAAACCACAATATTATGTCAATAAATAATGTCATGTCTGTATTTAGCATTTTTCGTTGAATATTTACTATTCATATATAAAGTACGGATAATTATTAATAAACTTATGATGGGTATCATTTTATTAGAGCAGAAAAACTCTTGATCCCTAAACTTAATTCACTGCAAAAGCGCAAGACTTTATCAATAAATAATCTCATGTCTGTATTCAGCATTTTTCGTTGAATATTTACCATTTATATCTAAAGTACGGATAATTATTGATGAACTTAAGATGAATATCTTATTTTAGGAGCCGAAAAATTTATGATCCCTAAACTTAATGCCTTACTATGTCAATAAATGATGTCATCTATGTATTCAGACTTTTTCTTTGGTCATTTACTTTTCATAAAAGAAGTGCAGATAATTACTGATGGTATTATAATGGGTATCTTATTGTTGGAACATAAATACTTATATCCCTAAACCTAATGCATTGCAAAAGCGCAAGACTATATTAATAAATAATGTATGGGTTCAACTTTTTTCTTTCGTTATTAAGTATTCATCAATGCATTGATGATAATTAATGACTTTAGTCTTGTTCAATTACTATGCATACATGAAGAACTGGAAAATACAGTCTTACTCATGTTAGCTTAGTTTACTTATTAACCCTTTCTAGGGCCGTGGGAAGTATGCTTCCCACCAAATTTATCAATCTTTGTATGAAATTATGTAGGTTGGCATAAGTTCTGACAACATTTTTTAGTAAGTCAGAAACTTAGATGCTTCAGTTCTTTATATCAGACAAAATGATATCTTGATTTTGTCTGATCAAGATATCATTTGTTACTTAATTATTAATGATTTGTTACTTAATTATTAATTAACCAAATTAATTAATGAATCAAATTAAATTTATCTAATAAGCTAAATGAATCCCTTTTCTTATTCTAATTTCAAGCCTAAAAATATTTTTACATAATATGACTAGAAAAAAATGGCCCTTTAAAGGGTTACATTTCTAAATTTAGTGATTTTATTTCTTTGATAACAATGGGATCTAAAAACATTTCATTCCAAGACAAAAATTAAAAAATAGGCCATCTTAAATTAACATTTATAATTCCAAATAAAACTATTCAGGACACTAAATTAGTTTGAGAATAATTCAAAATCTGCAGTTTTAAATAAATACTAAAAAACAATATTATTACTCGACTCTAATATAGATTCTATGTGCAATAAATAAAGAAATACTGTTAAAGAGAAAATATCAAAACATGCTGGGAACAAGAAACATATTGCAACGCTAAAGGCAATTTCATCGAAGAAATTCCGAAACAAGTTTCCTAATGATTCTACTGTGTAACAAGTTTATTACAAAATAAATGGAAAAGTTGCTGTTGATGTAAATTATGCTAATAGTTTTTTTTATCGTCTGCTACTTGAATGTGACTTTCATTTTAATCAATACAAACCCGGTGTTATTGATTAAATCTGTTGTCTTGGGATTTAACGAACCAAATATACTGTTTCTTTTCTTCAAGTGTTAAAATTATACTGCAGGTATCGCTTCGTTGCATACTGAAAACACTTCGTTAAACTTTTATAGAAGGATCTTTTTAAAATTATTTGAGTGTTTGTCTTTTGTTTGCAATAAAAATTGTTTGCATATCCAATCTCAGATAGTTTTATTCCAAAACAAAACTGAAAGTTATACTTTTCTTGCTTTTATGTATGCATTCATTTCAGGCAAATTGTTTTGTTTCAGTGTGCATTTGTAATTGATATTTTTTTAGTTTTCTCAAATGAGTTTCATTTAAATTTCTTTATGAGAAATAACTGAACTTACCAAGGAAACAAACACGTTCAATCGTAGCATAAATTCCATTGAACTAATAAATAAAAATTGATATTTTTAAAACATGCAAGGTTTTCGGCAACAATTATCGAATATTATATTGTATCAAAACAATATGTGTGAGGTTTTACAAATAATGTTTGAAGACAATATAAAATGCTGAGAATCATTAAAATTTGGAATTGTTAATAATGTGTTTTAAGTATAACTTCTCTGTTTTTCGTATAATTCTCTTATACAGTTTTTTAGATTTTATTTCAATGTTTACCGATAATTTTTCTATGATTATCACATTTCTGATGATAAATAATAATATTATTGAAAAAAATCTTAGAAATTTCACTTCAATAAGTTCTAGATATGATTTCACTACTTTTATACAGATGAGATTTCATTTCAATATTTATAAATACATTGTCTTGGATTACCATATTTCTGATGGTAAATACCAATATTATAGAATAAAGTTTGAAAAATTCACATCAATAAATTTACATAAAATACAAAGCACTTTAAAGTTATCTTCTGACCAACTTTTCAGGAATAACATATCTCATCTGACTGTTCATTAATATTACGAAGTCGTCCCATTAACCTAGGTGCTGTTTCAAAACTGAACATAGATACAACTAAACTAAACTTCACTAAAAATCAAGTACTTCTGAGACAAGTAAATTAGAATATCTGGTAAACCAAATTTCGCTCTAGAGATTTTTTGTAAAATTGTGTTTTTTCAGAGAAAATATTTAGATACGAATCACATACTGATTACATATGAATATTTTTTCAATCTTATCTCATCTCACATCCATCAGTGCCATCTCACAAAATTTAGAGGTTGTAGAAGGTTATCATCCTATGGCAACAATGAAAGTGTCACAAAAGTTACGAGTTTGGCACTCTATGATATTGTCAGCGTGACAGCAGATAGAAAAAGTCTCTAATAGTTAGATATAAAAAAAATTGTGTGTGTAAAATCTCTTTTTCAAGAACGACCCCGCTAAACTTAAAAAGTAAAACCTTACCTAAATATAAAACTTGATTCAAATCTTTAGAGCCGTTTTCGAGGTACACGAAATCAATTTATATATGTACAAAAATTGGTATTTTAAGATTATAAGATAAACGAAATCTAATTTCTCTTTTTCACAATTCTCTTTTTTAAAATCTCTTTTTCAGGAACGACCCCGCTAAACTTAAAGAGTAAAACCTTACCTAAATATAAAACTTGATCCAAATCTTTAGAGCCGTTTTCGAGGTACACGAAATCAATTTATATATGTACAAAAATTGGTATTTTAAGATTATAAGATAAACGAAATCTAATTTCTCTTTTTCACAATTCTCTTTTTTAAAATCTCTTTTTCAGGAACGACCCCGCTAAACTTAAAGAGTAAAACCTTACCTAAATATAAAACTTGATCCAAATCATTAGAGCCGTTTCCGAGGTACACGAAATCAGTTTATATATGTACAAGAATTGGTCGTTTAATATTATAAGATAAACAAAATCTAATTGAATTGCGTAACCAAATTGTATGCTTTCCACCAAATTTATCAATCTTTGTATGAAATTATGTATGTTGGCATAAGTTCTGACAATTTTTTTTAGAAAGACAGAAACTTTTTATGCTTTAGTTCTTTATTTTCCACAAAATGATGTGTCTTAATCAAATAAGATAATTAATCAAAATAATTAATTAATTGAATTAAATTTATCTAATAAGCTAAATGAATCCCTTTTCTTATTCTAATTTCAAGCTTAAAAATATTTTAACATAATATGACTAAGAAAAAATGGCCCTTTAAAGGGTTAAGCGGGATCCAACAAGAGAAAAATGCATGGGAGTTCGAACCACCACAACCACTAATCCATCTCTGGTATGCTTATCTAAGCAATGTGTAGCCACATGTCAATATTTAATTATAAAAATGTGTTTTTTGTATACAATCTCGTTTTTTTACTACAGTCAGCTACAAACATGAACTTAAAATACAAAACCTTATCTAAATTTAAAACTTGATCGAAATCGTTAGAGCTAATTATGAGAGACATGAAATAAATAAAGTAATGTGCGCGCGCGTTTGTGTGTGTGTGTGTGTGTGTGCGCGCGTGCGTGTGTGTGTGCGTGTGCGTGCGTGAGCTCAAAAGAATTGCTTGTTATACAAATTGCTACAAAATAAATCCCATTGCTATTTCGTTTTATGAATCATTGCATTGAAGTCGTCAAACTACTGTATAGTTTATGTTTTAAAAATTCAAACACCTTTGATGCCCATGGATTAAATAATCTGTTAAAATATATTTCTTTATTTTAATAATTATTTCTTCTTTATCACAAAATCATATTTTTTTTAAGCTTGAAAGATGCAGACGATGTAAAACTTTATTTTGAAATCGAATTTTTCAAGCGTTTTACTCCACGAGAGCCAAACATTCCTGAAATCTCCTAACTAAATAACATATGTTGTTATTTATTTCTTCCGAATAAACTCGGGGACTCGAAATCTACCCGACTTCACTCCGCCGAGCTGTCTAGTTAGCATGCTGAAAGACTTCAGAGATGATATAAAAGAGTATTTATCTTTTGCGCACAAAGGCTTGTTCACGGGGAGCTTACCTTCGCGGGCAGAGAGCAACTGTGCATTGTTCCCTGAACTCCAAACGACATTTTATGCAAAACAGAACACCCCTTCCCACTCTTCGAGTGGCAAAGCATTTAAATGCACGGCGTCTTTGAACCTTGGAATTTCTGAAACAGTTTGTAGTGAAGTGTTTGCTTATTTAGTTAGAGGCATGTGATACTTTAAGTTCTACAAATAGATTCCAAGAAGAGATAAATTGAAGAACTAGAAAAATAAATGTTTAAAGTTTTGTTGAATAATTTCAGGTAACTTAATCTATGTGGGAAAGATTTAAATTAATTTAAACAAGAACTAATTCGACTTCTTTCAGTGAAGTTAATTATTTATGTTTACTTAGGCTTTTCTAGTTTAAAAGGCAGAAAATGGAGCTTGTAATAATAAGAGTATGCTTTCGTTAAAACGAGACATATGAAGATGTATTATACTATTTCAAATTAATATGTGTGAAATCTTGCACGTATTGTAAATTTCTGACTAATTGACTAAAGGTTTTGATGCATTTTCAGATACTGAATCAAATAGAAACCATTTAGAAAAAATTTGAGCATGATAATTCAAAAAAGCATGAACTCAATAATTCAAAAATACAAAAACGATTACTCAAAAATGTGAACACGATTACTTAATATGTGAACGAGTCTGAACACGGTATTTTAGAAAAGGTAGCTAATCTATACATTTAATCGAAATATATGAAGAGAACGTAATGTGATCTTTAGACAAATCGATATCAAGATTTTGATGTATTTCCATATATTAGACCTCCTTGAATCCAAAATAAAAACATTTTCATAATAATATGAGGATATAATTCAAAAATGCAAACACGATGATTCAAAAATATGAGCACAATGATTCAAAAATGCATACACGATTACTCTATTCAAAAAGGCGAACACGATAATTCAAAGATGCAAACACGATTACACAAAAAGGCGAACACGATCATTCAAAAATGCCTGCACGATTACTCAAAAAGATGAACGCGGTAATTCAAAAATGCAAACACGATTACTCAAAAGGGCGAGCACGATAATTCGAAAATGCTTACACGATTACTAAAAAAGGCGAACGCGATAATTCAAAAATGCCTACACAATTAAACAAAAGGGCAAACACGATAATTCAAAAATCCAAACAAGATAACACAAAAATTTGAACACGATTGCTTAAAATGTGAATGAACGTGAACACAATACTTCCAAAACGAAAAGTTTTTGAAAAATGAAATTTCGAATGCTATCTTTAATCGAAATTATAATTCAGTATCAAATATTACTCCAACTCCACCATAAGAACTGTTTTTCTCCATGATTGTGTCCTTGTAGTTACTGTAACTTAGAAAAGCAAAAAACTAAAAGAATGCCAAGGGCGAAAGCCACGCTCCTACCAGGTTACATTGCCCTTGATTGGCATCTTTCCAAAAAAGGAAACATGTACATACCTTAAATATGCAAGTGATATCTCATTAGTCTTTTAACTCTCAACCCTACCGAAATCAAAATAGTAATAATCCTTTAATATTCATTTTAATTCCATATCGCTCTCCACCAAGTCCCAATTTCTTATGAAGCATCTCGATCATCCCATTGACTCAAGAAAATTGCATTTCATCCCATCCTCCACACAACCTCTCATAGTAAGTGATAGAAATCTTCTCAGTTCAGCAGAACTAAATTTACCCATAATGGCCTTTCAATATTCGCCACAGCTGCTTCCACCTAGTTGTGTCTCGATGCCACCCATCCACCACCACTGCAACAATCTCAGTCACTCAGGCTAGTTGACAATAAAATGTCTACGACTTCATACCAAATCACGTAGATCTTCTGATTAAGTCTTAATCCATGGTGGGTAACGACGTATTCCTCACCTGTAGGAATCACGAACCTCACGAACCTTTTACTCCTTACCAAGTGATGTAAAGGGTGTCCCAAAATTAACACAAGATTTAAATTTGCTACCATTCATACAGTAAAGTATTGGTAAAACTATTTAAAAAAACCATTTGATAAAAAAAATAATTTAAAATTAGTAAAAATGGAGCTTTATACGATAGAACAACTTTTTTATATTGTTGAGAAATATTTCAAAAATGATGAATGTCTGGCGACCATGGTTCAAGAATTTTAGAATTGACCTCCGAGATCATGTGATTTAACACCATTGGATTTCTTTTTATGGCATTATTTGAAGTCAAAGATCTATGATAACAAGCCCACAAGCACGCGTGCACTGAAAGAGGAAATTCAATGCTGCATCAAAGAAATTTAACCACATTTATGCAAAATGGTCATGGAAAATTTCTACAAAAGCGAGCGTATGTGCTAGCAGAGCCGTGGAGGCATTTCCCCTGTATGCTATTCCATACATACGCCTATTCTGTGTATTTTACAATTTAGTTTTAAAAAAATTAACAATTTAAGAAAAAGATTGTGTGTTTTTTAATTTAATTCAAATCTTGCACTAACTCATTGTTCTATCGTGTAGCACTCCCTTTTTACTAACCCTAAACTATCAGCTACACTCAAATGGTTTTTCTTAATGGGGCTGCCAACATTTTACACCACGAATGATGGCAAATTGAAATCTTGCATTTATTTTGGGACAACCCATATTTATATATGAATGCACGAAATCGTCAAATATGAAATATCCCATCTTGTTTTCTTCTACATTTGTTTTATAACCTCAATATGATTAATATTATTACTACTTCCTCAAAACTTACATTTTTAAAATCAATACAGAAAATATATATAAAAAGGATATAAATACAATTTCTCAGACTTTAAAAATTTTTCGAAGTCAGTCATAAAGAAAAATTATTGTTAATTTATGATATTCGACTGATACAAATCTCGATAGCAATTCAAATTTATTCATGTCAAAATTCAGGTATCTGTTTGTCCATCTGATGTTATATGAATGCTATACCTACGGAACGTAACAAGCAAGATGACTGCCGTCGAAGACCATGACCATACACGATCAAGAAATCCCCATTTAGTATCTCTCCAAAATTTGAAAGAGAACTTTAACTGCGTCAATTACTTTTTTTTTATATAGGGAGACCGTTTAGGTGAAAAGACTATGGTTTTCTTATTTTCACCTTATCAGCGGAACCTAATTAACACTTAACTGGGGACGTGCGGTCTGTGAGACCACTAGCGATGGATTTTCTATTCTATTTTTAGCTCAATTAAATGGATTCACCTTGTAGCTTCCTATTTTGTGCCCTTCAATTCACGTGAACTTTTTCAACCGATTTCAGCGGATGCTTTTTAAAATAATTCAGTTATTTCTTTGAGCGCAGTCTCTAAGACCGCACCTCCCTGTTAGTGTCCCAGTGAGGAACAAGGCTTAGCAGATGGCGCTAAAACTTGGGCCCCGAAAGATCATTCAATTTACTGATCTTATTATGCAGCAGTGCTCCAGACACTTTTAAATGAAGCAGAAAGTGATTTTAATGATAAAAATAATTGTACAGAGAGTTTTTCGATGAAAGTTCGCATTAAACAGATTCTGATATGTATGTTCAAACATAATTAATTTTTCTTGTGATAATGTATTTTGAAAAAAATTATAAAATATATTAATATACCAAGATATATATATACAGAATTTAGAGGTTGATTTTTAAACTAGTTCTTACCCTGTGTGTTTAAAATGACCTAAAATACCGTGCTATGAAAGTCACACAAGCCGATAAAAAAAGGGCCAATTTTATCCATCGTCATTTTTTTTATTTTTCATATAATTGTTGAATTTTACATTATATTGTCTTCTATATACCTTCATATACTGTAAACATAAATATGATTTAAAAAATAAAAAGTAATATGTTTTTTCAGGAATATTATTTATTGTTATATGTTATTTGAGAAGAAAATATTCGCCCCGACGCATTGACTTTTTTCAATGATAATATATTTTGAAAAATTTCTAAAACATATCTATATATCAAGAAAAATATCTGCAAAATATATTTTCATACTAATACATTCATTAGAAAATTTAATTTGAGTGTAAAAAAAAATGCGATCTCGTAGACCGCACCTCCCCAGTTAAGTCCTAAAATTTCACCTCCCCAGTTAATGGTTAAATTTTTATTCTTTCAGGTATAAGTTTTATTAAAATAATTCAGTAAACTATAGATGTGTTAAAAGCAGCTAAATATAATTTCTCAGATTGCTACCTGAAATTCGTACAAAACAATCATAAAAATCATTGTTGATTTATGATATTTATTAAAAAGATTCAATAAAAAACCGATGTGTTAAAAGGATCTAAGTATTATTTCTCAAATTTCTAAGACTGAAATTCCTACAAAACAATCATAAACATCATTTTTAATTTATGACCTTTATTAAAAGAATTCAGTAAAAAACTGATGTGTTAAAAGAATCTAAATGTAATTTCTCAGATTTCTACATTTGAATTTCCTTCAAAACAATCGTAAACAAAAATCCTTGTTAATATATGATATTTGACCGATTCAAATTTCGTTATGGAACTCAGAATTTTTCATGAGACATCTCCAAATTTAAGAAAATAAGAAAAAAAAAAAATGAAAAGAAACTTAGAAAACATGCACTTGCGACAGTATCAATTTTCAATCAATAATTAGTTTCTGCCCCGTCCATTGTTTATCAGAAAGCTTGACAAGTTGATTTCACGTCAAATAAAAAAAAAAAAAACTAAAAACTGAGAAGGAAGACGTTATTTGAATAAAAGAGTGACAACATTTTCTGAACAATAATGGATTTAACACCCTTTGTTGTCAAGTTTCCTTCTGATAATACGTGCTTTCTAAACATAAAACAAGATGTCATTTTATTCTGTTCGAATAATTCCATCGGATTCTGAAGCGGAATTTTGCTTTGCTTAAATTCGACGAAAAGTATTATTTTAACAAAAGATATTATTTTGCAGAACAATACATTGGAATGAATTCTAGAATTCTTCTCTAGATATATTTGACTGAATAAAATATTGGAAATCCTAACTTTATAATGAGTTTATTCTGCACTTTTCTCTAGTTTGCCACTTCTTTTCGCCACTAAAATGTTTCCCGACTCCTGTCAGAAAATATTTTTGATGGTGAAATATTGCGAATTAAACCTTACAAATCTATTGTTTTCAAATACTTATGTATGTATATTTTATTGAAAACGACCTACTTTCTGAAAATAGTTTCTGTATGTACTTCTTTCATTGTGTTGTCCATGACGTTTCAGAATTTCCTGAGTAATTTCTCTTCGTTTCAGTTAGAAAATACATGAAATAACTAAAGATTTCTTATTCTGTTCAAACAGACAATACATTAAGATAATTTTAATTTAAAGAATGATACAATTTATTAGCATACTAACTAGCGTATTTTTTTTAGTTACGGCACCATTTTTAGTGTCTTAAATAATGTGTGTGTGTGTGTGTGTGTGTGTGTGTGTGTGTGTGTGTGTGTGTGTGTGTGTGTGTGTGTGTGTGTGTGCGTGTGTGCGTGTGTGTGTGTGTGTTTTATTTTCTAAGATATGTTTAATCTCAAACTCGTTAACAGATGGCGCCACAGGTACGGAATAAAATTTTAATTTAATTGACTGCTTATTAATGTCTGTCTAACATAAAAACGTTGCGTCTTTATTAAGAATATACAGATTTTATTTTCTAAGATCTGTTTTAAATATCAAACTTATTAACAGATGGCGCCATAGGTACGAAATTAAATTTTAATTTAATAAAGTGCTGATTACTGTCTTAAAACATTAAAATTTTGCTTTTTTTATTAAGAATAAACATTTGTACAAAATTTTAATACTAAGACCAATCAAGAAATGAGAGAAAAATCTTCGCAAAATTCTATTCCTAAAAACAGGATGTTATTTGAAAAACATTTGAATCGAGTCAATTTTCATCATCTCACAATCGCATGATAAAATAGCTTATAATTTCTAACTATGGTATTTAATATAGTTAATAACTTCTAAACTATACTTTCTAACTGAATTAGCGACCTGCTGGTTCTAGAAAGTTCATGATGGAAAAAAAAAAAAAATTAAACTTGCTGAAAGTCTTATATTGCTGCTTATTTATAATTATTATAATATATATATTATTATTTTGCTCTCGCAGTATTCTAATATATATATATATATATATATATATATATATATATATATATATATATATATATATATATATATGTGTGTTATTATTTTGCTCTAGTTATATTTATTCCAATTTTAATCTTTCTTCAAGATTTTTAGGCATTTATCACTGACAAACTCTTTCTACCGCCAATGATAGGGCATCAATAAATATACAATATTTTCGGTCGCTCTAAATTTTAAATATTACTGAAATAATAATAATAGTAATTAAGCTCTGACAATGAGATAAAATAGGTTGTTGTAGGCAAATCACCATATTGCAAATTTCGAATCTACTTCCTTAACCAACTGCATACTTTGCCAACTAAGTCTGAATAAGTTATAATTCATTTCACAACATGCTACTTATAATACAATCGTATCCCCCCGGGGGGACACCTCGAAATGAGGATGAGAAGCTTCCGTCATGGTGGTTGGATCTCGCCACCCTGAACGGTACACTAATAGGTGGGGGATCTGGCTCCTCCCATCGATGACGGGACGTACTTCCTTCGGGGAGGGCTGTACCGGGGCCGGTGACGGCCCTTAGGACTCAACCACAGTTCCCGCCAATGTTGCTGTTGCGGCGGTCCGGTCATTCAGTTTTATGGTTTAAATCCGTGTGCCTTCGGGCGGGTCGGACAGTTAGATGGTTGACTATAATACAATCGTTCATTTTCGTTGAGTACGATGCTGCAATTTTTATTTTTTCATATCCAAATACGCAATGAGAAAATATTTTATTCGTCAGTTTTTTTTCTTCTGGATTTTGATTAAAATTCACGTTTTAAACCTCCCTGTATTCGAAAAACGCATGTTTGGAATAACTCCAATGGTGTATCTACGAACGCGATACCACAGAAACGCATTGAAATGTAGGAATAAAATTTGTTTGGAATCATGTTACTAAATTTAATGTCAAATTTTGTGGAAAATGCGTTTAAAGGGATGCCTGTCTATCTGCCCATGTGTATGCAAACACCGTAAGCTAACAACACTATTAGCTAGATGAATGAAATTCGGTATATTGATTAAGGTGTATGTACACACTTCAAACTTCAAAAATCGTTCAAAATATCGAATATTTTTTTTTATTGCTTAATAATGTTCCCTGATCCTTTAGCTTTCAAACGATACCAAGATGTTCTCAATATTCAAAATATTTCTCGAGTTATAATTATTTTTCTTGAGGTGCTTTCATTAAAATCTCTAGTTATGGTTTTTTTAAAACTCTTTTTTAGAAGAATGGTGTTTTTCCACTATGTTGCTTCATTCAAACAATCATAACTCAACATGAAATGAACCAGATACAGTTATTTATATATCAAAATAATCTGTATGATATAGCGGATGTTTTGTGCTTCAATCAAAGTTATATTTATAGAAAAAAAATTTTAATAGCTATTTAAAAGTTAAAATGACAGAAAAAATCTCGCTTTTTCTATTCATCGTTGATGAAAAAATTGTTAAAAAAAACCTATATATTTTTATAACTGGATTGAGGCAGACAACATGAAGACTAATATTAGGCATCATTTCCAACTAGAATTATGTGTCTGTGTAAATTAGAATTTAAGATATCATGTTTCAAAAAATAGGCTAATTAGCTCATTAAATATTATTTAATTAATTAATAATTAGTGTAATATGGTTTTTTCTCACTGAAATGAGTTTAAACTTATATTATTGACCTACTGTAAAAAAAAAAACTGGATTTTTAAAGTTAAAATTTAAAAAAAATCTTCTAGTGTGTACGTACACCTTAATCATCAGAAATGGAAATATGTATTGAAATTTGGTCCAAATCCGTGGACTGGTAACCATTTATTTGTCTTTTGTAGAGGCATGTATATCCGAACATAACTCAAAAATGCTGCAACTTAGTTAAAGGAAATTTAATATGTCGTTTTGTGAACAAATTTTTGATTGAAATATATTGATTGAAATTTGATCCCAATTAGTTGAAATAGATCAGATAGACGTCAAAATTCACATATGGTTTTCATCATTAAACTAAATTTGATATTCCCAGTCAAAATGAGCAGATGTTGGATAAAAGAGGATTCGCGGTTTCAGATTTAACTGTGACCTTCTAGGAATTTCCGCTACCGTCTTCATTCAAATGCATGCCATCGTTGGAAAAATCAGATACTGTTCAGAAGCTCGAACTAATGGTAGGTATACTTTGCTCTGCCATTGTGTTTCTCAACAGCAATGTTGAAATGGTTCTGCGCGCACAATTACTGTTGTAGCATTTCACTGAGAGGTGTCTGATCATCTCACCAATATCCCCGATCTTGCTCCCAGAGACCACCATTTGTGTCAGTACTTGACAAAGTCTCTAATCGAGCAGCATTTTCTCGGGGAAGACAATGTCAAATGGCTATCATGTTGTGACTCCGTTCTCGTATGGCCAATTTCTTTGACATCTGTGTACAGAAATCAGTCTCCCGTTTTTTATACAATTGGCAGTGCTATTTTCTCCAGAAACATGACATGTGCTTCAATTCCGATGGCTCTTATGTTCAGAAAGAGTGCCTGCATCTGTTTGCTTTGTGCCTCTTTATGGTCTTGAAGAAACTTTCTTTTTGGACTAACTAAATAGTACTTTGCTTCTACTGCATTTAAAGCCCTGGTCACTTTTTTTATATTGTCACGTAGTTGCTATAGTATAGAACTGAATGGCACACACAAGAGATAGAGCTAAACCAATTTATTAACTCACCTCTGAACTCAGAACACCGTGACTGACAGATCCTGTACTTTTATACTAACAGGGAAAGTTCCAGAATACTTTTCTGGAGACAGTAAGAAAAGTCCAGAACACTTGTCTGGTAAACTAGAGAAATGTCCAGTATCTTCTGGAACATGAAATAAAGGAAAACATAAAATCAAGGAATTAAACATTTACACATACTATGAATCCCATTGTCTCTAGCGGGATTCGAACTCAAGGTCTCTTGATTATGAGACCAATGCCATGACCATTCGGCCATGGAGATTCGACTGTCTTTCTTCAATGCGGCAATATAAAAAAATCTGACTCTCTTTTTTTTTTTTTTGTAAAATATATTTATCTAGTTAATTCAAAGACATCATCTTAGAAAAGCGCGAATTCTATTTATATTCCAAAAATGGTGGCAAACCGCTATAAGCGCCTGAAATAATCTCCAAAATGGAATATAGGTTATACTAAAACATCTTGCATTGAATCTACATTTAAAATCCAACATAAATCAAATTTAGATCTCTACCTAGTTTCTTGTATGTCATGAAAAATGAAATAAATACCTCTGATATACATTCTCAACGTATATGCTATTTTAATCACTTTAAATGATCTTAATGCCACAAATTAAAAATTTAATAATTGATGCAATAAAATTAATATTTTAACATAAAATTGAAAAAATATGCTGTGTTAAATTTCCTTTCCAAACAAGGCTGTCGGTTGTGAAATGTTAATTATTCCTCGTGATTATTAAGTATGGCAAAAATTGCAATTATCTAACATACCATATCATGATGTGGGACATCATCCGAAAATTAGTCATTTTATATAAAATCAGTTATCAAATCAGTATATCAGTCATTAAATCAGTTTATCAGTCATTTTATATAAAATCAGTCATCAAATCAGTTTATCAGTGATTTTATAACAAGTATACTTGTTATCTTATGGATTTCAAAGTTAATAATAACATCATAATACTGAGTCCACAGTCTGACAAATAACTAAATTAGTATACAATTCAGAATAAGGGTAACAGAATTTGTTATGTCATATTTATAAACACTTCCCTTGCCATTAGTTCCCGCCTTAGTGGCCTGGTGATTAGATCTCAGCTTCGGAACCGGAGGCGTTTCAGGTTCGAGATCCATTTCCATCAAAGAATCGTCATGAAAACGGGTTTGGTGCACGTTAAATCCGTCGGGGCCAATGTCCTCTCACTGGTGTGGTGCTAAAATTTGGAGAGGGGATGCCAGCTCAGGTGTCATCCTCTTCATCTGACCCTAGTTGAAAATGACGAGGTCCGTTTCAAAATTACGCTTGCGTTGCTTTAAAACGGGATGTGAGTATAATTAAACTACCATTAGTTCCTTATTAAAATTATCCTTCCCGCCGTAGTGGCCTGGTGGTTAGATCTCAGCTTCGGAACCGGAGTCGTTTCAGGTTCGATTTTTTTTTTTTTTTTTTTACAGAAACAGTAATTTTCCATACTATACAAAAATAATTTAATTGGATCAATCTGCAAAATGTTTTCCTAGCTTAGTTTCAAATACTGCAATAAATCACTAAACGAAAATATTTACAACATTGTTTTCGATATCTACTTGAGTAGTTTAAATTCATGCATACGAGAACACTATAAACAAAATACTCTTATTTGGCCCATGTATGTAATTAAATGTTTAGATGGAAAATCAAACATAGTGGATTAATTTAACTCGAGTGAATGCACACAAGTAAATTATGTTTGCATTTTAAAAGCTTTTTATTTTTCCGTTGATGAAGATAAATCCGATTAGAAAACAAGCAATTCACTATTTTGGCGATGCTGATTAAAATTGTTGTTTTCAAAATTTTAATCGGATTGATTTGAATGCTTCAATTAAAGGATAAATAGAAATTGCTAATTTTATTACTGGAAAATAAGTCATGATTGGCCTAAGGAAGTCGACCCACTTGTGGAGTACGGAAAATAACATTTATTGTTTGGCTGTTGAAAACGCAAATATTTTGAACCACATGATAGATATGTTAACCCTTTAAAGGGACATATTTTTCTCGTCATATCATGTTCAAATATTTTAGGCTTGAAATTAGAATAAGAAAAGGGATTCATTTAGCTTATTAGATAAATTTAATTTGATTAATTAATTAATTTGGTTAATTAATAATTAAGTGACAAACCAAGACACATCATTCTGTGTGAGATAAAGAACTGAAGCATCTAAGTTTCTGTCTTTCTAAAAAAATTTGTCAGAACTTATGCCAACCTACATAAATTCATACAAAGATTGATAAATTTGGTGGGAAGCATACTTCCCGCGGCCTTAGAAAGGATTAATTTGCAAAAGAGGAGAAGAGAAAAGCGAGAAAGTATGATTAAGATATTATGTATATATACAAAATTATCTATTATGTATATGATATATATACATAAAAAGATATTATGTATATATCTTGCCAAAGACTTATTTTTACTTTCTCGTGCATGTAGTATAGAAAAAATTATAGTCAAAGTCAAAAAATTAGCCCTGACACATAAGACATATTTTTAATTTTTTAAAAAATCTGTTTGACTCTCTGTGACTAAGATAACTAAAAGCCTTTGAGATAGACTATTGAAATTTGGTACACGATCTGTCCACAAACCATATAGATTTCTATCAAATTTTAAGCAAAATCTGTTCAGAAGAAATTCGTCTTTGCAGCTGTTTGAATATAAGATAACATGATAATTATGAAACGAAGAGTGCTAGATAGATGAAATTCAGTGCACATATTTATCATATATAATGTAAACACTTTTCAAATTTTATGCCAAATTCAACTAGGAATTGAGCATTTATCAGTCTGCACTTTGAAAAGCATATAATCGTGATAATTCAAAATGCAGTGCCTTAAATATATCAAATTTGATTTGGGATTTTATGAATATAAGTACAATTTTGTATTAAATTTTTGTTTCAGTCGATTAAGAATAACGCATGTAAAACACAAATTCAAATTATTGATACTAATAAGGCATGTCAGGGATTAATCGCCAAACAACTCGCCAAGGATAACGTAAATTGAGTAAAAGTGCTGAAAAAAGTGCCAGAAGTTAATACTTCGTAACTATTGTACGCCAGTGCCATGTAAGGAGTTCTCTGTCATGACAAGTTTATTAGAGGTTATGTGAGAAAGGTTTGGGGAGTCGGTTCTCATTGGTTTTTCTCATGATATAGAATATAAAATAAAATAAAGAACAAATATAGATAAGTTTGGCCTTGGATGAATTATTGAATTATTACTAAATTAGAAGAAATCCCATCTGTTAATGAACTCGGTATAAACAACAGTATTATTGGACATATGGAAAAAACGTTTAAAAAAACAGCTGCTTATTATATTTCTTATTGAACATCTAAAACTAATGCAAATGAGGTTCATTATGAACAAATAGCATAAAAATGAAATCGTTAGATAATTGCTGTCAAGCTACATAGATAGGCACAGCTTACAGAATACCACACTAGATGATGATTATGAGATTCACTTATGCTGGTTGGTTTGCCTGTGAACCAGTTGCATGTGTTCTGTTGAGAAGTTCCCCCCCCCAATATATATATATATATATATATATATATATATATATATATATATATATATATATATATATATATATGAGATGTTTAGTGAGCTTGTTTATTAGATGGATGATTATGGTTACGGAATTGAAGAAAATACCATACACTCCCGAATATTCGGTCTAATGTGATGGAGAGGCAGGCCGGATAACCAAAAAGCCGGACAGCCGGAGCCAGATGAATTCATTTCTTTGCCCACCAATATCAGAAGACAAAGATTTTATACCAAAACTTACTGCTATAATACTTAAGGATTACTAACCCCAGCTTTTATCTCGAGCCACGTAGAAAGTTATCATGGTCGCGGTATCATAGAAGCAGTTGCCGGTAACGTGTCAAGTTAAAATAGAAGACTCTGTATTGGTAGTTTAATTATGTTTATATACTTCACTTCACGTTTCAAGAATTTTCATTGTGGTACACATAAAAAAACAGTAAGCATACCTCAAGAACAATTTACGAATACTGTAAGTACTTGTCAGTTAAAATCAGTAACATCGGTAACAATTAAGGTCCGTTACACATTGACGAAACAGTGAATAGCAAGCAGAACACTGCTCTTTTTCGGTCACTACTTGAATTTTGCACACGACACATAGGAGGATCTTGGCTGAATCCCACTTCTGATACATTGGCAATGTTGCCAATGCAGCCCCTTTCTTTCCACATTTAATTACGAAAAAAAAAAGAAACTAGACCGGATAGTACGGAAGCCGGATAGTCGCGACTGGATACTCGAGAGTGTACTGTATATCAAATGATTTGAATCCAAAAAAAACATACAGTAAATTTGCCCTTGGATGGATTATTGACAAATTAGAATAGCGCTGCTCATTCAGAGAGGTTGTTAATGAGTTCGGTAAAACCAAACAAGGCTACTCCGCTCCCCCCTACCCCCCGCCCTCCTAGTTAAAGCCATTCGGATTAAATCTGAATGACCGGACCGCCGAGACAGCATTGGCGGCAACTAAGGTTGAGTTTTAAGGGTCATCGCCGGTGTAATATCTTGGTCAAGACCGACCAAATAAAAAAGTAGCGCAACAAAATAATTCTTTTATTTACAGCCTTATATAATTACAAAAAACAACTGGTTCCCATCTAGGTTAATATCCTTTACAAAAATCAAATAACAGTTCAATCACGAAATAGATCGTCGATCAAACAGGAGAACACGTTACCAAAAAAAAAAAAAAAAAAAAAAAGCTAACAGCCTGCTAACTTTAAACAGCTACTACAGTGCCACTACAGAAATCCACCAATCTTTATCGGGTGGATCCTAACACAGAAGTTTGAATCACACGGAGCTTCTCAAAAAAAATCAGGAAAAACTTTTACGCACTCCAATTCTAAGCCTTTCATCTCTTTTCTGGACAAAAAAATGCATTTTGTATTCATCAGATATCCGCTTCCGGTTTTCTCATTAATGAACTTGAGTTCCCTATCACCAAATAGCCCAATTCTTCAATGGACTAAAACCGAGGGAGTGCCTATTAAGGAACAATTTCTGTATCAATCTCTTCAGCATATGTCAATTACAATGAATTTGCAGCTAACGCCGGCTGAAGTGCACCTGGGTTTGACACCTAATGACAATGGTTGCTGTGAATTAATCAAATCTTGATGACTTGAGGAGTCTCTTAGTTTGGCGTCTGGATGTTTTGACGTTCTTCTCCCTTGAAGACATAATGGATCTATTTGAAATGATGGGATACACACCTGTGTTTCCACGTCTGGATAGTGGCAAATGACCAGACTCCATGATTCTCCTAGTGAAAAGGATCCATATCTGGCGGTCTGAATGCACTTAACAATGTGTGGGAAACTGGGAGACGTTACATCTGATCGGAATGTCTTTAACCATATGAGGGAAAAGGGGGAACATTACACCGGCCACAGTACAACAATTCCCGTGAGAAGCACGTTATGTCATCCAAAACAGGTAGCCGACCCCCATCATTACTGTACTCACTAAGCTGCCGAAAACCAACGACCATGCTGAAAGATTCTTATCCTTGTATGAGGTGCCCCCTGTGGCAGATGAATTCGGTATATCCAAAAATGTTAAGAAATGGTCGTGGAAAACATTTTATAAAGATATAGTTTTTACTAGAAATTATATTTTTCCTGTTCATCCAAAACAAATAAGAATTTTCATCCCAAATAAGCATTTTATTAGTACCAATTGCTTTCTTTTCCTCATAAGTGGTAAAAGATGTAGAAATAATATGCAATATAAAAAACACCTTATTTTAAGTAATAATTGCTGCCGGTAAAAAGTGAAGTCATTTTAGAATTATTTCCTCTTTCTTCGGAATTATGTTTAATAATATTACATTTAATTATATTTAATATAATTTGTCAATGAAATAATACATAGCTTTCATGATTTATATAATATAATTGTCAAAATGTTAACAGAGAACATAACATGAAACACCATTTCCCTCAGGTTTTTTTACTTCATCTTTTGCAAAATCAATTAACCAAAGCGGCTGAACTCATGAAAATGTCAGAAACATTTATTTTCCCCTCAACTATTACGCCATCACCGACTCATACAGGTCATTTCTCAACTCTGTCTCTCCCCCATTTCTCCTTTATGTTCGGATTTTCTTTCCCTATCTAATTAGATGACAGATTAGTGAGTATTTTGTTACTCCTATTATTCAGTTTTAAAAATTACATCTGACATTTCTGGTGTTAAAGTGTCTCTTCTCGTGTCTTCCGTTTTATGAATTGATTACCTAATCGCAGTTTCCGAATTCAAAGCTATGGTTATTTTATTGCTTGCCAAAATAAGAAAATTGTATAATTTAGATTTAATTAGATTTGCTACTGAATGGTTATTCTTTGCTGTTTCAGATTTCAATTTTCTAGCATTTCAGGTTAAACAAAATGAATAAAATATTGTGTGAACATTGTTATACAAATGGATTCTAAGAAAAATCATATTAATTGATATATTTAATGAAAATAAATAATATTAATGGCAGTGTATAACCTATTATAACAGAATTAAATAACCCCACTAACTTACTAGTGACGCAGTTAGCGATGGTTTTTAAACAAGAGGAACCCATTTTCGAGGATGACGTATAAGAGTTCTACACTTTGGCAGACATTTTAACGAGTTTTATTAAAAACATATATGACTGATGTGAGCTTTAATGATTAATTATATGCTATGAACGAGTTATTTTTTTATATTTTCCTATATTTTTTTTCCTTCCTAGAACCATGCTTTAGTTGTGTTATTTACCTTTCTCACGAACAAAATTCATGTAATGTCTAATTATTCCTTATAGAGTTTTATTATTATTTGTAATTAACTATTATATGCCGAATTGTTATCAAAAATTTCTAATACAGTGTTTTTGTATTCTTTTTTTTATTTTTCGGCAATTTTTGTATATTTTTAAATCTAACTAATATTTAGATTTATAAAACTTTACTCTTCTTGTTAGTTTTGCACATTTTTGTTTTAAATCATTACAACATTTGATATAAATTTCGTTCACATGTTCTTTAAATCAAATCACTTTTATAAGCCTGCTTTTTTTACCAGCCGGCTTTTATTTATCTCTGTCTTCCTACTAGTAAGGCAAGTAATATATTCTAAAGCCAAAGAGCTGAGTTAACTTTTCTGGTTAAAATATCGTATGATGGATTTGAGAATGAAACACTAGGGACTTCCCTAACTTTTCCCCAAGTAAAATATAAGTGTGTGTAAGTTTCCTCTGAAATTACTCTAGAAAGTTTTTTACCATTTGCATAACTTAGATACTTAATATTTCTTTGATTGACAGATAATGCCATACCCCATTCTTTATCTTGAGTCGTCTATTCCTAAACTTGATTAGAAATAATAGATTCTGTGAAATTCGAAACAACCCATTCACAATATCTAAAATTCTAAACAGATACAAATGCAAATTTATAGTCACTATAATGTTTTCGCGTACACGATTTAATTTAAACCTCTCAACTTAACAATATCTTGTAAAACCCGTCAACGATAATTTAAACAAATTCTTTTTTTAAAAAATATTAGTTCTCATTGAAATTCTTTTCTTGAAATTTTAAATATTTTTAATTACATTTCTGAAATTAATTTTGAAAAACATTTTCTTAGGAAGCTTCTATTATCAAAGAAGTACATACACAAAGCTTTATTAAGCCTAGATTCAACTATTTCTTCTATGCAGTGTTTTTATGAATTTTTGCATTTTTCAGGACACAAAACGTAATCTTTGGGATAATGCTTTATTCCAAACAACACGATTTCTTTAAAAAAACGTTGTAGCTTTAACGTTGCGTTTTCAAATTAATTTATTATAAATCAAGCTATTACGTCGACTAAAAAATATTTTATTTCTAATATGAAAGAATGCGTTTTTCTTTAAAGTGTAAATAGAATTAATGTTTTTCATTTTTGGAAAATCATTCCTAATTTTCGAAATGCACCATTCAGAAACTGAGTTTTGCAAAAGCAGCAAACTTTTGTAAAATATTTTTTACCATAACGAACACAGACTAACAAAGAAAATAAAATCTCAATTCTTTCAAGAACTTCAGAAAAATTTAAACAACCTTGGCAGATAAATTTTATAATTAAATCAGCTTCCATTATATCTGACAATAATACATTCCCTAACTATTAAGAGTATCTCGATTTTTTTCGAAACTCAGTATAATTTTTAAAAACTCTATTCTAAGAATATACATCACTATTAGAGAAAAAAAAATGAAAGTCCTCGAAATATGTGTTTCACCTTTAAAGCTTTCATTAAAAGGATTAAATTCAAATTAAGAATTCGGAGATGTTTTAATTTAATCATTTTTGACTGGTAAATAATTTTAGCGCTTTATTATGATTAGCTTTTTTGTAGAACAAAGCTTATTTAATATCATTCAGCAAAACCACTTTTACAAATAGAAGCCTCATAATTATTTAATGGATTTCAATTAATTTCTCTTGCTTTTAATCTAATTCTTATTTCGATAAGAAATGAGTTTTAAAGAAAATGGTTCTTCGACATTCAAATAATTTTTCTTACTTGTATTTATTTTCGAATTAGTTCAAAAACTAATAAAGGATTCTAAATTTGTTTAAATAAAAATCACGCTTGTTGTCAATTACTTAGTATTATAAATTATTCAGCAATAATTTAAATACAAATCTCTTACTTAAAATAGTAATTTTCTAATCCCTTGTCAGTTAGAAAAAAAATTATCCTGTGATTGCATTAATTTTTATTGAAATGATTTTGTTAAATGGATTTCTCGGAAAATTCTAAACTATTCATAAATATTTTAGGTATCTGCTCTTTAAAAAACAAGGAATTTAGTAAAAATAGCAAAAAAAATTACAATAATGGCTTTGAATTATCGCGATAATTTATGCTTTATAAGTAGAAGCCATTTCCGTATAGATAAGTACAGATGTTTTAAAAATCCATATTAACTTTAATTGAATATGAATCAGTTTTAAAAAGAAAATTTCTATTAGTGCAATAAAGGGCTGCAGTATTTAATAACTATAACCATTAGCACTCAACTATAGTTTCTGCCCGAGGATTGTTGCTTTAAATGATGGGCATTCATTTTACCCCAAACGCTACGGCAAATTAGAGGTATATTTTTTGCGGTTCCTTTTATACCATAAAAGGATTACAATCTTTATAAAATTTGCCGCAAGTTACATTGTTATGCCACAATGTTTCCGTCCACTTGTTTGGAGTGGAAGTTTGGAAAAGCAGTATTGACTCGGATATTTTCTAAATCATCTGATCACGGTTCATAATGATTAAATCCATACCAAAACAGTCCACACGTTTCTTCACTTTGAAGAATCCATGGTAACCTTATACAATTCCTCAGCTTCAGGGACAGATTAGCACATAAATGAAACCTTATTCTTCTAAATACCCTTCGTGTATGTGAGCCAAATGAAAAAATTGAATCTAACATTATAAGACAAACGTATAGAGTAGAAGTTTACGGAAAGGATACCAGCGGAGATAGCCACCTCATCATTTGACCGCGGTTCAGTCTTAAAGAACTGGTCTCAAATAATCCTTGTTTTGTTCAACAATGGGAATTAATATCACTAAACTACGATTGTAAACGAAATAATAATTCATTTAAACTAATCGATAGCTACAAAATAATTCCTTGGTTTTGTATATATGTGTATTAATTTTGTAAAACGTATTTTGTTTATATAATACATTTTATAAACTTCATATATATATTAAATTAAGAGGGAAGAAGTGGGCATTCTTCTTTTAAATTTTGACATATTGAATTTTAAGTAAAATTGAAATAATTCCTTAGTTGCACGTCTATTATTAAAATCGTGAATTGATTCGAGATCTTGTCATGTGTTCCGAATCTTACTTACTTAGCTCTCTTCGTTTTGTAGTTAAGGGGGTCTGTTGCACGTTAAATCCGTCATGCCAAACCTCATCCCGTTGGTGTGATGTGGTGTAGAGAGGGGGGTGCCAGCTCAGATGTCGTCCTCGTCATCCAACCGCGGTTCAAAATTACAAGGTCCGTCCCAAAATAAACCTAGTGTTGCTTCAAACGGGACGTTAATATAACCAAACCAATCGTTTTGTAGTAATAGTGTCAACTTATAAGTCGGTCATTCTCAGATCACATTCCACTCCGAATCTGATATAATTCTGAAAATTTGGTGTAAAGAATGATACGAAATTTCAACCGTTTAGAGTCTCAACGTCTGTCTGTCTTCTCACAGACAGACAGACGGACATTTTCCAAAAAGGAATTTTTCGAATCCAGGAAAGTTTGAAACTTGATGATTCGTCAAAATCTCGAGTTAGGAATTTTTGTCCATTACTATACTTTCTTTACACGACATATACAAAAAAGTATATATATATATATATATATATATATATATATATATATATATATATATATATATATATATATATATATATATATATAATATAACAAATCAAAAAACAGTTATGCCTATTAATAATCTAAATTGGATGCTTTGAATTTTCGCTGTTGAAATGCATTTAATAGCAGAATGGAAACAAATCACAGACCCAATTACAAGAAAAGCTTCACATTTATTTGCTAAAATTAATTGATTTTCACCATGTATTGCTCTTCTCCTTTCACGATAAAGAATCCACTCTTTAGGAATGCTTCTCTTTTGCTCAAGTTCATTCTACTGTGAAGGAGCCATTGAATCGAACAATAAAAAGAACATTTTAGAGGGGGGTAGTTCTGAAATTTGGACTTCTCTAAGCCCTTAATTCTGCCTTAGGTGGTTGATTGCATTTTGAACATGCTCTTTGTTTCAGAGATAATCTCCGTTTTAAGACATAATTTCCATTTAATTCCGAATGCAGAATTGTAATTCTTTAATAATTCAGCAGATTGTGCTACTAAAAATAAATGAATGTAATTCTTGAACATTTAACTGGAAAAGTAACAAATGCGAAATTACTTGTGTTTTGAAAGGCATTCGAACTTTAATTTACGGGGAATTAAGACAAGCTTATATTCAGTTAAACTAAAATGTTATTCACAAAATGTCGTTTCGCCAAATTCATTTACTTGGATTGATTCAGATGCCAAGTTGTTGAAGTCAAAACGATACTGATAACAAATGGTATTAATTAAAAGTCTCGAAATGTAATTCATTCAAACAGGTTTTTAGATATAATTTAGAATTTAATATGAAAATAATTTTATTTACTTACCGTTATTTTTTTTGGTAAGTAATAAATTAATGTAAAAAACAAGTAATATATAAAAAACTTTAAGTCATTTTCTACTTATTTTCTTATATTATTTATGATCGGGTATCGCGTCAGTAATCTCAGAGCTTGGCTATCATTTGGCGACATGGGACGATTTTGGCGACTTTAGCGACCAAATGGACATTACTGGACAATTTTGATTAATTAATTAATATTTGTAATAAAACTGTATTAACATCAAGTGTCATCTACTACAAGTTTAAAAAAAATGTATTTGAACTTGAGTGGATAAATAAAAAGTTTTTTATTAACGATTGAAAATTTGAACAAGATATATATATATATATATATATATATATAGGGAGAGTGTGAAATAATAGTAGGAATTGAATGATTACTGAAATTGTCAAATTAATGAACTCATGAAGTATTTTTCCACCTCTAATAATGTAAATATTGATTTCTGGTTTAAATAATTGTAATTTGTATTTTGAATGAAATGATTCCACACTTACAATAACAAAATAATTTAAACTAATTACTGTTACTGGGTGTAGGTGTGTGTAAATATATTACATTTTACACGTGATTTGATTACCAAAATTTTGGATTCCTTCATATTTTAAAACTAACATGCCGGTATTTGATCGATCTGTTTTTCCTAAGTAGTAGTAAGTCCCCCCCCCGAGGGGGCACCTCGAAATCAGGATGAGATTCTTCCGGCATGGTGGTTGGTTCTCACCACCTTGGAGGCTACAGAAAAGGTGGGGTTTGGCTCTTCCCATCGATGACAGGACGTACTTCCTTGGGAAAGGTTGTACCGTGGCCGTTGATGGCCCTTAGGACTCAACCACAGTTCCCGTCAGTGTTGCTGTTGCGGCAGACTGGTCATTCAGTATTTATTATCCGTGTGCTTTCGGGCGGGTCGGAGAGTCAGTGATATGACTATGTGGTAGATAGAGTTTTTTCATACCTCTGAAAATTATATGAACAAAACAAATGTCAGCTTCAAGAACACGTTTAACACTAAAATTGCACATATATATCAAATATTGGATTCAATTAGTAAAAGAGTAAAGATCTAAAATACTTGATTCTGCTTGCTATATTTGTGGTGATATGATGCAGAAGTTTGTATAGGAGTAACAGTTCATGTATCTTCTGCGTCATCTAATCATTGCTTAAAATTATGAGATCCATCACGAAATAGCCTGTGAGTTGTTTCAAATAGGGACGTTTATGTAACTAAATTGACTAAATTTCTTTATCATACTTTATTATTCTCTGAAATCGAATGCAAAGCATGCCAGATTGCAGCGATCGAGAGGAGAATATACTTCTTATTTAACTTGTGACATCATCTTACCTTTGTGGATTTATTTAAAGAATTACGATGATTTAAAAAAACGTCGTTGCATATTTAATTGTGAATATACAGTATATTCTAAATGAAACTCATTTAATAAATAAGAAAGAATATATCAATAAACAAAACTATATAAAACTTTTTAAAATATATTTCTTTCTTCCATTTGCTTATGACCACATAAAATATTCCGGAATATATATTTATTACTCAATGTAAATTAAAATGGAAATAAGTATATATAGAACAGATATTGTATGAAAGATCAATATCGACTTCATAATGAAGTTTGTACTGAAACCAATGATTGCAACTTAATTTCAATTCCATGCATATTTGATTTCAATATAATAAAAGATAGGAATTAAATTCATTGAGCATTGAATCCAATAATTACAACTGTAACAACATGCATTATTAAGATACATCCAATGGTGAGTTATTAAGAGATGGCAATCAACTGGTAAGATGATTCAATTTCCTACCACTGCAGTTTTGACTATTATAATTATTATCGCGGGAAAATTAAATTGATGGCATTGCCAAATCTATTATAAATATTTCTACGTATTATATTTAGTCTGTTTATTGATAAATATTACTGGAAGAATAGATGTATAGATTGATTGCAAATTTATTTTATTATGGCTTGTGATGTGCTTTATTGCAACAATTTATTTGATGAGAAAATATTTGAAATAAGTCTTTTATTTTTCCCATTTATCAAATTTTAATTATAATAATTATAATTTATAACCATATTTCATATTTTTGAAAATATTACTTTAGCATAGAGGTATCATAGGGGTCTAAACTCTCAACTGACGGGTGGCAGGCTTGATATCTGTATAATTTGTCTTTGACCCAACGCCATTCCGCTATTATTGAGTGAAAATTAGAAGAAAAAAAATACTTCCGCCTCAGTTGTCGTCCTCAACATCTGAGAGTTGACAAGATTTGTGAGATCTGTTTCAATGTGATTTTCTTGTAACATTTGTTAAACTTTTTAAACTAAACAAAATCATTAGCTTAGAAATAATACAGATTGCATAGCACATGAGTGATTAGATTTACTTTACCTCCATTTTGCACATTGATCTCATATAACTATACGTACAATTAATAAGCAAAACCAGCGGAAAATTTCTTTAACACTGTCTCGCGATGAAGGTGATATTTCGAGAACGTCTTGCATGGCAATGGCGTACAATAGTCACGAAATAGTAACTTTTGGCGTGAATTTAGCATTTTTACTGAAGCTGTTGTGTCATCATTGGCAAGTTATTTTGGCGATTAATCACTGGTGTGCGGTTAATAGTATCCGAAAATCAAATTTGTGTTTTAGACTCGTTTTTGTCAATCTATTGAAACCAAAATGTGACCCAAAACTACACTTGTAATCACAAAATACCATACAAAATTTGATTAATTTAAATGATTTCGTTTTTGAATTAAAAATACTTCTAAAAAGTGCAGACCTATACACAATCAATGTCTTGTTGGATACGGCTCAAATTTCGATAAGTGTCCAGACTATAGATGTTAATACAAGGTAAGGAATTTTATCTATCAAGATGTCTTCGTTTTGTAATTATCTTGTTAACTTATATTTGAGCAGACGGACAGACTAACAGCTTCCACTAAATGGATTTTCCTCAAAACTTCATATTAATCTATGTATTTGATATAAAGATCGTATGCCAAATTTCATCCGTCTGGTTCAAAGCTTTTTTGAGTTATTTCTGCCACAAAAAAAAAAGAATGTACATTTTCCAAAAATACGTTTTTTGAACTCAAGGAGGTATGAAATGTATAGATTGACAAAATCTCAAATTCGATTTTTTTGACAATTACTATATTTTTATTTATACTACGTTTACAAGAAAGTAAAAATAATTATATATACCAAGATATTGATCGCATAATTTTAAAGACTGGAATGCGGCATATGTCACAAATTTAGAAAAAAATATATGGAATTGCATAATAAATGAGATGGTTATTTAAAGGAAGCCGTTCCAATTTCAGCCATGCATTTGGTACTTAATAATAAAAGTGCGCATGCTTGTAAAGATTTCCATTACATCCATCGCACTTAACGCCATGAAATCCTGCAGACAGTTAGTCGTAATGGTGATACAATGATTCTTGAAACCCGAATCTTAAAATTTTTCGTACGCATTAGTCTTTAGGATAGTTAATAATCCTCACCGAAAAAATAAACGCATCATCGGATAAAACAAATTGCCTTTTCAAAGAAATTTATTCTTTTGGGAAGTTCATTATATATCGCCAGTTTCCCAAAAAGATGTAAGAACCAAAACTAAAATGATTGTATCCAACTATCTAATTATTTTATTTTTTTGTAAAGTTTTTTGAGGTAATAAACTGCACAGTTCTCTACTTATAACAATAAAAAATAAAAAGTAATTTTTTTTTTGTATATTTGAAATTCATTTTTTTCACAAAACAATCAAAATATTTTCTTCGCAGATTTATTATGTTAATGTAATGTTACACTTATATTGTAATGTTATTAAAATGTAATATTATTTCTTCCCTGGCTTGGTAAGGAGCCAAATGAGAATTAAGAATCATGAATTTAATTTCTGAAATTTAAATTCTAATATAGAAAAGTCATTTCCTTCTTATTTTGAATGTGTCTTCATTTTTATTAAATATTTCGATTTCTGTCGCTTGCATTTCAATTTGCGATATCATTATCGCCGAGGAAAAGGAACGTGCATAATGAGTTATATAGTTTTTGATTTTGGTTCCATTATTTTTTTTTAAATTTATGTTATTGAGTTTCTTTAATTTCACCGTTTATTTGTTATTTATTTCTATTTCCTTTATTTCACTTTTCAAGTCACAAACAGAACCTTGCGGGTATTGCTAGCTTCTAATAAAATGAAACAAATTAATAATTAAATGTTATATTTCCTACAAGAAACGCACAAACATAGATTTATACATATATTTTTCTTTTAGCATCAATTTTAGAATTATATTTGGTTTCATAACAGAAGTTTATGCATTATAATATTTTTGATTTTAATTCAAATCTCTTTCAATTTTACTTTACATAATAAAAAGAAAAACACACAAAAGTAAAACACAATTACTATTAGCTTCAATTGTTTTATAAATTATTCAATTTTTTTCATCAAATATTTGCCAATTTTTGAATTTTCTTGAGACTAAAAAGAATTTTTGTTTGTACATTGCAGAAAATAACTTTTTATTCACTAAACTGCGTTTTTCGCAATTGAGCCATTAGGAAATCCATGGAAAAATTAAAACTATTGTTCTTTCCGTATGGTGAATTAATTATAATTAAACAAACATTCACAGATTTTTCTTCACTCTTTTTTACTTGTAAAGGAAAAAAAAGATAACCGAAATGTAAAAAGTTTATTAATTAATTAAATTTGTTCTATTAAGTCGAGGTAATTTCTTTTATTAGCAAGTGAAGTTCAGAAGGAATGTTGATTTAATTTGTTGTAAGGAAATTACATTAATTCATTTATAACAATTAAATACTATTTATAGAATGTTTAATTAAATTTAGCTTAACTCTGTTTTATAATTTATCTTCATTTATATTAAGTAATTGAAATGTTAATAAATATTGTTCTTATTTTTTTACTTGTTTTCAGTTTAGTCTTAATTTTTAAGAATATAACTGTGTGTAATTTAATACTATTATGTATTTCGAACTAAACGTTGCACCTCTATTATTTGTATATCACAGTTTATGTGATTAACTTGTTATTATTAATAATAACCGACTAATCTCATTATCCATAACATTGCAATGTCTTGATCTAGACTGATAACGAAACAGAATTTCCAGACAATTCTTTTTTTTACAGCCCTATATATATACAAAAGAACAAATTGTTCTAATCTTGGTTAAATAAATGGTTATTTACACCTGTAGTAGGAGACACAACAATCGCAGTCAAAGGATTATCTTGAAACTCAGTTCTCCATCAATATGGAGAAACAACACCACAGGGAACTAACAGGTTGTTAGTTAGCACGACCACTACAGGGGTAGTTCTCGGACTCCCTACTCGTGGGCGTAGTCCAACAGTCTGCCTCCAATTCGTTTCTTCTCCTCTCTAAAAAAAATCTCAGCACTTTATTTCGGCGACAATCTCCGCCTATTAATTTACATTGGTCATTTGAGCTCTCTTTCGGCCAATCGGGGTTCGGCAATATGCTCCCTCAGCGGCGCCAGTCGGTTGTGGGAAGGTCCTTTTAGTGATGTACCTTTCATAACTGACTATTCTGGAACACGGAGTTATCATACTCCTTTCACAATGAGAAACATTTAGTATCGAGATGTTTGGACACCCCTTTCTCTTTGAAGGTACTATCAATATATCTTGGGCAAGGAATTCCCACATGTGGTCTTTCACTGTAGTCGCTAATGAACAGATGCGAAACCACCCAGGTTAAAAGATCCGCCATCTGGCTATCTCGAGGAGTTTAGTAATTAACAGCGACGACACAACTGGCTGTAAATGTCTTATCAGTACTGGGGGAACGGGAAACGGGGAATGTTACAACATATACGTTTTTGTATTTATTGCACCAGTTGACTCTTTCTGTGTATCCTACTTTATTTTGTTATCATTAAAAGAAAATATTTAGAAAGGATTAACATATTATTAATGAATTTATATACCTATTCGATATTTATGTCAGCTACATGAGTTATCTGATCTAGTTGACTAGTCAAATAGATCAGCAAACTGAATAGTCTCTTCTTCTTACTAGTGATGATATATTCTTACATCCGGTTCAGATACATTTGCAGTTATATATATATATATATATATATATATATATATATATATATATATATATATATATATATATATATATATATATATATATATATATATATATATATATATATATATTCGCTTGTATTTTATATAAACTTATAGTTTTCGTCTCATCTTAAGGAAATTTTGTACAGATACATTTGAAGATAAGAAAAAGACAACTATCAAATTTTCAAAGTCCAGAAATTATTTAAAATATAATAAAAATTATTCAAGTATTTCATCTATCAGTTTTATTCTTAGCTGTTTATTCCGAAGATATTATCACACGAAAATTATTTTTACGCTGTCTTAGTACTCAAATAATCGTCTTTTACATGACTAGTCAAATTAGGTCAATTAACTGACTAGTCAGTGCCGTTCTTCTTACCAGTGGTTGTTATTGCATCCAGTATGGATACATTTGCATTTACACCCTTATATATAAAGAAGATATATATTTACAGTTTTTGCCTGATTTCAATGAAATTTGGTGCAGATACATTTGAAGGCAAGGGAAAGGTAGCTATCAAATTTTCAAAATCCAAAAATTGTTTAAGATATAATTAAAATTATTCAAGTATTTCATATATCAGTTTTCTTTTTATCTATTTATTACAAAAATATTATCTCACGACAATTATTTTCACAATGTCTTAGAACTCAAATAATTGTCTTTTGAATGAAACCGATTTCATTTATTGAGAATTGTTTCTCTAATTTTAATAACTTTTAGTTGAATTTCATACGAAATCTATAACATTATCTTTATTTTTGTGATAAAATTTAATCTGATTTTATCTTTCTGTCATGTAATTCAATATCACACTTTTGCCAATTAAAAAATCGGTCTTTCTTTAGTTATTAACTCTGAAACCAGACTTTAACTTCATTTTTATTTAGAAATATCTAATTATTTTTTGAGTGGTACGCGGTATGATTTGACTGATATCAATTAATTTATATTTTTCAAATATTATGAAATAACGATTATAAATTTTAAATTATGGATTCCATGTTAATCCTTAAGAGTAAAAAAAGACTAATATTTATTTGAATAACCAAATAGTTTCAAGAAACTGATCGTTGGTGGCAATTAATATATTTATGTTATAATTATACGTATTAGCCTCTAAAAGCATCACAAATTAAAAGTTGACATTTTATTTACAACATTACAAATTCATGAATAAAATATGCTTATCTGAAATTGTTTTTTAAATAAATAATTCATTATTAAATTATAATTAACTTCATCTGCCCCCCCTACATTTTAAAACACGCAATGATAATTAATCTTCAACCTGTAAATTCACTCAAAACTATTATTTCGGTAAAAAATCATTGAACTTGACATTAATGCATTGCATTTAAAAATTAATAATAAGACTTTCCACTTGACAGAAAATTTAAATTCTTCTTAATATAAACCTTTCATGGAAATTCCTCATTCAGCATTTAGAATTCTCTCTGAATTAACTAGATTAAATAAACTATAC
The DNA here is from genome assembly GCF_947563725.1 of Argiope bruennichi. Taxonomy (NCBI): domain Eukaryota; kingdom Metazoa; phylum Arthropoda; class Arachnida; order Araneae; family Araneidae; genus Argiope; species Argiope bruennichi. Next base: position 25,163,308 of record NC_079159.1, on the reverse strand, counting down.
ATTATTAAATTATAAACCTTACAAAATGTGAAATATTCCGAAAAATAAAATTCTTAAAACTAGTTAGCAAGAGTTGTACGGAAATTCAATAATATCCATTGCGGTTCTTTCTGGGGGAAAGTTAGTTCATTAAATATGATATTTATTACATTTATTTCACTGTCTTCTCAAATAATCCATGCATAATACAGTAATTCCTTTTTTCAAGAGAAAAATCAATTGTAATAGTTATAATATGGAAAGCAGGGTGTTTTTCTTTCTTTTTTTTCAATGTATAGATTTAATCATTTTCACAATGATGCCCTCTTCAAATTAAATGAATTTTCAGATTAAATAGGCTTTTCAAACTTTGAAAATATATATCTCATTCTGCTTCAGGGGAAATTTGCGTAATTATAACATCAAAACATTCTATATTTATAATTCTTTATTATTTATTATTATTAATTCGTTACTAACTCAAACTAAGGAACATACTAAACAATATTTTTCCGATGAAATATGATGGTCAAAATGTTTCAAAAAGTTACTAAATTTAGGATTATTTAAAAAAGAATTTTAGAATAAATTAAACATTTACATAAATTATATAATTGATCAATATATATTTCATTCTGCTTCAGTGGAAATTGCTAATTATCGCATTATAACATTCTAGATTTATTATTCTTTATAATTTATTCTTTAGTATTATTAATTCTTTAATAATTCAATCTAAGGTGCATACTAAGCAACATTTTTCCGAAGATATATGATGGCGAAAATGTTTATAAAAGTTACTAAATTTAGGATTATTTAAAAAAGAATTTTAGAATAAATTAAACATTTACATAAATTATATAATTGATCAATATATATTTCATTCTGCTTCAGTGGAAATTGCTAATTATCGCATTATAACATTCTAGATTTATTATTCTTTATAATTTATTCTTTAGAATTATTAATTCTTTAATAACTCAATCTAAGGTACATACTAAGCAACATTTTTCCGAAGATATATGATGGCGAAAATGTTTATAAAAGTTACGAAATTTAGGATTATTTAAAAAAGAATTTTAGAATAAATTAAACATTTACATAAATTATATAATTGATCAATATATATTTCATTCTGCTTCAGTGGAAATTGCTAATTATCGCATTATAACATTCTAGATTTATTATTCTTTATAATTTATTCTTTAGTATTATTAATTTTTTAATAACTCAATCTAAGGTACATACTAAGCAACACTTTTCCGAAGATATATGATGGCGAAAATGTTTATAAAAGTTACGAAATTTAGGATTATTTAAAAAAGAATTTTAGAATAAATTAAACATTTACATAAATTATATAATTGATCAATATATATTTCATTCTGCTTCAGTGGAAATTGCTAATTATCGCATTATAACATTCTAGATTTATTATTCTTTATAATTTATTCTTTAGTATTATTAATTCTTTAATAACTCAATCTAAGGTACATACTAAGCAACATTTTTCCGAAGATATATGATGGCGAAAATGTTTATAAAAGTTACGAAATTTAGGATTATTTAAAAAAGAATTTTAGAATAAATTAAACTTTTAAATGAATTATATAATTGATCATATATATTTCATTCTGCTTCAGTGGAAATTGCTTAATTATCACATCATAACATTCTAGATTTATTACTCTTTATTATTATTAATTCTTTAATAACTCAATCTAAGGTACATACTAAGCAACATTTTTCCAATGAAATATGATGGTAAAAACGTTTCAGAAAAGTGCGAAATTTATGATTATTTAAAAATGAATTTTAAATAAAATTAAATATTTATATGAATCATATAACTGAACATGACACTTTTGCCATTAAAAAAATTAAATCTGGTCTGATATAAATATTCAAAAAGATAATTCAAATATTTTGAATGTTTTATCTTTATTTATATTAACCCATAGAATACCAATGATAATAATCAGTTAATATTCGTCAAAGTTTATAATTAATTTTTTGTTGAAATTGTGTTTCGAAATTGTACTTCCTGTTAAATCAAACTATTGAGTGTATGCCAAGTTTGCAGTATCTTTCTAAATTACTAGCAAAATTTAAATAGAACTGACATAAATGAACAAAATAATCATTCTAATAAACTTTTTTTCTAAATTTAACTCATGCGTGCCTCAGTGATAATAATTATTTAAAATCCATCAATATTTTAATGATTTATTCATTATAAATTACATTTTACATTCTGTAAACATCTATTACTTCCTGTGGGCACCAAAATTATCCATTTTTCATGTGTTAGCCGTATTACCTCCAGGTATGCTGAAATGTGCCTTATATATATATATATATATATATATATATATATATATATATATATATATATATATATATATATATATATATATATATATATATATATATATATATATATATATATATATATATATATATATATATATATATATATATATATATATATATATATATATATATATATATATATATATATATAATGGACTTGATGACAATAATATACAACTGAATGATAAAAAAAGCAGTGGCTACTCGTCCGTTAAAATTTCAGAGATGCAGAAATCCCAGATATTATTATTTAAAGAACTGTTTTTAATTTTCAAATAGTAGATGCATTCACAATATTCATAAGTTTTATTTTCATAACCCAATATTTTTAGACGTTTAATGAGTAAAAAAATTAATAAAAATGAATAAATTGTTAAAAAATGATTATGGTTAATAAAAATTGAATAAATTAATAAGAAATGAATAAAAAATTATTAAGATTCATAGAAAGTGAATAAAAATAAGAAGAAAGAATAAATTTATGAAATAACTGATAAAACTGTTAAGATTGTTTAACAATTTTATTAATTTTTAAATTGTTGATAAAAACAATAAGAAAAAAATTTAAAAATTAGAAATATGATTTCGAAAATTTCAAGTTATCATGTGAGAACAAACGTGGTTTTAAGTCACATGGTTTAAGTTTTTTAAAATCATGTGGTATCAATCCGACAGAAAAACAACATCATGTTCTCACATGTCTCCTATTACGCCATCACCAGCATTTAGAAAAGCGATGAATTCCAAAGATGTATTTTTTGCACTCAGGGCTGTCAGAAATATTGAAATTCATGAAAATCGAAAAACAGAAAGTTTCATAGAATTTCAATATTTCTTCTATATTTCGTATACAAGAAAATAAAAATAAAATACAGCATTATTTTCATTTTTTGACATTAATATGAAATGATGAAATTGTTATTTACGATAATTTACCTATGATATAAGAAATATTCTTTGGTTAACATCATCGCACCCTTTTAGAATATCGCGCAAAATATGAACGAAAGATGACATTCATATCACCATCTGGGCAAGGCAGGTAAGAGATTTTCACTGATCTCACATATCAACCACTCAACATCATTTATGTAAAAACCGCTGGTACCAAAATGATTTAGTTCAGACACGGATTTCACTGGCATTTAACTTCGTGAAGTTTAAAAAAAGTTCTACATCGTTATGACGTTAATAACAGCTTCGTTGTCATATCGCATAGAAGGACAAAGAATGTCATGGTGTCATTTTTTTTTTTTTTTTTTTTTTTTTTTTGTCTGTTGCATTTAGAAGAAAATGATCTAGTTGCTTTTGGTTTTCTGAAAGATATTTTAGTTTACATAAAACTGATTATAGAATACTATAAAAATGATATGTTGCATATCTTTGCGTGTGAATTTTTTGGGAATTTATTGGGGTTTAATCATGCAGCGTATTACAAATGATATTTTCTATAAATTTCTATTTTTTCTCCCTTCTTAAAAATTATGTATAATAAGTAATGATAATATATTTCGTATCAGATTGCAAATCCCTTGCATTATTTAAAAATGGGTTGTAATTCAATATATTATATTTGGTTGCTTCATAAGGTAATCCCTTTATGAGGTTTCTTTAAAACAGCTTAAATTATGTAAAACTATTTTATAGTAATTTTAACAAGAAAATTAAGCAACTTTCAGTGGCCTAAAATGATAAAGAATATAGGATACTGAATAATAATTTATAAAATATTGAATAATAAATAATAATTTATAAAATATTAAATATTGAGTACTGAATAATAATTGATAAGCTATTTAATATAGAATACTGAATAATAATTGATAAACTATTTAATATAGAATACTGAATAATAATTGATAAAATATTTAATATAGAATACTGAATAATAATTGATAAGCTATTTAATATAGAATACTGAATGATAATTGATAAGCTATTTAATATAGAATACTGAATAATAATTGATAAAATATTAAATATTGAGTACTGAATAATAATTGATAAGATATTTAATATAGAACACTGAATAATAATTGATAACATATTAAATATTGAGTACTGAATAATAATTGATAAACTATTTAATATAGAATACTGAATAATAATTGAGAAACTATTTAATATAGAATACTGAATAATAATTGATAAGCTATTTAATATAGAATACTGAATAATAATTGATAAAATATTAAATATTGAGTACCGAATAATAATTGATAAACTATTTAATATAGAATACTGAATAATAATTGATAAGCTATTTAATATAGAATACTGAATAATAATTGATATTAAATATTGAGTACTGAATAATAATTGATAAGCTATTTAATATAGAATACTGAATGATAATTGATAAGCTATTTAATATAGAATACTGAATAATAATTGATAAAATATTAAATATAGAGTACTGAATAATAATTGATAAAATATTAAATATTGAGTACTGAATAATAATTGATAAACTATTTAATATAGAATACTGAATAATAATTGATAAAATATTAAATATTGTGTGCTGAATAATAATTGATAAGCTATTTAATCTTGAATACTGAATAATAATTGATAAAATATTTAATATGGAATACTGAATAGAGAATGCTATATTCAGTATAGAATGCTATGCTTTATAAAAACTATAAAATATGCTATAATTCTTCAACAGTAAATTTTTGTGAATATATTTAGATTAGAACATGTTTCTTATTGTAAATGAAATTTTACATACCATCTAAAAAATTAAGTATAATAAGTAATAATAACACATTTCATAACAAATCACAAATCTCTCCTTATTTAAAAATAGATTGTATTTGAATACATTAAATCTCATTGTTTCACAGGGTAATTAATTACTTCATGAATTTTCTTTAAATGCTTAAATTATGTAAAAATGCTTTACAGATATTTTTCAACGAACTAAGATATAAAATGTAAATATATGTATTAGGAGATGAAAAACATGAAAGATATTTATTTTTACATATGTTTTAAAAATTTTAATTGAGTAATGGATTAAATATTTTGTTTGAATGCTCTTTTTTTAAAAAAACATAGTTAATGCTAAAATTGTTATTTTCCATAAATTTATTCCATGCCATGTGCACCATAAGAAAAAAAACAGAAAAATGCTAAGGAAGATTTGGAAATATAATATGGATTGTTACTAATATTACAATTAATGTTAAAATCTATATGTTGTGATAAAAAGAAATGAATTGTTTTAAATCAAAAATTTAAATTTTCAATAGTGCAGATATTTTCAAGCAATAGTAAGACAAGAGCTTTAAAATGCATGCAACTGCAAAACTTCTGTTTTTAATTCATATTTTGATTTGACTGCTTATTTTTAGCGAACTTTTAGCAAATAATTATTAAATAAATGACAATCAACGCGTTAAACAATATTTTTTATCTTATAGACGTAGTAGTGTTTTTCTTTGTACGAAGATCTAAGACTTCTTTGGATATATTATTTTGAGATATATTTTTGAGAAAAATATTTATTCTTTTAATTATATCACGTTTTAATAAAAAATGTCTTATAGATGTTAATATGTTATATATATAAATATTCTTTATAAATATGCTATGTTATGGATATGGACATTTCTAAAATATGCCGTATGATGTGCGATACTCTTTACATCGTTAGTTATATTTGAAAATATGAGTTTTTCAAATACAGTAATTGTAACTGAGATTTAACTTATAACAGAGGATTATATTAAGAAAGAGAATTTGAATTATAACAGATAGTGCAATTCTGTTAAAAAAAAAGAAAAATAACAAAGAGAAAATAACAATGGGAAAAAAATGAAATTTGATTTCAAATATTCATTTTTAATGTAAATTTGTAATAAACAATAGTAATAAAAAGTAAATATTATTGATAATGATTTGTTCAGTATCCTTTATGTGATGAATTATGCAATTTAACAAGTCTAATTATTCTTAATTTTTATTCTAGGCATTCCTGGAATAAAGATAAAACCTGTCAACAGTTTAGATGATACAACAGGTAAGTTAAGAATATAAATTTATTCTTCTCCTTAATTTGTATATAAAAGACTTAGAAAAAACTGACATAATACGGCATAAATTCAGAATGGTAGGAACAAACGATATTCAGTTTGAACGTAATTATGCTAAACAAAATCAATTTCCAATGAAATAATTACAATATTATTCATAACTCTGCTGATACAAAATCGTGATAATTAAAATGAAAGCATAATTGAGAAATATTGAAATGTTGAAAACTGAAGAAATATGACTCATTTTCCTAATAAAATTGCTTTGCGTTAAATGGAGGAGAGGATTCGAAAGGATTTCGTTTCAGAAACTCAAAAATACTTAAAATATCGGAATGAAAAACAGTTTGGAATGAAAAAAATCAGTACTGTAACAAATGCAAAGATAGCACTCTAACGGCTAAACAAGTAGTCAACCGCTAGCCGTCGGAAATGAAGTATTGTTAGTACTTGTCTAAGTTGTTTTATGTATTAATTGGGTTGTATCTAACTGTTTGTGACTGTAGCTCATTGAATTCAAAATAAAGGCTGCAAATTAACGCAAGGTTTGAATTTGCCACCATTCGTGCAGTAAAGAGTTGGCAGCCCTATTAAAAAACCTTTTGGCACCTGAAAGTTTAGGATTTAGTAAAATTGGAGCATTACACGATAGAACAACGTGTTTTTATTGTTGAACAATGTTTCAAAAATAATGAAGTCTGGCGACCACAGTTCAAAAATTTGAGAATTAGTCCCCCTAGATCCTGTAATTTAGCACCATTAGATTTTTTTTACGGGGTTATTTGAAGTCAGAGGTCTATGACAATCAACTCACAAACACGCATGCATTGAAGGAAGACATTCCACGCTGCATCAACGAAATTCAGCCACATTTATACAAAATGGTCATAGAAAATTTCGACAAAATTGCATATGTGCCAGCAAAGCCATGGATGCCATTTGCACTATGTATTATTCCATACATTACCCTATTCCGTATACTTAACGATTCATTAAAAATATAACAATTTAAAGAAAAAAACTGTTTATTTATTTATTTAATTGAAATTATGCGTTAACACGTTGTCCTATCGTGTAACGTTCCATTTTTAAGCCGCTGTTAAATGGCGCTAATTCAGCTCTAAGCTATCAGCTGTTAAATGGTTTTTTAATAGGGTTGCCAATACTTTACTGCACAAATGGTGGCAAATTCAAATCCTGCGTTAATTTTGGGACATCCTTTATAATCTTATTTGAGCTAGCCGGCGTCTATCATTCTTAAATCACTCACTCACAAAGTGGCCCCCAACTTTACTCCGAAAATTCGTGACTGTGTGATTTAAAAAAGACAGTCGCCGGTTAGCTCAAATAAGATTATAATTATTAAAATCTAATGATCTACAGTCACAAACAATTAGATATAACACAATTAGAACATAAAATAGTTTTGACAAATCCTTGCGACGCTACATTTACGACAGCTAGCGGTTAACTATTTGTTTTTCTTTAGAGCCGTTGGATGACTGTTCTTCTGTTTGTTTTTGTACAGTAAAATGTCCTTTAAGTAAGTGTATGTAAACTAATGAATATTAAACACCAAAAATAAAGTTGGGGACAATTAATTTATATTCAAAATTGTATACTTTCTATTTCCAAAAATTTATGAAGCGAAAAATAATTGCAAATTGCTTATCATTTTAATATTCAAGTTATTTAGCATAAAAATACTATGTAAACATTTTATTAAAAAAAATTAAGTCGTTTGATATTTATTTCGAAATATTTGAATACAAAAGATATTTAAGGAATTCCAAATCAAACATACAAACTTCAGACTTATCTAAATAATTTTAGAAAATATGATTAAATAAACCGATCTGATTTAGAGATTTAAAACAAATTTGGTTTAAATAAATATTTCCTCTCCAGCAAGGAAAACTTAATCGTTTATATCCCCCCCCAAACTACGTGGGGGGGGACAAAAATTCTTTTAAAAATATTTTGAAAAATATGCATTTGTTTATCTGACAAACATGAATTGCATATCCGAGGAAAACAGTAATTTCACATCGATCTGTGGATCTTTTTCCTTGGAGGAAACAAACGAAAAAATGCCAAAATTACTCGATTCTCATGCAGAAGGAAAAGAAATGCAGTATATTTAGCGCCATATTCCTTTTTCTAGCATAAAGCAGCTATACATTTCCTCTTTTGTATCAATACTTCATGGTAACCTTATTTTATCCCTAAATAGATTGCGATCTTTTATACGGCTGAAGACATGGGACTGCCGATAATATATCACACACACTACATCATTCAAAGCTAAATGAAAAACATCGGTGCAAATCTCATCTCAAAAAATATCTTTATGGGCATCTTGTGCTGAATGTAGGAAAGGGTCTAGCAAATGAGCGTTCATTTCATGGCATATCTTATTAGTGGATCTGCCTGGAGGGATCTCTGGAGATGCATTGTGGCGCAAATGAAATGACATATCGCGGAAAAGAGAAATGCTGGCACAAAATGTCGAGAAATGTACAAAAAGAGGAATAAAGTGTCATATTTTTCTCAAGATGTTCGGGAAATTCTTGTGCATGGCAAATCAAAGCCAATTTTCGTTCGTTCCTTTCAATTTTATTTGAAGAATTGGGTTAGTTTTATTGTATTTGGAAGCAGCATTTGTGCTTCGAGCCTATGGTATTGGCTCAGTTTATTTCTTTAAAAGAAATTATGCAAAATTTTAAACGTTTCGTTTTAAGTGAGGAATTGGATGAATAATGGAAAGGTGGGATATCTCTTTTCTGACTAAAATGTTACACTTTGATACTTTGATTACGTAAATCATGTTAGAGATAAAATTTTAGTAGAATTATCTAATAAATACGCTAGATATCTTAACGACAAATGTCAATCTTCAAATTTTGTTATTCCGCGCATGAGGAATTTTTAATTGTATTTTAAACATGCATTTTATGTTTACAATTTACTCAAATGTGTGAGTTGCTTTGTAAGTTTTAAAAATACATTTAAATCTTATTATATTTTACGTCAATATTTTGTATTATATATATATTCAATACAACTTTGTTGTTCCGGTAAATTATCATTTATTATAATAAGACCGGCATAAAAATTTAATTTATAAGCTAGTTATGCATTGTATAAATGTGTCTAATATTTTAAATGTGTGGATAAATTACATTTTAGCTACATTTTTGCAAACAAATTATTAAATTTTTAAACTCTATCATTTCACTTGACTTATTTCTTGTTTATAAAGAAATTGTATAACTGATTTTTCCTTCACTTCTGTTGTTGTGTTGTGACTTAAGGCACTTTATAATCCCACTGATAGTTATCTGTCAGAGATTTAAGCCGAGTGAGCGTTTCTAGTTTTTTCAATAGCGCCAAATAGGGCCAAGAGTACGATTTAGATACTTCATGCGTTACATTCTCTTGCACAACCCCCTTTTTACAGGGGGGGGGCACATTCACACACCTCACAGATAGAACACGGAAGAAAAACAACTATGCCCGAACCGTGACTCGAATCCAGGACGCCCAAATCATGAGGAAGACGTATTTCTACATTTCTTTATATTCTAAAATTTGAAGTTTGTGTATTTGAAAATAATAATCTATTTTAATGTTTTTAAAATTTTATTATCAATTGATCTTCAAATGAATCTTATTTCAATACAGGTGGGGTTGCCTGTTTTTGATTTAGGAATAGAGTCTCCTAAAATTAAAAAGTAGGGAAAAAATTTAAATAAAAAATACAATGTTTAATATACTATTTTTTTTTCTTTTTTTGGTTAATACTTTTTATTGAAACACAGTAATTTTCAATGTTTTTCCCCCTATTATGCAATGTTCACAATTAGAAGATTTTTCTGCTGTATTTTCTTGAACAATATATGGAGAACCTCTGAACAACTCATGTTTCTTTATTTACCTTACCTTATTGAAGCAAAATATATCGGAACAAACAGCAGTAATAAAATCTTAATATCTGAAATCTCTTAAGGTCTAACAATCAAAATCGTAAATCTCTATTAAATGTTACGTACTTTAGAAAATATTTTAGAAATTCAAACTTCAAAATTTAAAAAAAAATTACTATATTTGTCATTAAAGCTGAACTGGAAGTTATTATGATTCTCCTTACAATTCATGCTCCAATAAAATGTGTTTTTTTTTTTTTTTTTTTTGATAAAAATTTGTTTTCAGATTTCTCGATTTAAAATGGAATTACGACTGAAAATCATGCTGTCCAATTCTTAACATATTTAGAATAAAGAATACATTATCGTCATGATATTGTTTTTTTTCATTATACGAAGAATTCAGTCCTCGAAATTGGAATATCAAGCATGATTTTTGAGAATTTTAAAATCTTTTTATTTCTAAATATTAAATGGATTTGATTGAAATAAGGATTAAAAGCATTTGCTGATTAAAGTTGAATTTCTAATATTTAAAATAGTATTTTTGAAAAATGAGCATTGTAAATGATAAGAAATAAATTCGTTTTATACCTAAAACATTGCCTTAACAAATACTTTCAAAAATCGTTTTAAAAAATAAGTATTTTTCCGTTTGTTATTAGTTGTTAATTACTAGCGATTCTATTTATTTTTTTAAAGGTATTATAAATAATCTATTGAAAAAAAATCAAAATTTAAGCAAAAAGCACAATGCAATTCTTATTGGTTATAGAATTATTTTCAGATTATGATCTATTAATGATAACAAATAATCGGAATCGTAAATACTATCCATCAGTATATTAAAATTTTTAAATTTAGTGCAACATTTCTCACCATTAATTTTAATTACGAAATAATTAAATCGGTTAATTAGCTAAAATTTGTGAATTTTAATCAAAAATATCTGAATTTATGAAATTAAATACTGTGGAATTACCGCACTGGGTTTTTTAAAAAATTCAAACTTAATATTTTAATCTCCTAATTTTAACTTAGTAATCATTTATAATTTCTGTAACAGATGCGAAACATTTCTTTTAATATTTTCAACATTTCTCTGGAAACCGATAATGTTTACTCAAACGCTTTATTATTTACAATTACGTGATACTTTACTTATCGTTGATTATTTAATAATTCAAGAGTTGTGCTGTTAAAATCATTTTTTTCTTGTTTCGTGTGAAAATATATTTTGCTTCATTTTTTGGTGAAAGATTTAGAATTCGAATTAATTCAATAATATATATACTTGAAAAAATTTATGATTCAAGCAGAAATTCTTTTACTTTTTTACTTTTCCATGATGTGTTTTTAATTAAATATATCCTGTAAGCAAGTAACATAAACATATGATACATGATTCTCTGACAAATAATATAGATAAAAATTTTTAACTGTTTAACTTCTTGGTTTCGACAAATTTACTCATTTCAACTCAACTAAATTTCCCTATTAAAATTCCAATTCCGATAAGTAATAAAGTAATACCTATATAATTGAAGCATATTAAAACATTCTGGGAAAACTAAAACTTTTCATAAATACGAAAATACTTAATTTTTTAGAAAATAATTCCATTTCATTAATGGACCTTCAAAACTTACACTCTCATTTGAAATATTATATGCAAAAAGAAAAAAAGATACAAAATTTTTTTTTCTTCGTTATTTAAAAAAAAATCCATCTAATTATCACAGAAACCTCTATTGACTGCTATAAATATATCGTACATCTTCTCTCAAGAATAATATAAATCAAAAGTTTTAACTGTATAATTTATTGAATATAAACTATTGTAAAAACTAATTACTATTTTTTACAAATTTTCCCATTTCTTCACCCCAATTAAATTTTCTTTTGAAAATTTTAGTTCGAATGAATAATAAAAATAAACCCTCCGGAATTGAAACAAACCAAAAAATTACGGAAAAACATGAACTTTAAAATATTCAATTTTTTTTCCATCTATAAATACGAAACACATAATTTTTTAGAAAATAATTCTATTCGAATAATGAACGTTTAAATTTTATGTTCTTTTTTGAAATATTATATGCAAAAAGAAGAAGAAAAATCGCAAACCTTTTCTTCGTTATTTAAAAAAAAATCTATCTCTTTATCAAAAAGCCTTTTATTGAATACAAAAGAAAACGATCATTTGAAATCAATCCTACAAAGATACATTTTGGAATAAAAATCAAGAAAAAATAACAAATTATATTATCCTCATGAAAAGGAAAAGAATAATATGTTTAGCGTCATATAATTTTTCTAAGGGAAAAAAAAACAACATTTTTTTCATTTCCTAATCTTATCTTATGCGTACATAGGTTACGATCTATTAGATAGCTCATGATATGGAACTGCAGATAATATATTGGAGCATTCCAGCCGAAATGAAAAGCATCGTGCGCAAATCTCACCTGAAAAAAAATATATATCGACATCTTATTCGAAAGGGAGGAATGGATCTAGCAAATGTATGCTCATTTCATATGATATCTTATTAGTGTATTCGTCTCAAGAAATCTCTGAAAATGCATTGTGGTGCAAATGAAACGACCTATGGATGAAAGCGGAACTGTAGGAATAGAAGAATTGAGAAAATACATTCTCCAGTCTCACAAGAAGGGAAATAAAACATAATTTCTTATGAAAAACATGCAAAATTTTCGTTAGAAAGGAACTTGGATAGTTTTTATTAATTGGCATTTATTATTAATCCCTTGTCGATAGAAAATATCATGTTTAATTCTTTCCTCAAATCTAAATATATTTTATTTTGTGTAATTAAATTTTTATAGTAATATGATAATGTAATGCAAAGGTTTTTAAAAAGTTTAAAGCTATTTTATTTTAAGAGAAGATGTTTACATTGATTTTTCTTTTACACTGCATCTAAAGTGAAAAAGAATTCTACATTAATTTAATGTTATGTTTTTATTTTCCTCAATCTTAAGAGGTTTTAGTTTCAGATTATCTATATGCAATATAAAAATCGTCTTTATATTTAAAATTTATCTAAAACGGCATTTTGTGAGTTTTCCATTTTAAAGTTTGCATATTTTTTTATTACTTTAATATAAATTACTACATTCCAGCTCCATTCTCGCTCAAAATAGAGTAATATATTCAAAATGCAAAACTACACAAATAGTTTCAGAAAATGAGTGCATTTTACATGATATCTTTTGAATATTTTGTTTTAATGCAAACTTGCTGCCTCTGTCTGTCAGTTAGTCGTTAGGAATATTGACTGTATTTACATTCAATTAAATCTTATATGTATCATTATAATATTTATGATTCCTTCAAAAAAGGCATCTTTGAACCTTAAACTGTGACAGAAATCAGATACCATTACATCTTAAAACATTAAAAGTTTTTTTTTTTTGTAAAATTAAACTTTTTAATGGGATTACGTCCCATGACGTCATATTGCAATTATAATTGTAACTGTAAAGATAATCGATCTTCTACTCACACGTTGGCTTTCAGATATTGTGATTTTGCTTTTTCTTCGTGTTACCTCAGTGGATAATAAACAAAGTAACATTCCGTTAGTTTTCAACAATGGAAGAAAATCGAGCAATTGAAAATTTTCTATAACACTGAAGATTCTAAGGAAGATTGATGATTAAATTTCTAAGCAATAGTAAAATGTATTGTTGAAAATATACAAATAAAATTACATTTAAAAAAATCTCAAAATTTAGGACAAATTTCCTAGGCATTCAAATTCATATGATTAAAGAACAATTTTCCAAATTTTAAAGAGTCGTAAAATTTCAATGTTTACAAAGGATAATGCCAATACTTTTAAATTTTTAATTAATCAACATTCTAATTAAAATTCAAACAAAATCGTTCATAAACACATTTCCAATCTTAAAATTAAATCGGTGCCAAATTTGGTAATTCTAAATTTAACATTTTAGAATAATTTTGCATGATATAAATTTTAAATCCTTTGTAAAAATAGTTCTTTCTGTGATAACCCATGTAAAAATAGGATTTATTTTCACAATAGTGAATGAAATTTGATCTCTGAGACGTATATGTCCATTTGGGCTGAAAAGGGTTATGGCCTCTCCTATAGAGCACGCACGGATATATATATATATATATATATACATATTTTTCTTTAATATTAATGATGATTATTATCACCTAAGAACACTTTCTCGAAAGAAAAGCAATAATCTTATGCTTTGCACAGGGATATGCTAGATTCTGATAAATCTTAAAATTATCTTATTGCTCAATACACAAATCTATATTCAGATATCATTAAGTATAGCAGAACGTTTTGATATGGATGAATTCTAAATTTTCTACAAAAGTGTTGTACACTTTAGTCTCCAATTTAATCGGTAAATGTGAAGCATATATCATAATTTTTTTTCAGTGACATGAAATCAATATTAGAAGTCATGGATTTTCTAGAGTAATTCAACATAACACTATTTTTAAAGAAAAACATTTACATGTTAAAATTGTATGTGCCAGATTCTGATAAATTTTTAAATTATCTTATTGCTCAATGCATAGATCTATATTCATATATCTTTATCAGAACATTTTAATATAGAGGAATTTTTAATTTTCTACAAAAGTGTTGTACACTTTAGTCCCCAATTTAATCGGTAAATGTGAAGCATATATCATCATTTTTTTTCAGTGACATGAAATCAATATTAGAAGTCATGGATTTTCTAGAGTAATTCAACATAACACTATTTTTAAAGAAAAAGATTTACATGTTAAAATTGTATGTGCCAGATTCTGATAAATTTTTAAATTATCTTATTTCTCAATGCATAAATCTATATTCAGATATCTTTATCAGAACATTTTAATATAGAGGAATTTTTAATTTTCTACAAAAGTGTTGTACACTTTAGTCTACAATTTAATCGGTAAATGTGAAGCATATATCATCATTTTTTTTCAGTGACATGAAATCAATATTAGAAGTCATGGATTTTCTAGAGTAATTCAACATAACACTATTTTTAAAGAAAAAGATTTACATGTTAAAATTGTATGTGCCAGATTCTGATAAATTTTTAAATTATCTTATTTCTCAATGCATAAATCTATATTCAGATATCTTTATCAGAACATTTTAATATAGAGGAATTTTTAATTTTCTACAAAAGTGTTGTACACTTTAGTCTACAATTTAATCGGTAAATGTAAAGCATATATCATAATTTTTTTTCAGTGACATGAAATCAATATTAGAAGTCATGGATTTTCTAGAGTAATTCAACATAACACTATTTTTAAAGAAAAACATTTACATGTTAAAATTGTATGTGCTCTATTCTGATAAATTCTTAAATTATCTTATTGCTCAATACACAAATCTATATTCAAATATCTTTAAGTATACCAGAACATTTTGATATAGATGAATTTTTAATTTTCCAAAAAAGTGTTGAACCCTTTTGTCTCGAAATTAATCAATAAATTTGAAGCATATATCATAATTTTTTTTCAATGACATGATATCAATATTAGCAGTCATGGATTTTCTAGAACAGAATTTTTAAAGACAAATATTTACATGCTAAAAGATATTTGAACTTCCTCTTAAAGTTAGATTTTGAAGGAATTTTTGTATACATTTTCATTTGACATTTAATGTTATTACACCTTATAATAAATAACTCAGAGTCATTTTTAAAAAAAGTAAAAATCTCTTATTGCATCACCCTTACACTAAAAAAAAATACATTCTATAAGTATAATAATTTTTGTACATATTCGCTGCATTATCAATATTTTTATTTATTAGCATGATACTTATTACTATGACTATGAAATTGATTCATTGGAGATTTTAACTTCTATTACTCTTGCATATCAATCGCAATAATTCTTGCAAAGAAAAATATTTTTAAAAATATGTTTTAAAATTTATTATAATTAAGGTGTATATACACACTTGAAACTTCGAAAATCCTTCAAAATATCGAATATTTTTTTATTGCTTAATAATGTTCTCTGATCCTTTAGCTTTCAAACGATACCAAGATGTTGTCAATATTCGAAATATTTCTCGAGTTATAATTATTTTTCTTGAGGTGCTTTCATTAAAAACTCATTTTATGACGAATGGTATTTTTCCACTATGTTGCTTCATTCAAACAATCATAACTCAACAAGAAATGAACCAAATACAAATATTTATATATCAAAATAATCTGTATGAAATAGCGGATGTTTTGTGTCTCAATCAAAGTTATATTTATAGAAATAAATTTTTAATAGCTGTTTAAAAGTTAAAATGACAGAAAAAATCTCGCTTTTTCTATTAATCGTTGATGAAAAAATTGTTTAAAAAAACTATACATTTTTATAACTTGTTTGAGGCAGACAACATGAAGACTAATATTAGGCATAATTTCCAAATAGAATTGTGTGTCTGTATAGATTAGAATTTAAGATATCATGTTTCAAAAAAAGGCTAATTAGCTCATTAAATATTATTTAATTAATTAATAATTAGTGTAATATGGGGGTTTTTTTTCTCACTGAAATGAGTTTAAACATATTTTAATAACTTACTGTGAAAAAAACTGGATTTTTAAAGTTAAAATTTAAAAAAAAATCTTTAAGTGTGTACTTACACCTTAAGGAAGGTAATTTCGTAAGAAGTTGATATCACTGAAAAGCTAAATTTTTTAATCTTATAATAGAATAAAAAAATGTATTTTGCTATAATATGCTTCAAAGTTATGCAAGAAAAAAAATAATATTCCGAATAATTGTAATAATTAAATTATTTATAGTATTACAAACCATTTCCTCATGAACATTTATTTCCTATAAATAACTACCGGCTATACATAATAGCTATGTAAAGAATTTTCAACGATTTTCATAAAGTATGTCTCATTTTACAGATAGCACCTAATTTATAAATATTATTACGTTCAAAAAAACAACATTATATATCCAAAACCAACATATAATTTATTGTATTCGTATGGTAAATTTCTTTTATGTAAGCAAGCAGCAAAATAACCTTAAACCCCACAATTCTCAAACATCATGAAAAAAATCATGCAAATTAGAGGTTGTTCTTTTCCTAAGAAAATTCCATCCATGCATAATGTACCTTATCCCTAAATAGATTACACTCATTTGTACAGCTCAGGAAATAAAATCGGAGATAATATATCACCTAATATAGAATTCGAGCCTAAATGAAAGCATCTAGTGCAAATCGCCCCTTTATGGGCATCTTCTTCGGTATTGTACAAAGGGGGCCACTAAATGAGCGCTCATTTCATGGCACATCTTATTAGTGGAACCGTCTGGAGAAGTCTTTGGAGATGCGTTGTGGAACAAATGAAATGACATATCGCGGGAAATGGAAATGCTGGCGCAGAAAAGTTGAGAAAATGTATTTCTCAGGCCTCACGAGAGAGGAAATGAAATGTCATATTTTGCACAAAATAATCAGAAAGTTCGTACTTTTCGCCCGTCATAACTGGTTTCGTTCAGACGTATGGAAACCTTGGTGATTTTTATTATTTTCCTAAATATTGTTTATGTATGAATCTCTCATCTGTAGAAAGAATGGATATAAAATATTTCTTAAAACCTAATTATATTTCATTTTGTTTTTGACCTATTCTATAGTAAATAAATTTTGTTTAAATATTTTGATGGAGGCTTTAAATGTTAAAAGACTCATACATAAATAGTATTTCTGTATGAGCCTTTCATCTCTTGAAAGCATGAGGATAGAATATTTCTTAAAATCTAATTATATTTTATTTGGTTTTTGATATGCTCTTTTGTAAATTCATTTTGCAGAATTATTTTGATGAATGCTTTTAACAATTAACTAGTTATAATATTTACTAGGAGTCTTAATTTTCTCTTGGCTTTAAAGAATAGGAGCAAATATCGTTTGTTAAAAAATATCATTTTTTCATGGTATATTTTTTCAGCTTTCCCATTTTTATTAGAAGTGTTTTAAATTTTTTAAATATATAATATTTAGATTAATCTAAAATAAAATTTTCAAACTCCTAACAAATTATGAGAGATTATATTTACTATAACTGAAAAAATGTATTTTTAAAGCAAGTTCTTTTGGTTATAATATTTAATTTCTCAAAATATGCAGAAAGAAAGTACTGTGGGCCAAAATTTTTTTTCAATCTCGATATTTTGTCGAATCTTCAGATTTCAGACCGGTTTGCCCGAAAAATATTTTTGGTATGTGATCTTGTTGTCAAATTAGGAGTTTTCTCTAAAATTTTGAAAAATCAAATTTCGAAGCGAATTCTAGGTTGTTGATTTGTGCATCAATGTAAAATTAAACACGATAAACAAACACGATGGTATTGGCTCCCCTTAACTTAATTAAACAAATTCATAAAGAATTAGATAAGCAAAATTTGATACACAATTTTAGCATTTAACGTGTAAGTATAGGCGTATCTCGTGTACACATAAAGAAAGTATATTAATCGTCAAAAAAAATTCGAACTCGATGTTTTGACAAAATTTCATGTTTCAGACCTCCTTGAGTTCAAAACACTCATTTTTGGAAAACGTCCATCTGTTTGTCGGTCTCTGTGACAAAGATAACTTACAAAAAACTGAGCTAGAAGGATGAAATTTGGTACACGATCTTTGCACCAAATTTGCAGATTTCTATCAAATATTGAGTAAAATGTATTCTGAGATTTGAATCAAATGTGAGTATGATGTGAGCATGAATGGTATTGAGTAAATGTGTTCATTCTGTCTGTATGCTGCTCAAATATAAGTTAGCATGATAGCTAAAAACCGAAGAGAACTAGATGGATAAAATTCGGTATACAGATTTAACATCTTAGTATACTTATCGCTCACCAAATTTTGAGCAAATTCGAACAAGAGGGTAGCCGTCTGTCTGTACTTTCAGAAATATTTAAACGCTATAACTCAAAAACTTAATAACTTGAATATGTCAAATTTAGTACGTGATTTTGTGAATTTAATCGTAATTATATGTCAATTATTTGTTTCAATCTGTTGGAAAAAACGCGTCTGAAACTTAAATTCGATTTTTGAATACTTTTGTCCGCATTCCAGGGATAAATCGCCAAGGCATTTGCCAAGGATACTACGATGGACTCAGTAAAGAAATGCTATCTTTACGACAGAGGTTAATATTTCGTAACTATTACACGCCAATGACATGCAAGGTGTATATAAAACTGGAATAACATCTTTATTAGAGAATATATGAGTAACTCTTGGAGAGAAATTATCGTGAGAGGGATTTGGTAAGAAGCTGAGCACTTTTGGAAACAACCCTGCCAGGATCCGCAATTCCATAGGGGGCAGGGAAAGTGGCATCTATAGTAAACAGTATCCGAGAATATCTTGGAGAGAGCAATCCCATTGGTCCTTTTTGCGTCAATGCTTCATTCTAATTTTAACTTAACTATAAATAGATGGCAATCGTTTACGAATCTCATAACATGGAACTGCTAAAAATATATCACATATTGCATTATTCGAGTCTAAATGAAAAACATCTTATTGCAAATCTCATCTGAAAAGATATCTCTGTGGGCATCTTTTCCGGTTGGAGATGGATTACGAAATGAGCACTCATTTCATGTCATATCTTATTAGTGGATTCGTCTGGAGGAATCTGGAGATACATTGGGACTCAAATGAAATGACATATCATGGAAAATGGAAATATGGAGACAGGAAAGTTGAGAAAATGTATTTCTCGAACTCACCAGATAGGAAATAAAACATCATAGTGTGCATAAAATTTTAGTTTCACGTTCACATTGCTAATCAAAGTCAATTTACGTTTATTCCTTTTTGATGTCGTATTGGTACAGAAGTTGAGTTTTTGTGTCAGTCATACAGCAATCTCGTTGTGACTTGAAATCGTAAGATTAAAGTATGTGGCCACATTCGGGATTATAATGCTTGAAAAATGTTATAAAACAACAATATTAGACAATTTTTACATACGCTAGATTAAGCTATCACCTATAAGATAAAAAAATTATATAAGTTAAAAGTGATTTGAAAATTTGCAAAAAAATGGGAGATTTTTTCTGTCTAAAAAAAGAAACAAAGTATAATTCTTAGAACTTAGGAACTTTTTAATTAGTTGTGAGATTTGGTCAAAATTTAGGGCACGTATTAAAAATATGCTATGCAATTTCTGAATTAAGAAATAAACTTTTATGTTTATCTAGTTATTTAAATAATTTGGTTAGAAAATAAACAATATGAATTTTTTTTCGCATTTATTGCAGAAGCACTAAAATATCAATATTATCCGTTTGAACTAAGATTTTAGTTCAAGAACTCCAGAACACACTGAAAAAATATTTTACAAAATTTGAACCAAAAAATATGCATTATTTTTTATTTATTTTTTTTGAAATTTTTTAGGCTTTACTAAAGTTAGAAAACAGCATTTAAAGATGCAAAATAGTAATTAAAAGTACGAATTGCAAATATAAAAATAAATGTATCTTCTCTCTAGAAAGAGGATAAAGGCAAAATTCATATAGTTTTATAAAGCAGACTGCTCAGCAATCATAAATATGAAACAAAAAAATAGTTCATATTTTCACCCAAAATTGATTTTTAACGTACCTATTTAACCCTTTCAAGGGCCGTTGGAAGAATGCTTCCCACCAAATTTATCAATCTTTGTATGAAATTATGTAGGTTGGCATAAGTTCTGACAAATTTTTTTAGTAAGGCAGAAAATCAGATGCTTCAGTTCCTTATCTTAGACAAAATGATGTGTCTTGATTTGTTACTTAATTATTAATTAACCAAATTAATTAATTCATCAAATTAAATTTATCTAATAAGCTAAATGAATCCCTTTTCTTATTCTAATTTCAAGCCTAAAAATATTTTATCATAATATAACTAGAAAAAAAAATGGTCCGTTAAAGGGTTAAAACATTTTAAAGTTGTGACTACCTTAAAAAGTGGGGGGTTTTTTTGAGAAATTATGTTTTTTTAAAATATTCTTATTGTTTGAACAAGTTATTTTTTATATACAACTGTTAGAATTTTGTTTCCAAGTCTATTTTTTGGGAAGTTACACTGATTTTTATATTTGCATTTGCATATCTATTAATATTATTTTACATCTTTAGATATTATTTTCTCAAATTCAAATCTTTGATAGACTTTTCTGACAAAAAAACGTCATAAATTAAATTCTAATTCATATTTTTTTCAAATTTGGTATTGCAATTTTTCAATATATTTCGCAGTTTCTGAACCAGAAAATAAATAATCCATTCATTTAAAAATGTTTTATAGTTGTTTTGATATTTCTTAAAAAGAAAAAAAAAATGAAAATTTCGTATTATATATTAGTTGAACCACAAAATTTAATGAACGGATAGAAATTACATACATTTTTCAAATACTTTAGTTAGAACTTGTTTTGACTTATTTAATTAAATACATATTTTAGTTTTGTCAAATAATAATGTGAAATTTATTTAAAAAATATACGTATGCATTCTGCAATAATATTTCACAATTTAAAAAGTCAATGTGGGTGAACAAGCTGGGCGCCGAAGGCAGCTAATTGTATAAAAACTATGACTATGAGTTTTCATATATCTTCATTCAAAGCGTTAATCGAACATAATATATCATTTCTAAATGTCAGGTGTCACACAACAACGACAACACGTTCCAAACTACAAAAGTAACATTTTGATCCTATGTCTTAAAATTTTCACTGTAAAAATCATTCGACCTGAAGGAAGGAACAATACCATTGAGATTTTTTTTCACTGTACAAGGATATACTTGTTCTCCGTTCAGTAATAGTAAGGCAAGTTTTAGTTTAGAAAAACTTTTCTTTCTAAGTTCAGATTTGTTTCATCAGACAGCTCCCTTTCCAAAGAATATAAACTGTCTGTAAAGAAAAAAAATTGGGGAAAATGAAAAATTGTCACAGCAATAGTTCTGATGGTCTGTGCCAAAAATGATGGATCTGTAGGTTCTATTTTCTGTTATATAATCCTTAAGATCGCAAACTCTTATTACATTCACTTTATATAGGATGTCCTGAAATAGGCTGACGATTTTCAGAAATGCACTGCAGGAAAAAGGTTAAGATTTAAAAAAGCTATTCTTGCAGCGAAATCAGGGTAAAAATTTCTTATCCCACAGTTTTTTGTTTTAATTCAAAGAGTCATCCATAGATGGCGCTACAGACAGTAAACATGTAAATAGAGAAATAATTGAAAATCACGTCACAATTTTTCGAAATCTTTTAAGAAAGAAAGGATTTCGCTTGTGAAATAACCAAACGGTGTCATCCAACATTTCCAACTTTCTCATCCGCAACATTATCTGCTGATTTGAATTTCTTGTGCAATTACTTTGCTACGTACCCTTAACGATTTTTGATTTACACTGAAAGCTTACTTATTTCAATAATACTACCCCCCAATCGGTGGAATTCCGAAACAAGAAAAGTACTTTCCTCCAAAAAATACGTCATTTTCGAATTTTTCCTACAGAATCTGCTTTTCAACTTTCTACTGATCGTCCAGTTACAGAACATTCTTTTTAAAGAAGAAACTGTGTTCTGATGCTGCATATTTTGATTATTTGAATGCGGTGAGGAAAAATGACTTTCAGCGTCATCCATCGACAACTTTTTGAACTAAAACCAAAAACTGTGGGAACAAAAATGTATACCCTGTCACTTGAATTTGCCGCAAGAATTCCCAGGTAGCACAGTCTGTTGATCAATATTGTACAATGTTGTGCTATATATCAATCATTATTTCACAATATTATACAATATCATACAATGTTGTGCGATATATCAATCATTATTTCATAATATTATACAATATCATACAATATTGTACAATATTGTGAGATATATCAATCATTATTTCATAATATTATACAATATCATATAATATTGCACAATATTCATGGGCTTTGAAAGTCTTCAGTCTATCTCAGGATACCCGGTACCTGTCACATGTTTATGATTGCAGACAAATGCTTAAGAATTTGCAATTATTATTTAATCATTTATTCGCATTAAAAAATTACTCTATATTTGGCTAAAGTTTTAACATTCCTTGAAACAACATTTTCTCAAATAATATCTCCTTTCAATAAACAAAACTATTATATTTCCTCTTCCTAGAGAATCTATTTCCTTATCTCTTTGTACATAACCAAAATAAATATTTGCCAAGTAGTTTAAAGAAATTCGAAACAACTTCGTGCTTATGAAGTTTTCTCTTAAAAGCTAAAATCCATTTGAAAGTTTCCTTTAAAATCAGTTTTAAATTTCCCTTTCAAATTAGGCACAAAACTGAAAATTCCTACAGAATTACCGAATCCTTGCAACCCCGGTATTCAATCTAAGAATGTTAAGACTTAACTCTTGAATTGAAATATTAACTTCAGTGTTTGCAAACATAACAAGAATTTAGAAGCTATTTACCTACGTTTATTAGTTTTAACATACTGCAAAACAAGTAGTAAACCGAAAGGGAACTATGAAAACAACAAAATTTACAAGCTAGTACAAATCGAGAAAGTTTAGAGAAAATTTAAAATTTCAGATGCCTCGAAAAATACTTGTTTATTATGTTAATGATAAATTTTGAAATAAAGAACACTCGTGTTCTCTTGTTTCGAAAGCCTCATTAAAATCTGTCAGAGCTCATTAGACCCTATAATTGATGGGGTAGTTTTGGTAAATAAACGAAGGATTCAATAGGTTGTTTAGAATAAGATTAAATTTTCTTCAAATTAAATAACGGTTCGTAGAAGAAGTTGGGGAGCAAATACTGATAAAGATATTACATATTTTTGATAGAAACTGTGTTTGAATTAGAGTCAAGTATTTTTCATCTCCTTTATTCAAATTTCTATCAAGTTTTTGTACGAGAAAAATTTGGGGAAGAAAAAAACTTTCTGATGATTGATGATCGGAATCTTTTTTTGATTGAATTTTCCTACAATCTAAAGAGTAATTTTATTTATTTATTTAAGCAGCTATAGGTTATAGTTTATACGCAAAAGAAAATTTAAATTTTTGTAGTTATTATTTAATAACTGAATATGTCTTTTCCTTTAAGATGAGAAAAATTTTTAATTTTATTTTTTAGTATAGAAGTACAGCTAACTACATTCTTTTGAAAGTAAAGTTATCAAAAACTTATTTTTCAAAAGATTTTTTTTTTCTTTGAAATTAAGAAAATGCTTTTTTTTTCTTATAGAAAATATCTAAAATATTAGCGTAGATGATATATAGTGATACATACAAAAAAATTAAAATTAAATAGCATATTAAAACTATTTTTTTCGAACTTTAAAGTTCTTTTGACATTAATAATTAAATTTTTAGATGATATTAATTCATGTGAGATTTGATTTTTTTTCAACAATAATTGCATATTTCACTAATTTATTATTTGTAGTTTTAGTCGGCGTATTTGAAAACTTAAAAATCTTTCATAAAGAAAAATAATATCTAGAAGACCAAATTCGTTCGGAAATGTTTTATTTTTCTTTTATAAAATCGTGTTTTTTCTGAGAAATATTTAGATACGAATCACGTGCTGATTACATATGAATAACTTTCAATTTTATCTACGTATGAATTGGTCCTTTAAATAAAAAAATATGAATGTATTTAGTTTAATATATTATTCGGAGCAATCCGTTATTTTACAGTACTCATTTCACAGTTTATCTATCATTACTTATATTTTTGAAACACTCAGTTTTACTAGGGGAAAATCGGTTCCGAAATGGTACTATATGACACTGTCAGCATGAGAGCAGAAAGAAAAAGGCTCTAATAGTTAGTTATAAAAAATTTGTGTGCGTAAAATTGCTTTTTTTCTGAAAAGGCACTTATAAAGATAAAAATCAAAGCAAAAATATTGTTACGAAATTTCCGGGGTTCGTTTGGATAATGGAAGTCATATGGTATGAAGAACGCTCAATTATCAGGCAGAAGTAGAAAATAAAACAACGACTGTGTGTCTTCGTGTAAATAACGACGTTTATTTACACGAAGACACACAGGACAGCACAAAGACGACAACTATATACAGCACAGAAGACGATTATCTTCAGCCGAGACATGCAGCATACAAGGCTCTCTACTGCAGACAGTAGCGCACAGCTTAGTTCAGCACTAGCTTGACTCCGTCGCTGCTCCGCTTATCCCTGGAAGACCAGTTCTTCACTGTCACTTCCGACTACTCCACTTTCTGGTTCACGACCACTTCCCGGCAGCTGCAGCTCCTTTTATAGGTCTCAGGAGGCGGGGCTAGAAGCCTCACAACCAATCAGAAATGTTCGAGGCGTATCTTGGTTCCTACTGGACGGGTCGGGAAAATTCTCGATGCTTCGGGTATAATCTATTTTGGCACCAAAGTCGCCAAATTCGTCGCCAAGTCTCCAAATGGTTGCCAAGTTTGTCGCCAAGCTCTGGGACCTCCTATGGAACCAACTATGCTGGGAAGCAGCATCACAGCTTCGTAACAATATTAAATTGAGGTACATAAATAAAAAGATAAAGCGAAAAAGGATAAAGTTCAAATTGGGAGCCCACAATACATGCGTCATTCATACTGTTTTAACTACTATACTGTCCAGGCTTCGAAGCGGAAGTTGAATATACTTATAATAATAGTTAGTTAATAAAAAATAGTTTTGTGTGCGTGCGAGTGTGTGTGTGTGTGTGTGTGTGTGTGTGTGTGTGTGTGTGTGTGTGTGTGTGTGTGTGTGTGTGTGTGTGTGTGTGTGTGTGTGTGTGTGTGTGTGTGTAAAATCGAGTTTTTTCAGGAAAGACATTTATATAGATAAAATTAAAAAGAAAAACCTTTTCAAAATTTAAAACTTGATCGAAATTGCTAGAGCCGTTGCCGAAATATACAAAATCAATAAATTTATATATAAATACAAGAATTGCTATTTTAATGTTATAAGATTTAAGAGTCATTTGCCATTAACTCTGCATAAAAAAGGATTTTTCAGAAAGTTAGATTGATACTGTATGTGACATCTATTAAAATACTAAGTTGAGCAAGATGTTTCTATTTCTGTATTGACAACGTTCTTCAAAATACACAAAAATATTTACAATTCCTATAAGAAGTGACGAGGGAGTGGGGAGAGTGAGAGATGCAGGAAATTGACCCCCATTGACTTGGCTCCTGATAAGACCTTGAAAGAGGATAAGAATTACCCTCTAATCTTTGAATGTATTTGATAGAATGGGAACCGAAAAATAGGATCCTTTTGTTCCGACTATCAGAAATCTCTCGCCTTTTTAACGGGCCTGTCGGCTTAGGTACTGTTGATCTTTTTCAATTAGTTCGTTATTCTGGCAGAGCGAATACACGTGGGAGGGGGGACTCTTCAAAGTGACCAACCCAAGATTACAAGTGGTCAATTTAATTCATCCATTGGCTATCCTACACAGAAAGAGAAGGTCTGAAAGAACATTGAGTCCGATTGGCTTTCCTTAGAAGCGGTGGCCTTCAGATTTTTTTTCCATTGTCTTCAATAAATCGTTTGCAGCAAAAATAAACATATTATCCCTTTTGGTTCATTTGGTAAACTGCTAAGCAATAGATAGAGGCAGACTTTGTTGGAATGAGTTTTACCAAGATCTTTTGTGGTTATGGATAATCAATTCTTGTTCAAATTACGCAACAGTTTCTCAAGGATGCTTTATGAGAGCTAGACGACTGGTGAAGGACAATATCTCCTGACTTCTGAAGCTTCTTTGACTTCATTTGAAAGCTGGGTCAATTTTCAGCTGAATAGAGTTCTGATAAGTGGATAACCGAGTTTCACTTCTTTCTGAGCAGGGCTAAGATGGATGATATATAGATAAATGTTTATAGTCGAGCATCTGAAGTACCAGGTGGTTATAAAAACATTTTCCTGATATATAAGACTGTAACTATCATAGCATTCACAAGAAGGGAATAAAATTTTGGTTCAAGGTATTTTGATGTATGCTCTCAAGAATCATATCAAACAACTGTGGTGTGCCTATCAGAGAAATAAAGTTCAAAAGATTCCTTTCGGCATGGTATGTGCTTTGGTTCTAAGCACCATCTACCGCATGTAAAGTGTCATCGTGGTTGAAGTTGGTCAAGTACAAAATTTGGGAAAAACAAAAAAATGTTTAGCTTTCTGTTGCATCTCTGCTATTAATAGTTGTTTTGTCTGTTCTTCTTAGTTTGTCCACTGATGATAATTTTTTTGCTACAGGTACCGTTCCTGTGCTGTTCGTTGAATTTTGTAATGGAGAGCACATTCCAATGAAAAAATTAGTTTTTCCATTTCAAAATTTTGACTGTTAGTGTTTAATTGTTACTTTTCATAGTATTCTTGAACCCATACCTCAAAATACCTTGAACCAAAATTTTATTTCGTTCCTGTGAACGGTATGATAGTTATGGTCTTGTGTTGAAAGCTTATAAGCCAGTTAACAACTACGCTACACGGGCAATTGCTTTTGTATTGTAGTCATGTTACTCAGCTGCAAAACACAAGGTACCAGGTTCTATCTTCGCTCATCCCAATCCGCCACATTGGTGACCTCGAACGACGCGCCTTCAACCTTCGTACTGCTGTTGTGGCGCCATCTACCCACAGGAAACCAAAGTCGTCAGATTCACATGAAGCAGCAAACCAAAGTCTTCAGACTCACTTGACACAGCAACCACTCACCCACACAAGCTCGCCATAACGCTTGGCGCTACTCAAAGGCTCAAATGGCTACAGGCACATTAGAATCAACAGCTAATAATACATCACCACTCAGCAGCCATATCGTTCGACTCACTGGAGGGAGAGTCTGTGATGAAAGCTTATAAGCCAGTTAACAGCTACGCTACACGGGCAATTGCTTTTGTATTATAGTCATGTTACTGGGATGCGAACCACAAGATCCAAAGTTCTATCCTCATTCAATTCAATCCACCGCAGTCTCATATATGGAAATAGTTTTTATAATCACAAGGTATTATAAAACGTGGTGGTCGGTCGAGGTGCTGTAAAACAAGTATTTTGTCAATTAATACAACCTTGAAACCACTTGAGTTAATAAAATGTGGAAGAAACGTCAAGTCATTTAATACATTTAACTAGAAAACGGATTTTTTTTCTTTCTTGACTATTGTTTTTATAAACATTTCTTCAAGGATGACGCTTTTCTCTCAAAAACCATTTCTGGTTATTCGAATGGTTGGAAAACGTCCGAAACTCTAACGTCCAAATATTATCGGAAAACTTATACAGTGTATTTGAAAAATGATGAGCCTTAATTTCTGAGATACTCAATGCCTTCTTTTCATTTAATCAATTTTGCCTTATACTCTTTCAAGACAGACAGACGCTTTCAAGCTACAAACAAAGTTGATGGTGGTAGTAGTAATCTTTGATCTACGATCGGCAAACCTCGATGATAAATATTTCTATCTGGATTATGTAGGAATTATCGGTCCATAGAAGCTTGGCCCCACTTGGCAGCTGAGAAGAAAGGCATCGACAAAAACCCAAGATGCATGAAAAGCCATTGGAGATAGAGAGAGAGAGAGAGAGCTGTGAAATTTAATTTGTTTAACTGAAAGGACTTGGATTGTGTCGGTTTATTGTCCACTATTTTTCATCCCTTGTTTTGGGAATAGAATATACTTCATATTTTGGTAGCTTAATGGTTCTTCAGCACTTTAATGGTTCTTCAGCCATGGCTTAATGGTTCTTCAGCCATTCACATAAACACAAAAATTTCGGAAACTTAGCACATCGAACACTCCCAGCATTCATGGATTTGACAACCACTCAATTAAAGTTAAATTGATTATTGATAGGATTCCACCAAAATGTTTCTTGATACAAGAAACTGCAGCCTTAAGTAGATAATCTTAAAACTCTGAAAGACACGATGTTAAAAATTGGCAGTTTTTTGCCAATTAATTGAAAGTTTTAAAGTGTTAGGATTTTTTGTTGTTGTTGTTGTTGGTGTAAGAGAATTGGAATAATATTGTGAATTTTGAGCAGATTTTCTTAAAATTGTGCCCTGCTCATTTTTAGCAAGAAGATAGGTGTACGGGAAGATAAGAAGGAAGGTCAGAGATTCACCATTTTGTGGCTGGGGTCCAGCCGCTTCGAAGAGGATGTCAATTCGGTGAATCAGCTGGTATTATGGACGAGTTATGTTAGAAACATCAATTGGCCACAACAAATCCTATCGAACTGCTTCGTTCAATGGTGGCGGAGAGGGAGGATTGACTATACGAAAGCAGATGAAATTGTAGAATACAGACTGATAGTGGCATTATGATCTTGATTCTCATTTTGTATATAAAGAGAGTTTAGTGTACGTTCTTTTATTAAAGAGATATTCAGCACATTTTAAATGGACCAACTAAGCTAGAATCAATATTTACTGCTTTAATATATTTATTGAATGGTTAAAAGGTGTCATAGCAGTTAACTTTCATTTACTGCTCACTTACAAAAACGAATGAACTATAAGGGCATGATGCTGGTGAAGCTCTTTTCCAAATTGTCTAGAGTAACCAAATGCCAACTGAGTAAACAAGGTATTACGTAAACAAGACGTAGGATGAGAATCGAGCCAGTGAATTTCGAATTTTGATGCATACACTTAAAGCAACAATGCGTTCCTATTTATCATTTGTCTTCAAATTATTTAAAATATATATTATTTTATCTTAGAGATATTCAGCACATTCTAAATTGATCAACCAAGTAAGAATCAAATTTCTTTCATATATTTATTGAAAGGTTAAACAGTGACATTGTAGTTAATTTTAATTTGCTGCTTACACACAAAAACGTATGTATTACTAGGCCATAATACTGGTGGAGCTGCTTTCGAAATTGGCGAGATTACTAAAGACCTACCAAGTAAACAAGGATGTTACATAAACAAGGCTTTGAATGAAAACCAAGCCAATGAATTTAGGATTATTAATCGGGCACTAAAACAGCTATGCATTCCTATTTAACATTTTCTTGCAAATTGTTTAGAATATATATATATATATATATATATATATATATATATATATATATATATATATATATATATATATATATATATATCCATAATACGAAACTTTCTCCTCAACTAGGCTTAGAGATGAATTCGAAATTTTTCTTGATACTTTAATCTTGACATATTGCAAAATAAACACTACGGAGAAAGAAATTTACAGACACTCCAGTGTTTATCATCTTGCACAAACCGAAAAAGCGCCTGGAACTTGACGATATCCGGAAAAATACTGCTTTATTATGTTAATGATAAATTTCAGAATAAAGAACACTCAGGTCCTCTTGTTCCGGAAACCTCATTAAAAGCTGTCGGAGCTCATTAAGTTGCATAATTGATGGGGTAATTTGGATAAATAAACGAGGGATTCAATAGGTTGTTTTGAATGAGCTGCAATTTTCTCCAAATTAAATCACGGTTCACAGAAGTAACTTGTGAGGCAAGTACTTTGAAAGATATTAAATATTTTCTTCATGGAAGAAACTGTTTAAATTAGAGAAATGGGGGTTTTTTTTCACTCTATTTATTTGAAATTCTGTCGCTTTATAGAAAAAATTACTTGGGAACTGCAAGAAAAAACTTCTTACTGATGATTGATGACCATTTCTTTTATAATATTTGACTTTTTATATTATCTGAAAGGTAATTTTTATTTTTAGTTTGGGTATTTTAAGTAAAACTGGTATATCATATTAAGTTGTGACTTTTTTTTAATTAGTTTATTATTAAAAGATGCCTTGAAATAAAATTTTCAAAAAAAAATATTTCATTCATGTAATTTTAATTAATATTCAGAAAGTTTACGATAAAATGTATACTTATCTGCAAAGAATATTTATAGACATTGAACATAAAATAAAATTGAGAACAAAGTCTGAGTTTCCAGTTTTAATTAAATTTTTTACTCTTAGGAGGCGTATTTAGTGATGCTTATATTTCTTTTTCAAATTTTTTTATGTATTCATACTTTTGTAGCAGAACTGTGTCTGGCTCAATTTTCCTAGTAAAAAAATAGATAAATTTTGCATTTTAATAAAACTTTTTTATTACCAAGATCCTTTATATTAACTGTCCTTTATTAAATTTCTCATCAAAATAGCTAATTTTCCGAATTATTTTAGGAATAATAAAATAAACACTTCTTTTTATTATCAAAGTGTTAGAAGTTGTCAAATTATTAATAAATATTGATGATATAAAGAGACAGGAAACTCATTAATAACTACCATTTGTTTAATTTTTTGAAAAGCTCATGATATAATAGATTGCTTAAAATTTGTTCTATAAAACCGCTATTTCCAAAGTATAAAACCAGGAACAAAGTGATGAACTTTTATAATTTTATGAATAACGAGTTTTGCTGTCAAAGCCAGCCCACTAACACTTCATTTTCTTAAAAATAACTTTAAACAAATTATTATCACAATTATTCCAGGATTTATCTTATAGTGCCCGTTCTTATCATCGAAATACGATAATTAATTAAATCAGTCATTAAATAATTATGTGATATTAAAAGAAAGGAAATTCGAAGTCATTAGTTAGTTAATTAGAAGTCGTTAGTTTGAGTTTTTTACAATGTTTATAGTAAATAATAGTATGCTTTACTTACAAACATGCTATTACATGTATAAAAGAAAACTAGTTAAAATTAAAATTATTAATACTGTTATTATTTTTAGTATTAATTAATAATGTCTTGAAATTAAAATATGTTCAGATGTATCTAGCCATGACTAACTATGTTTTCTAAAAATACTATTTATTAATATTTGATATACATTCATTGATTCATTTATTAAAATTCGAACGACTCAGTCATTCCATTAATAAACAGAAATTTGCAATTTTCTGAATAATTCTTGCTTTTTCTGGAACCACTTATGTTCAAATATTTTTTTCAGAAACAATATAATTTCACATTAAATTCAGAAGTAATACGTTATTTAATGATTTTCTTTTCTTTAGTAACATAAGAAAAAATGGAACCAAAAGCCATTAAGTAATATACTGATTTTAAACGCAATAAAATCCTTTAATGATTAAACAATTAATTTAATTTTACACATAATTAAATATCAAACCGCATGAAAAAGATATCATTAAAATAGTAACAATTAATTGGTTTAAAATAAACTATAAAAGTCATTTACTAACAATCGATTGATTTGATTTTTTACAAATTATTGCAACGACAAAATTAAATAAAACTAATGACTATAAATTAATTACAATATGCAATTAGTTTAATTAGTCCACATATGTTGTGGTTATTATATTTCTTAGCAAGTTGGGCATACATTTCTTAATGAATGTTTCATTGTATTATTGTATTGGTTTTAAGTTAAGAGTTGAAGTCTAATTCAATGACTTATATTTTGTATCTGACATGCATGAATCATTTCTGGAGAGATATTTGCAATTAGGGATTCCAAGTTTGTGTATTTTAATAATTTTTTTAAATGCTCTCTGCATTTTTTTTATTCAGTATACAAAATACCTCGATAAAGTAATTTGAATGAAAAGGGATTAGAATTAATTAATAATTGATTAAATAGTAAACATTATCACGATATTTTTAAAGATGATTTCGACTGGAAGCGTAGGAAATGTATGTTTAAAATTTTAAATGATTCGTAAAAGAATGACCTAAAAATATTAAGCATTTAAAGAGTTTTAGCTTCTAAATCCATTCAAAGGGGCCGCGGTGGCCTGGTGGTAAGGTCTCGGCTTCGGAACCGGAGGGTTTCAGGTTCGTGACCCGATTCCACCGAAGAACCGTCGTGTAAGGGGGTCTGTTGCACGTTAAATCCGTCCTGACCAAACGTCCTCCCGCTGGTGTGGTGTGGTGTAGAGAGGGGGGTGCCAGCTCAGATGTCGTCCTCGTCATCTGACCGTGGTTCAAAATTACGAGGTCAGTCCCAAAATAGCCCTAGTGTAGCTTCAAACGGGACGTTAATATAACCAAACCAAACCAAACCATTGAAAGCAGAATTTTACTTCAAAATGAAGGTCAGTTTAGGATAGCCAAGTGGCTTTTGCTACAAATATGAAATAGATTTCCCAGAAACGTTTGGTGGTAGCGAAGATTCGAATATTTTATAGTTTACTGGAATTTAGAAAATTAGTGATATCTACTAAAGTGTTTTGAAGGCTGATTGCGGTTCCCCAGAAATAATTTTCCAGTCAAAGTATAAAGCTGAAATTGCAAGATCATTAGCCAGCTGCACAATATTATGCGATATTTTATTATATTATATTATTAAATAATTATACAATGTTGCGAATGTTGTTTAATATCAAACAATTTTGTACAGTAATGTGCTCTATTAGGTTATGCATGCAGGGATGCAAATATACCACTAGACGTAGACGAACTTTATCGATGATAAAGGGAAAATTGAGGAGGAAAGGCATAGGTATCTTGCATAGTACATTCCGCTTAAAAAAGATCGTCTGGAATCCAAAGGACATGTGTCTGTATATGCAGAGAAAAAGATGATATGCTAATGGCCAAACTGTAAAAGAAGTGCCGTATCCAAATGAGAAAAACATGATGTAGGACTATGATTTAATAACAATAATTGCTGCTTCAAAAATTTCAACATAAATTTTTATCTAGAAAATATGTAATTTTCATTATCATAAATGGATTTTCTTTTTGTTTTCTGGATTAATTTTTGTAATTTTTTACAATACATTTTTGTGTATTTGTAGTTTTAAAGTACAGTGAAAAGTCAAACCTAGCATGTCTTAACGAATACTTCGCATTCAAGTGATTCGTGTAACTATCAAAATAAAATATTAAAAAAATATGACTCGTTTAACGAGTGACTGGTATAAAGGGTAAAATAAAATATTACACAATGTGACTCGCTTAATGAGTGATTGGTGTAAAGGGCAAAATAAAATATTACAAAATGTGACTCGCTTTACGAGAGATTCGTATAACTAGCAAAATAAAATATTAAAAAATGTGACTCGCTTAACGAGTGACTGGTATAAAGGGTAAAATAAAATATTACACAATGTGACTCGCTTAATGAGTGATTGGTGTAAAGGGCAAAATAAAATATTAAAAAATATGACTCGTTTAACGAGTGACTGGTATAAAGGGTAAAATAAAATATTACACAATGTGACTCGCTTAATGAGTGATTGGTGTAAAGGGCAAAATAAAATATTACAAAATGTGACTCGCTTTACGAGTGATTCGTATAACTAGCAAAATAAAATATTAAAAAATGTGACTCGCTTAACGAGTGACTGGTATAAAGGGTAAAATAAAATATTACACAATGTGACTCGCTTAATGAGTGATTGGTGTAAAGGGCAAAATAAAATATTAAAAAATATGACTCGTTTAACGAGTGACTGGTATAAAGGGTAAAATAAAATATTACACAATGTGACTCGCTTAATGAGTGATTGGTGTAAAGGGCAAAATAAAATATTACAAAATGTGACTCGCTTTACGAGTGATTCGTATAACTAGCAAAATAAAATATTAAAAAATGTGACTCGCTTAACGAGTGACTGGTATAAAGGGTAAAATAAAATATTACACAATGTGACTCGCTTAATGAGTGATTGGTGTAAAGGGCAAAATAAAATATTAAAAAATATGACTCGTTTAACGAGTGACTGGTATAAAGGGTAAAATAAAATATTACACAATGTGACTCGCTTAATGAGTGATTGGTGTAAAGGGCAAAATAAAATATTACAAAATGTGACTCGCTTTACGAGTGATTCGTATAACTAGCAAAATAAAATATTAAAAAATGTGACTCGCTTAACGAGTGACTGGTATAAAGGGTAAAATAAAATATTACACAATGTGACTCGCTTAATGAGTGATTGGTGTAAAGGGCAAATAAAATATTAAAAAAATATGACTCGTTTAACGAGTGACTGGTATAAAGGGTAAAATAAAATATTACACAATGTGACTCGCTTAATGAGTGATTGGTTTAAAGGGCAAAATAAAATATTACAAAATGTGACTCGCTTTACGAGTGATTCGTATAACTAGAAAAATAAAATATTAAAAAATGTGACTCGCTTAACGAGTGACTGGTATAAAGGGTAAAATAAAATATTACACAATGTGACTCGCTTAATGAGTGATTGGTGTAAAGGGCAAAATAAAATATTAAAAAATATGACTCGTTTAACGAGTGACTGGTATAAAGGGTAAAATAAAATATTACACAATGTGACTCGCTTAATGAGTGATTGGTGTAAAGGGCAAAATAAAATATTACAAAATGTGACTCGCTTTACGAGTGATTCGTATAACTAGCAAAATAAAATATTAAAAAATGTGACTCGCTTAACGAGTGACTGGTATAAAGGGTAAAATAAAATATTACACAATGTGACTCGCTTAATGAGTGATTGGTGTAAAGGGCAAAATAAAATATTAAAAAATATGACTCGTTTAACGAGTGACTGGTATAAAGGGTAAAATAAAATATTACACAATGTGACTCGCTTCATGAGTGATTGGTGTAAAGGGCAAAATAAAATATTACAAAATGTGACTCGCTTTACGAGTGATTCGTATAACTAGCAAAATAAAATATTAAAAAATGTGACTCGCTTAACGAGTCACTGGTATAAAGGGTAAAATAAAATATTACACAATGTGACTCGCTTAATGAGTGATTGGTGTAAAGGGCAAAATAAAATATTACAAAATGTGACTCGCTTTACGAGTGACTGGTATAAAGGGTAAAATAAAATATTACACAATGTGACTAGCTTAATGAGTGATTGGTGTAAAGGGCAAAATAAAATATTAAAAAATATGACTCGTTTAACGAGTGACTGGTATAAAGGGTAAAATAAAATATTACACAATGTGACTCGCTTAATGAGTGATTGGTGTAAAGGGCAAAATAAAATATTAAAAAATATGACTCGTTTAACGAGTGACTGGTATAAAGGGTAAAATAAAATATTACACAATGTGACTCGCTTAATGAGTGATTGGTGTAAAGGGCAAAATAAAATATTACAAAATGTGACTCGCTTTACGAGTGATTCGTATAACTAGCAAAATAAAATATTAAAAAATGTGACTCGCTTAACGAGTGACTGGTATAAAGGGTAAAATAAAATATTACACAATGTGACACGCTTAATGAGTGATTGGTGTAAAGGGCAAAATAAAATATTAAAAAATATGACTCGTTTAACGAGTGACTGGTATAAAGGGTAAAATAAAATATTACACAATGTGACTCGCTTAATGAGTGATTGGTGTAAAGGGCAAAATAAAATATTACAAAATGTGACTCGCTTTACGAGTGATTCGTATAACTAGCAAAATAAAATATTAAAAAATGTGACTCGCTTAACGAGTGACTGGTATAAAGGGTAAAATAAAATATTACACAATGTGACTCGCTTAATGAGTGATTGGTGTAAAGGGCAAAATAAAATATTAAAAAATATGACTCGTTTAACGAGTGACTGGTATAAAGGGTAAAATAAAATATTACACAATGTGACTCGCTTAATGAGTGATTGGTGTAAAGGGCAAAATAAAATATTACAAAATGTGACTCGCTTTACGAGTGATTCGTATAACTAGCAAAATAAAATATTAAAAAATGTGACTCGCTTAACGAGTGACTGGTATAAAGGGTAAAATAAAATATTACACAATGTGACTCGCTTAATGAGTGATTGATGTAAAGGGCAAAATAAAATATTACAAAATGTGACTCGCTTTACGAGTGATTCGTATAACTAGCAAAATAAAATATTAAAAAATGTGACTCGCTTAACGAGTGACTGGTATAAAGGGTAAAATAAAATATTACACAATGTGACTCGCTTAATGAGTGATTGGTGTAAAGGGCAAAATAAAATATTAAAAAATATGACTCGTTTAACGAGTGACTGGTATAAAGGGTAAAATAAAATATTACACAATGTGACTCGCTTAATGAGTGATTGGTGTAAAGGGCAAAATAAAATATTACAAAATGTGACTCGCTTTACGAGTGATTCGTATAACTAGCAAAATAAAATATTAAAAAATGTGACTCGCTTAACGAGTGACTGGTATAAAGGGTAAAATAAAATATTACACAATGTGACTCGCTTAATGAGTGATTGGTGTAAAGGGCAAATAAAATATTAAAAAAATATGACTCGTTTAACGAGTGACTGGTATAAAGGGTAAAATAAAATATTACACAATGTGACTCGCTTAATGAGTGATTGGTTTAAAGGGCAAAATAAAATATTACAAAATGTGACTCGCTTTACGAGTGATTCGTATAACTAGCAAAATAAAATATTAAAAAATGTGACTCGCTTAACGAGTGACTGGTATAAAGGGTAAAATAAAATATTACACAATGTGACTCGCTTAATGAGTGATTGGTGTAAAGGGCAAAATAAAATATTAAAAAATATGACTCGTTTAACGAGTGACTGGTATAAAGGGTAAAATAAAATATTACACAATGTGACTCGCTTAATGAGTGATTGGTGTAAAGGGCAAAATAAAATATTACAAAATGTGACTCGCTTAACGAGTGACTGGTATAAAGGGTAAAATAAAATATTACACAATGTGACTCGCTTAATGAGTGATTGGTGTAAAGGGCAAAATAAAATATTAAAAAATATGACTCGTTTAACGAGTGACTGGTATAAAGGGTAAAATAAAATATTACACAATGTGACTCGCTTAATGAGTGATTGGTGTAAAGGGCAAAATAAAATATTACAAAATGTGACTCGCTTTACGAGTGATTCGTATAACTAGCAAAATAAAATATTAAAAAATGTGACTCGCTTAACGAGTGACTGGTATAAAGGGTAAAATAAAATATTACACAATGTGACTCGCTTAATGAGTGATTGGTGTAAAGGGCAAAATAAAATATTAAAAAATATGACTCGTTTAACGAGTGACTGGTATAAAGGGTAAAATAAAATATTACACAATGTGACTCGCTTAATGAGTGATTGGTGTAAAGGGCAAAATAAAATATTACAAAATGTGACTCGCTTTACGAGTGATTCGTATAACTAGCAAAATAAAATATTAAAAAATGTGACTCGCTTAACGAGTGACTGGTATAAAGGGTAAAATAAAATATTACACAATGTGACTCGCTTAATGAGTGATTGGTGTAAAGGGCAAATAAAATATTAAAAAAATATGACTCGTTTAACGAGTGACTGGTATAAAGGGTAAAATAAAATATTACACAATGTGACTCGCTTAATGAGTGATTGGTTTAAAGGGCAAAATAAAATATTACAAAATGTGACTCGCTTTACGAGTGATTCGTATAACTAGCAAAATAAAATATTAAAAAATGTGACTCGCTTAACGAGTGACTGGTATAAAGGGTAAAATAAAATATTACACAATGTGACTCGCTTAATGAGTGATTGGTGTAAAGGGCAAAATAAAATATTAAAAAATATGACTCGTTTAACGAGTGACTGGTATAAAGGGTAAAATAAAATATTACACAATGTGACTCGCTTAATGAGTGATTGGTGTAAAGGGCAAAATAAAATATTACAAAATGTGACTCGCTTTACGAGTGATTCGTATAACTAGCAAAATAAAATATTAAAAAATGTGACTCGCTTAACGAGTGACTGGTATAAAGGGTAAAATAAAATATTACACAATGTGACTCGCTTAATGAGTGATTGGTGTAAAGGGCAAAATAAAATATTAAAAAATATGACTCGTTTAACGAGTGACTGGTATAAAGGGTAAAATAAAATATTACACAATGTGACTCGCTTCATGAGTGATTGGTGTAAAGGGCAAAATAAAATATTACAAAATGTGACTCGCTTTACGAGTGATTCGTATAACTAGCAAAATAAAATATTAAAAAATGTGACTCGCTTAACGAGTCACTGGTATAAAGGGTAAAATAAAATATTACACAATGTGACTCGCTTAATGAGTGATTGGTGTAAAGGGCAAAATAAAATATTACAAAATGTGACTCGCTTTACGAGTGACTGGTATAAAGGGTAAAATAAAATATTACACAATGTGACTAGCTTAATGAGTGATTGGTGTAAAGGGCAAAATAAAATATTAAAAAATATGACTCGTTTAACGAGTGACTGGTATAAAGGGTAAAATAAAATATTACACAATGTGACTCGCTTAATGAGTGATTGGTGTAAAGGGCAAAATAAAATATTAAAAAATATGACTCGTTTAACGAGTGACTGGTATAAAGGGTAAAATAAAATATTACACAATGTGACTCGCTTAATGAGTGATTGGTGTAAAGGGCAAAATAAAATATTACAAAATGTGACTCGCTTTACGAGTGATTCGTATAACTAGCAAAATAAAATATTAAAAAATGTGACTCGCTTAACGAGTGACTGGTATAAAGGGTAAAATAAAATATTACACAATGTGACTCGCTTAATGAGTGATTGGTGTAAAGGGCAAAATAAAATATTAAAAAATATGACTCGTTTAACGAGTGACTGGTATAAAGGGTAAAATAAAATATTACACAATGTGACTCGCTTAATGAGTGATTGGTGTAAAGGGCAAAATAAAATATTACAAAATGTGACTCGCTTTACGAGTGATTCGTATAACTAGCAAAATAAAATATTAAAAAATGTGACTCGCTTAACGAGTGACTGGTATAAAGGGTAAAATAAAATATTACACAATGTGACTCGCTTAATGAGTGATTGGTGTAAAGGGCAAAATAAAATATTAAAAAATATGACTCGTTTAACGAGTGACTGGTATAAAGGGTAAAATAAAATATTACACAATGTGACTCGCTTAATGAGTGATTGGTGTAAAGGGCAAAATAAAATATTACAAAATGTGACTCGCTTTACGAGTGATTCGTATAACTAGCAAAATAAAATATTAAAAAATGTGACTCGCTTAACGAGTGACTGGTATAAAGGGTAAAATAAAATATTACACAATGTGACTCGCTTAATGAGTGATTGGTGTAAAGGGCAAAATAAAATATTAAAAAATATGACTCGTTTAACGAGTGACTGGTATAAAGGGTAAAATAAAATATTACACAATGTGACTCGCTTAATGAGTGATTGGTGTAAAGGGCAAAATAAAATATTACAAAATGTGACTCGCTTTACGAGTGATTCGTATAACTAGCAAAATAAAATATTAAAAAATGTGACTCGCTTAACGAGTGACTGGTATAAAGGGTAAAATAAAATATTACACAATGTGACTCGCTTAATGAGTGATTGGTGTAAAGGGCAAATAAAATATTAAAAAAATATGACTCGTTTAACGAGTGACTGGTATAAAGGGTAAAATAAAATATTACACAATGTGACTCGCTTAATGAGTGATTGGTTTAAAGGGCAAAATAAAATATTACAAAATGTGACTCGCTTTACGAGTGATTCGTATAACTAGCAAAATAAAATATTAAAAAATGTGACTCGCTTAACGAGTGACTGATATAAAGGGTAAAATAAAATATTACACAATGTGACTCGCTTAATGAGTGATTGGTGTAAAGGGCAAAATAAAATATTAAAAAATATGACTCGTTTAACGAGTGACTGGTATAAAGGGTAAAATAAAATATTACACAATGTGACTCGCTTAACGAGTGACTGGTATAAAGGGTAAAATAAAATATTACACAATGTGACTCGCTTAATGAGTGATTGGTGTAAAGGGCAAAATAAAATATTAAAAAATATGACTCGTTTAACGAGTGACTGGTATAAAGGGTAAAATAAAATATTACACAATGTGACTCGCTTCATGAGTGATTGGTGTAAAGGGCAAAATAAAATATTACAAAATGTGACTCGCTTTAGGAGTGATTCGTATAACTAGCAAAATAAAATATTAAAAAATGTGACTCGCTTAACGAGTCACTGGTTTAAAGGGTAAAATAAAATATTACACAATGTGACTCGCTTAATGAGTGATTGGTGTAAAGGGCAAAATAAAATATTACAAAATGTGACTCGCTTTACGAGTGACTGGTATAAAGGGTAAAATAAAATATTACACAATGTGACTAGCTTAATGAGTGATTGGTGTAAAGGGCAAAATAAAATATTAAAAAATATGACTCGTTTAACGAGTGACTGGTATAAAGGGTAAAATAAAATATTACACAATGTGACTCGCTTAATGAGTGATTGGTGTAAAGGGCAAAATAAAATATTACAAAATGTGACTCGCTTTACGAGTGATTCGTATAACTAGCAAAATAAAATATTAAAAAATGTGACTCGCTTAACGAGTGACTGGTATAAAGGGTAAAATAAAATATTACACAATGTGACTCGCTTAATGAGTGATTGGTGTAAAGGGCAAAATAAAATATTAAAAAATATGACTCGTTTAACGAGTGACTGGTATAAAGGGTAAAATAAAATATTACACAATGTGACTCGCTTAATGAGTGATTGGTGTAAAGGGCAAAATAAAATATTACAAAATGTGACTCGCTTTACGAGTGATTCGTATAACTAGCAAAATAAAATATTAAAAAATGTGACTCGCTTAACGAGTGACTGGTATAAAGGGTAAAATAAAATATTACACAATGTGACTCGCTTAATGAGTGATTGGTGTAAAGGGCAAAATAAAATATTAAAAAATATGACTCGTTTAACGAGTGACTGGTATAAAGGGTAAAATAAAATATTACACAATGTGACTCGCTTAATGAGTGATTGGTGTAAAGGGCAAAATAAAATATTACAAAATGTGACTCGCTTTACGAGTGATTCGTATAACTAGCAAAATAAAATATTAAAAAATGTGACTCGCTTAACGAGTGACTGGTATAAAGGGTAAAATAAAATATTACACAATGTGACTCGCTTAATGAGTGATTGGTGTAAAGGGCAAATAAAATATTAAAAAAATATGACTCGTTTAACGAGTGACTGGTATAAAGGGTAAAATAAAATATTACACAATGTGACTCGCTTAATGAGTGATTGGTTTAAAGGGCAAAATAAAATATTACAAAATGTGACTCGCTTTACGAGTGATTCGTATAACTAGCAAAATAAAATATTAAAAAATGTGACTCGCTTTACGAGTGATTCGTATAACTAGCAAAATAAAATATTAAAAAATGTGACTCGCTTAACGAGTGACTGATATAAAGGGTAAAATAAAATATTACACAATGTGACTCGCTTAATGAGTGATTGGTGTAAAGGGCAAAATAAAATATTAAAAAATATGACTCGTTTAACGAGTGACTGGTATAAAGGGTAAAATAAAATATTACACAATGTGACTCGCTTAACGAGTGACTGGTATAAAGGGTAAAATAAAATATTACACAATGTGACTCGCTTAATGAGTGATTGGTGTAAAGGGCAAAATAAAATATTAAAAAATATGACTCGTTTAACGAGTGACTGGTATAAAGGGTAAAATAAAATATTACACAATGTGACTCGCTTCATGAGTGATTGGTGTAAAGGGCAAAATAAAATATTACAAAATGTGACTCGCTTTAGGAGTGATTCGTATAACTAGCAAAATAAAATATTAAAAAATGTGACTCGCTTAACGAGTCACTGGTATAAAGGGTAAAATAAAATATTACACAATGTGACTAGCTTAATGAGTGATTGGTGTAAAGGGCAAAATAAAATATTAAAAAATATGACTCGTTTAACGAGTGACTGGTATAAAGGGTAAAATAAAATATTACACAATGTGACTCGCTTAATGAGTGATTGGTGTAAAGGGCAAATAAAATATTAAAAAAATATGACTCGTTTAACGAGTGACTGGTATAAAGGGTAAAATAAAATATTACACAATGTGACTCGCTTAATGAGTGATTGGTTTAAAGGGCAAAATAAAATATTACAAAATGTGACTCGCTTTACGAGTGATTCGTATAACTAGCAAAATAAAATATTAAAAAATGTGACTCGCTTAACGAGTGACTGGTATAAAGGGTAAAATAAAATATTACACAATGTGACTCGCTTAATGAGTGATTGGTGTAAAGGGCAAAATAAAATATTAAAAAATATGACTCGTTTAACGAGTGACTGGTATAAAGGGTAAAATAAAATATTACACAATGTGACTCGCTTAATGAGTGATTGGTGTAAAGGGCAAAATAAAATATTACAAAATGTGACTCGCTTT
Source organism: Argiope bruennichi (assembly GCF_947563725.1). NCBI lineage: Eukaryota > Metazoa > Arthropoda > Arachnida > Araneae > Araneidae > Argiope > Argiope bruennichi. The sequence continues at coordinate 25,119,655 of NC_079159.1, read as the reverse complement.
ACGAGTGATTCGTATAACTAGCAAAATAAAATATTAAAAAATGTGACTCGCTTAACGAGTGACTGGTATAAAGGGTAAAATAAAATATTACACAATGTGACTCGCTTAATGAGTGATTGGTGTAAAGGGCAAAATAAAATATTAAAAAATATGACTCGTTTAACGAGTGACTGGTATAAAGGGTAAAATAAAATATTACACAATGTGACTCGCTTCATGAGTGATTGGTGTAAAGGGCAAAATAAAATATTACAAAATGTGACTCGCTTTAGGAGTGATTCGTATAACTAGCAAAATAAAATATTAAAAAATGTGACTCGCTTAACGAGTCACTGGTATAAAGGGTAAAATAAAATATTACACAATGTGACTCGCTTAATGAGTGATTGGTGTAAAGGGCAAAATAAAATATTACAAAATGTGACTCGCTTTACGAGTGACTGGTATAAAGGGTAAAATAAAATATTACACAATGTGACTAGCTTAATGAGTGATTGGTGTAAAGGGCAAAATAAAATATTAAAAAATATGACTCGTTTAACGAGTGACTGGTATAAAGGGTAAAATAAAATATTACACAATGTGACTCGCTTAATGAGTGATTGGTGTAAAGGGCAAAATAAAATATTAAAAAATATGACTCGTTTAACGAGTGACTGGTATAAAGGGTAAAATAAAATATTACACAATGTGACTCGCTTAATGAGTGATTGGTGTAAAGGGCAAAATAAAATATTACAAAATGTGACTCGCTTTACGAGTGATTCGTATAACTAGCAAAATAAAATATTAAAAAATGTGACTCGCTTAACGAGTCACTGGTATAAAGGGTAAAATAAAATATTACACAATGTGACTCGCTTAATGAGTGATTGGTGTAAAGGGCAAAATAAAATATTAAAAAATATGACTCGTTTAACGAGTGACTGGTATAAAGGGTAAAATAAAATATTACACAATGTGACTCGCTTAATGAGTGATTGGTGTAAAGGGCAAAATAAAATATTACAAAATGTGACTCGCTTTACGAGTGATTCGTATAACTAGCAAAATAAAATATTAAAAAATGTGACTCGCTTAACGAGTGACTGGTATAAAGGGTAAAATAAAATATTACACAATGTGACTCGCTTAATGAGTGATTGGTGTAAAGGGCAAATAAAATATTAAAAAAATATGACTCGTTTAACGAGTGACTGGTATAAAGGGTAAAATAAATCATTACACAATGTGACTCGCTTAATGAGTGATTGGTTTAAAGGGCAAAATAAAATATTACAAAATGTGACTCGCTTTACGAGTGATTCGTATAACTAGCAAAATAAAATATTAAAAAATGTGACTCGCTTAACGAGTGACTGGTATAAAGGGTAAAATAAAATATTACACAATGTGACTCGCTTAATGAGTGATTGGTGTAAAGGGCAAAATAAAATATTAAAAAATATGACTCGTTTAACGAGTGACTGGTATAAAGGGTAAAATAAAATATTACACAATGTGACTCGCTTAATGAGTGATTGGTGTAAAGGGCAAAATAAAATATTACAAAATGTGACTCGCTTTACGAGTGATTCCTATAACTAGCAAAATAAAATATTAAAAAATGTGACTCGCTTAACGAGTGACTGGTATAAAGGGTAAAATAAAATATTACACAATGTGACTCGCTTAATGAGTGATTGGTGTAAAGGGCAAAATAAAATATTAAAAAATATGACTCGTTTAACGAGTGACTGGTATAAAGGGTAAAATAAAATATTACACAATGTGACTCGCTTAATGAGTGATTGGTGTAAAGGGCAAAATAAAATATTACAAAATGTGACTTGCTTTACGAGTGATTCGTATAACTAGCAAAATAAAATATTAAAAAATGTGACTCGCTTAACGAGTCACTGGTATAAAGGGTAAAATAAAATATTACACAATGTGACTCGCTTAATGAGTGATTGGTGTAAAGGGCAAAATAAAATATTACAAAATGTGACTCGCTTTACGAGTGACTGGTATAAAGGGTAAAATAAAATATTACACAATGTGACTAGCTTAATGAGTGATTGGTGTAAAGGGCAAAATAAAATATTAAAAAATATGACTCGTTTAACGAGTGACTGGTATAAAGGGTAAAATAAAATATTACACAATGTGACTCGCTTAATGAGTGATTGGTGTAAAGGGCAAAATAAAATATTAAAAAATATGACTCGTTTAACGAGTGACTGGTATAAAGGGTAAAATAAAATATTACACAATGTGACTCGCTTAATGAGTGATTGGTGTAAAGGGCAAAATAAAATATTACAAAATGTGACTCGCTTTACGAGTGATTCGTATAACTAGCAAAATAAAATATTAAAAAATGTGACTCGCTTAACGAGTGACTGGTATAAAGGGTAAAATAAAATATTACACAATGTGACTCGCTTAATGAGTGATTGGTGTAAAGGGCAAAATAAAATATTAAAAAATATGACTCGTTTAACGAGTGACTGGTATAAAGGGTAAAATAAAATATTACACAATGTGACTCGCTTAATGAGTGATTGGTGTAAAGGGCAAAATAAAATATTACAAAATGTGACTCGCTTTACGAGTGATTCGTATAACTAGCAAAATAAAATATTAAAAAATGTGACTCGCTTAACGAGTGACTGGTATAAAGGGTAAAATAAAATATTACACAATGTGACTCGCTTAATGAGTGATTGGTGTAAAGGGCAAAATAAAATATTAAAAAAATATGACTCGTTTAACGAGTGACTGGTATAAAGGGTAAAATAAAATATTACACAATGTGACTCGCTTAATGAGTGATTGGTTTAAAGGGCAAAATAAAATATTACAAAATGTGACTCGCTTTACGAGTGATTCGTATAACTAGCAAAATAAAATATTAAAAAATGTGACTCGCTTAACGAGTGACTGGTATAAAGGGTAAAATAAAATATTACACAATGTGACTCGCTTAATGAGTGATTGGTGTAAAGGGCAAAATAAAATATTAAAAAATATGACTCGTTTAACGAGTGACTGGTATAAAGGGTAAAATAAAATATTACACAATGTGACTCGCTTAATGAGTGATTGGTGTAAAGGGCAAAATAAAATATTACAAAATGTGACTCGCTTTACGAGTGATTCGTATAACTAGCAAAATAAAATATTAAAAAATGTGACTCGCTTAACGAGTGACTGGTATAAAGAGTAAAATAAAATATTACACAATGTGACTCGCTTAATGAGTGATTGGTGTAAAGGGCAAAATAAAATATTAAAAAATATGACTCGTTTAACGAGTGACTGGTATAAAGGGTAAAATAAAATATTACACAATGTGACTCGCTTAATGAGTGATTGGTGTAAAGGGCAAAATAAAATATTACAAAATGTGACTCGCTTTACGAGTGATTCGTATAACTAGCAAAATAAAATATTAAAAAATGTGACTCGCTTAACGAGTCACTGGTATAAAGGGTAAAATAAAATATTACACAATTTGACTCGCTTAATGAGTGATTGGTGTAAAGGGCAAAATAAAATATTACAAAATGTGACTCGCTTTACGAGTGACTGGTATAAAGGGTAAAATAAAATATTACACAATGTGACTAGCTTAATGAGTGATTGGTGTAAAGGGCAAAATAAAATATTAAAAAATATGACTCGTTTAATTAGTGACTGGTATAAAGGGTAAAATAAAATATTACGCAATGTGACTCGCTTAATGAGTGATTGGTGTAAAGGGCAAAATAAAATATTACAAAATGTGACTCGTTTTACGAGTGATTCGTATAACTAGCAAAATAAAATATTAAAAAATGTGACTCGCTTAACGAGTGACTGGTATAAAGGGTAAAATAAAATATTACACAATGTGACTCGCTTAATGAGTGATTGGTGTAAAGGGCAAAATAAAATATTACAAAATGTGACTCGCTTTACGAGTGACTGGTATAAAGGGTAAAATAAAATATTACACAATGGGACTCGCTTAATGAGTGATTGGTGTAAAGGGCAAAATAAAATATTACAAAATGTGACTCGCTTAACGAGTGACTGGTATAAAGGGTAAAATAAAATATTACACAATGTGACTCGCTTAATGAGTGATTGGTGTAAAGGGCAAAATAAAATATTACAAAATGTGACTCGCTTTACGAGTGATTCGTATAACTAGCAAAATAAAATATTAAAAAATGTGACTATTTTAACAAGTGATTCGTATAAAGACAAAATAAAATGTAAAGAATGTAACTTGCTTAATAAGCGATGTTTCGTAGAACGAATGGGAGGTGATACCGTTACTTAAAAGAAACACGGGGCAAATTACTTATGGTTGGAAAAACATGTCTTCTTAAAGTACATATATACAGCGTATATTTGTTTTTAGTATTATAGAATTTTATATTAGTAATTTTTCTTAGTTTAATTCCAGTATTACCGGTTGTCAATAAGCTGTTTCTCAGCTTTAAACCATTCTAAAACAAGTTTTAATATGCGATTTAAAAATCTTCCGTGATTTATTCAAGAAATAACAAAAAAAAATTAGCATTTTTATACCAATTTTTAAAAAAATCAAGAATTTGAGACTCATAAAAAGATGTCTAAATTCGATTTGCAATTTGAATATTAATGTTTACACTCACAAATGTTCTTTTCGTTAATAAAACAAATATTATAACTGTTTATTTTTTGCGTTTTTTTATTGTAAAAACAAATCAAAAGCAGAATTTTTTTTTATTAATTTTCAACATGTGCATAAACATTTTTTTTATTATATTTATCCATATATTTACACTAACTGAGTAAAATTCATTTTCATTAGAATTTAATAAGCCATGTGAAAATTTAATATCCAATGTTTATGTGCAAAAATTAATTAAAATTATTTATTAATATAACATTTTTAAAAGAGCGAAACAAAATTGTTGGCAAAAATAAATTGCTAATTAGAAAATAGTGTTTTATCTAGAAAAAACTGGTAATAATTTTTTCTCACTTATTTGGACGGAAATATTGTCTTCTTTACCGCATTATTTTATTCAACATGTACATAAACATTCACTGCACGATTTAATTTTACAACCTTTGGTAATTTTTGATCATTATTGTAAACAATATATGAAAAATATGAGCTCAAATCATTTTTGTTAAATTAATTAATTAAATAACCTGAAAATACATAATAAAATGTTTCGTAATTTTCAAAATTTAATGGAAAATTATTTTAATTTACATTTTGAAGGTTTATAGAATATAAAATAATCCCTCTTTTAAATAAAAATATAATGTTAGAACTATTTAATTAATCCTTAATCAAATTATTTAAAATTAATCCTAAACAGTCAAACGTTAATTTTGTAGGAATAATAATATACTGGGATATTAAAAATAATTATTTCTTATTTGGTGAAGCAAAATTTATTTTTTTATTTATCGACTTACTTTTTTTTATCTGGAGAAGTCTTACATTTCCTAGTATAAAGAATGAAATATTATAATTATTCCCTTAATTGTGGTGGCAAAAAAAAATGTCACTCTTGCGTCAATTAATCAAATTTTGAATTTTATAAGCTAAAATAAAGTCTTTCTTAAATGTCAGGGTTCAATATAAAAATAGGAAATCCATGCATATATCAAATATATCATTAACTTTTAGTTAAATAATATATTTCGCAAATCAGAAATCTATTTTCTTCAATTAAATTACAAATCATGACTTTCACTATAAATAAAACTGCAAACGATAATATTTCTTCTTTTTTTCACAAAACTCAAATATATCAGTTTATCAATATAACCTTGTTTTTATTAAGTACTTATTTCTGATTCAAAAACCAATTTAGTAAAATAATAAGAAATCATTTGTGATAATTTTAACTACGTATATTAAAAAACAAATCAAGAATACTTTTAATGCATAAATAAAACACATTTTGAAATACTTAATGAAATACAATAAACGCTAAATATCCATCTTTTTTTCAATTAAACAACAAATCATGACTTTCCTTATAAATAAAATTGCAAACGATAATATTTTAAATTAAAAAATTTTTTCTTCTTTTTTTCACAAAACTCAAATATATCAGTTTATCAATATAACCTTGTTTTTATTACGTACTTATTTCTGATTCAAAAACCAATTTAGTAAAATAATAAGAAATCATTTGTGATAATTTTAACTACGTATATTAAAAAACAAATCAAGAATACTTTTAATGCATAAATAAAACACATTTTGAAATACTTAATGAAATACAATAAACGCTAAATATCCATCTTTTTTTTCAATTAAACAACAAATCATGACTTTCATTCACTATAAATAAAATTGCAAACGATAATATTTTAAATTAAAAATTTTTTTCTTCTTTTTTTCACAAAACTCAAATATATCAGTTTATCAATATAACCTTGTTTTTATTAAGTACTTATTTCTGATTCAAAAACCAATTTAGTAAAATAATAAGAAATCATTTGTGATAATTTTAACTGCGTATATTAAAAAACAAACCAAGAATCCTTTTAATGCATAAATAAAACACATTTTGAAATACTTAATGAAATACAATAAACGCTAAATATCCATCTTTTTTTCAATTAAACAACAAATCATGACTTTTCTTATAAATAAAATTGCAAACGATAATATTTTAAATTAAAAAATTTTTTTCTTCTTTTTTTCACAAAACTCAAATATATCAGTTTATCAATATAACCTTGTTTTTATTACGTACTTATTTCTGATTCAAAAACCAATTTAGTAAAATAATAAGAAATCATTTGTGATAATTTTAACTACGTATATGAAAAAACAAATCAAGAATACTTTTAATGCATAAATAAAACACATTTTGAAATACTTAATGAAATACAATAAACGCTAAATATCCATCTTTTTTTTCAATTAAACAACAAATCATGACTTTCATTCACTATAAATAAAATTGCAAACGATAATATTTTAAATTAAAAAATTTTTTCTTCTTTTTTTCACAAAACTCAAATATATCAGTTTATCAATATAACCTTGTTTTTATTAAGTACTTATTTCTGATTCAAAAACCAATTTAGTAAAATAATAAGAAATCATTTGTGATAATTTTAACTGCGTATATTAAAAAACAAACCAAGAATCCTTTTAATGCATAAATAAAACACATTTTGAAATACTTAATGAAATACAATAAACGCTAAATATCCATCTTTTTTTCAATTAAACAACAAATCATGACTTTCCTTATAAATAAAATTGCAAACGATAATATTTTAAATTAAAAAATTTTTTTCTTCTTTTTTTCACAAAACTCAAATATATCAGTTTATCAATATAACCTTGTTTTTATTACGTACTTATTTCTGATTCAAAAACCAATTTAGTAAAATAATAAGAAATCATTTGTGATAATTTTAACTACGTATATTAAAAAACAAACCAAGAATACTTTTAATGCATAAATAAAACACATTTTGAAATACTTAATGAAATACAATAAACGCTAAATATCCATCTTTTTTTCGATTAAACAACAAATCATGACTTTCCTTATAAATAAAATTGCAAACGATAATATTCTTAATTTATTTATTTTTTCTTTTTTATGAATCTGAAAATGTTTCATAAAACCAAAATATCTGAGTTTATCAATATAACCCTGCTTTTTATTAGATTTTCGATTCAAAAACCAATTTACTAAAATAATAAGAAATCATTCGTGATATTAATAGCTACGTAAAAATCCTTCGTTAATTCAACCTTTAAAAACAAATTTCATCGTAAAAACAAAACAAAATACCTTTAATGCATAAACAAAACACATTTTGAAGTTTTTAATCTTGAAATACTTAATGAAATACAATAAACGCTAAGTTAGAATTTATTCTTAAAAAACTGGAATTCCAAAGAAATTCAACCGATATATATACACTTAACAAAAAAAGAGAGAAAAAAGAGGAACGGTTTGAAATGGATTCTGAAATTGAATCCAGCGGAATTTTTAATCATTTATTCAATCAAACAAATTCAATTACTTTCTTCTAAGAAGAAGTCATTTCTTCCAAGAAGGAAGAAAATGGTGAGTCTACCTTTCTAAAATCCAATCAGTATTTTACGGCGCTGTTAAATCAAACGGAGTTTGAAAGTCGAGAAGTGCGAAGCATAAGACTGGTCTTTGTCCTCGTGGAATGGTCGTCTTGGGATTCCAGAAATCGATGTGTAAAGTTTACTATCTATCCCATGATTAAAACTAGATCTAGTGCCTGTAAGGTACTCTTATCGTTTCTTCGATCCCTGCATATATAATAAATTTACTTTTATTTGTTGTTATCTTAAATAAAAAAAAGTTCTCTAGAATAGGATCAATAATGAATAGATTTTTTTTTAATTTTCATAGAATTAATCGTTTTGAAACAGATTTTTAGAAATTGTATAAACTTAAATGTTTTTTTGGCAAAACACGATTGTCCTTCGGTTCTTTTAGGATTAAGTAAACAATGATTATGAAATTTTTAAAAATATTTCTTTAGATATAGTTTTTTTTATTAATTAGTGTTCTTCTTTTGTTATCGTAGGTAATTATAAGATAGATATTATATTTATTAAGTAATATGATTTCGTAATCGTCTGGGATTTTTTTCGTTGTTATTGTTGTTTAATAACGTAAGAAACGTTATCTCTTAATAAATTAATTGATTCTATATATGAAATGCCATCTAGTGGTGAGTTTCGAAAAACTTTGATCTAAATTTCTAAATAATTATAATAAGGAATAAGAAATTACTTTAATGCATTAATATAATTAATAATTCGTTATAAACAATTGAGAAAATTTAAAAACGCTTCACTTTCTGTACTTAAAATTTGAAACAAATTATATAAAAAAAGATTTTTATATATATATATATATAAATCTTAGATAAGTTTGGTGTGTGTGTGTGTGCGAAAGAGAGAGAGAGAGAGATTTCGCAGAATTTAGGCCGAAAAGAAGAGGAAAAGAATCTTAGGAGTAACCCCGATTTATCATTGTACAGGACGGTATGGTTTTTATACGAGTATAACGGTGCAACTTTCTATTTTCTTCAGTTCATTTGCACCAGGATACAAGCAAAAAAGTGTGTGAAGTTTACCCTTAGTGTTGTTTAATGAGATTCTTATAAGGATTTCTTTGACACGTATAGATTCAGAAACGGAAATCTTAGGTACCTTTGGAACCAATGCTGTGAGAATTAGAGATTTTCATTCCTACTCTTTTATCGTGAGAACTACATTGTTATAAAATTTTTTAGAGTGTGTGCTAGAAATACTAATAAATAGACGGTTTTGGATCATGAAACAAGAGAAAATTTTGGAACAAAGTAGTATGAGCTAATTTAAGTTAGAGAAATAGAAAATTAATTAGAAATTAAGTTAATTGATAAGCTTAGCTAACTTGCATAAATTTTTTAAATGAATTGATATGCTTAGATAATTTACGTAAAAGTTTTCAAATTAATGGATAAACTTAACTAATTTGCATAAAAGCTTTCAAATGAATTGATAAACTTAGCTAATTTGCATAAAAGTTCACTTGTTACATAAATTACATAAAGTTTATCTATATAGTAAATACATATATACTACCGAGAAAGACCGAAATCAGAGAATATTAATATTCTCCAATAATTACCAGCACCTTCCAAATAAGGCAGTAAAAGATCGAATATTTAATTGCATTATTATAAATCCGAACTATCCGACTGATGAAAGGAGAAGCCTAATGGAGGCGGTCATAATCAAATAATCTCTGTTTAAGTTTATTGCAGGCAATATTTCTTTTTTTTCATTTAGAATGTACTTTTCAAGTTTAATCGTTTATTTACATACGCTATTTCTAAACCCTTCTCCTGTTTTAAAATATATCAAAAAACATTTTCATAATATAGATTGGTTTTTAAAAATGTAGTTTTGTCTTAACACAACAAAAATGTTTTTATTTAGTATTCATTCAACATTATTATGTAAGCGAGAAATAATGATAGTTAGCAAATATTTCGGACTCACCAAGTGACTGTCTGAATGTTCATATTCACCTAGGAATCTTGACATTTGCTGGATATATATCCTTTACAGTTATATATATGTATTTATTAAAAACTAAATTATTTTATGAATGTGGCTAGAATTAATTCCATTAAGTTAGAGTGTTTCTTTCAGTACCAAATGCTTTTAAGTTCTTATTTGACTCCAAGATAATTATTTTCTTCGTTTTTTAGAGCTATAACAGTAGTACGTATTTCGAAAATATTTTTTTTTCTTTTTTATTCTTAATTTTAATTAAAATTATTTTCTTTTTTCGAAGTGCATCATTATTTTCCATTGATATGTTATTCTAAAGAAAAGATACAAACAATATAAAGCCTTTTCGGGTTTTCTGCGTTTTTCATTATTTATATTAAAATATTTTTTTTAATTTTTCGTCATCAAGCAAATATGGCATAATTTTTATATATGCATTATTAAATTTACTGAATATACTTCAGTAATGAGATGCAAAATATTATTGAAATAGGATCATGAAATACCTGAATAGTAATTAGATGCATTTTATTATTGTATATTGAATATAAATCTTCAATTAAATATAGAAATATTTTCATATCAAAATCGCGGATGCATTTAGTTTCATTTTTTATGATATTATTAAATATATTTAATGATTTTGAAATAATTCATAATTATTTTAAAATAACTCACATTTTTCTCCCAAAATATAAGATAATTAACTTACATTTTCTAATAAATAAAAATAATGCCAATACTTTTACAATGAAAAAGCTATAATCGAAAATAATTTGCAACGCTAATTGTAACACGAGAACATACACTTCATTAAATTTTACATTCTCTTTCATGTTATTTTCTTATTCCAATGTTATTATTCAACCTTTAAGTCCCAAATGATGTCCCATTTCTTTAGTTGGTTTTATTTTATGAATTGTTATGTTGTATCAATTTTGAACATTTATTATAGAAATAGTATATAAAAAAAACCATCATTAAGCAGATATATTCATAATTATTAGGAAATTATCAATAAAAATGAATATTCAAAATAAAATAATTTAATGAGCTGAAGTAATTTAAAAATTACATTTCATTACAGGGAATTAAAATAACATAACTTGAAAACGGGAAAAATCTATTAATAAGTCTTAATTGACTAATAAATTATTTTTCCAATATTTGATTTATTTGTTTTAATTAAAAATTAAAAGAATTTATTTTCTCTTTCTGTAAATATTTGAGTGATACGGCAATTAACGATAATAATTTAAAATCATATTTCAAGAAATAAAAACTAAATAAAAAACATGTTGAGTTTATTATACTACTTTAACTAATTATTGCATCTTTGGATGTAAAAAATAATTGTCCAACGAATCAGTTCTTTTGTTTTATATCGATATCTTTTATTACTAAAGAATATTCCATGTATTTTTTTAAAGTTAGTGCTCAACAAAATATTTCCGCTATAAAATAACATTGGAGTTAATTAGTATTATTCTTCCAGTTTATTTTTGAAATTTATTTTACTTAAATTATTTTATTTTTACTTATTACCATTTCTTTCTAGACTTATTGATTCTAATAATACAAAAAGGATAATTTTCTTTCCGGAAAAATTAAAATTGTCAGAAAAATTTTCTGCTAGCATATTTTAATTAGCGTAATAATGACCTAGAACTCAAACAAAAAAGACAGAAAATTACAGTAGCCAATAAACTTTTAAAAGTAAATAAAATTTAGAATTGGTAAAAATAAAGTTATTGATCAAACTAGAAATTTAAATTTTTTGAGTGAAAAATTTTTGTGCTCATGTGTGCCACTTCTGACACTCTTCTGAAAAAAGTAGGATGTTTCTTTGGAGGGGGGGAGGGCACGAAAACACTTCTTAATAGTCGTTCCAAACATGATATTTAAATTTCTTTTCCTCAGACCTTTAAAAGTCACTAAACTTTTAATTGATGTTCTAAATCGTAATTATTTTAATTTTCTCTCCAACTGAAAATTTTTTCACTACTTTAGTACACAGAGATTTAAATGCGTCAAGACAGCTCAGCTGCTTTTTCATTGATGGCAATTTGTCCTGAGATGAGGCTTAGTTGGGCCTCTAACCAAATTTTTCTTCACTACTTTAATATACAGAGATCAGTTCCGTCAAGATAACTCAACTGTTTACATGTATGGAAATAAATTCTGAGTTGAGGGTGGTACAATACATAATACACTGTGTACAATATACAATATTAGCTTCAAGATAAAAAAATTTCGAAGTTTTTTTCCGCATCATATGAATTTAGAGAATAGAATAAAATTTTTTAAAAACCATGATAAATAATTTCATTTCGGATTAGTGATCCATGGTACGGAATATATTTGTCCTTCAAAGTATGAGAAGTGGAAACTGTATAACAAAATTGAGATAAACATGTTTCGAAAAACTGCAAGGAATTATACATTTTTTGTCATAGAGACTTTTTTAATTAAATTAAAATGTAATTTGTGAGGTATTGATTTTTTTAAAAACCTATACGCGTTATGCATTTTTTTTATTGATGAAATATTCTTTAGTTTTGGAAGTAAAATTTTACATTTTTTTTCCTAAGGTACAAAAAGTGCCTGCCTTATTTAAGCTACAAATCTTAAAAATGAAAATGTAATGAACCTGCAGTGTGATTAGCAGACTTGTCTTTCATTGCATTTCGGCTATATATTTTTATGTTTAATTAATTATTTGTACTTATAATTGCACAAAAAATATCAACAATAGTATTATAAAAATCTTTACAAGTGATACTAACCCTTAACTGGGGAGGGGAAATTTTAGGACTTAATTGGGGAGGTGCGGTCTACGAGACCGCATTTCATTTACACTCAAATTAAATTTCCTAATGAATGTATTAGTATGAAAAACTGCCATTATATTTTTCAGATATTTTTCTTCATATATAGATATGTTTTAGAAATTTTTCAAAATATGTTATCATTGAAAAAAGTAAATGCGTTGGAACATACATTTTCTCCTCAAATTACATGTTACAATAAATAATATTCTTGAAAAGGTATATTACTTTTTGCTTTTTAAATTATAATTATTTTTACAGTATATGAAGGTATATAGAACACAATATAATGTAAAATTCTACAATTATATGAAAAATAAAAATAAAAAATGACACTGGGTAAAATTGGCCCTTTTTTTATCGGCTTGTGTGACTTTCATAGCACGGTTTTCTGGGACATTTTAAACATGCAGATCAAGAACTAGTATAAAAATCAACCTATAAATTCTGCATATATATCTCTTGATATATTAATATATTTTAAAAAAAATTTCAAAATACATTAACACTAGAAAAATTAATTATGTTTGACATACATATCAGAATATGTTGAATGCGAACTTTAATCGAAAAACTCTTCTGTACAATTATCCTTATCACTAAAATCACTTTCTGCTTCATTTAAAAGTGTCTGGAGCACTGCTTCATAATAAGATCAGTAAATTGAATGATCTTTCGGGGCCCAAGTTTTAGCGCCATCTGCTAAGCCTTGTTCCTCACTGGGACAATAACAGGGAGGCACGGTCTTAGAGACCGCGCTCAAAGAAATAACTAAAATATTTTTTAAAGCACCCGCTGAAATCGGTTGAAAAAGTGCGCATGTATTTAAGGTCACAAAACAGGAAGCTGCAGGGTCAACCCATTCAACTGAGCTAAAAATAGACTAGGGGTGACCAAAAATCTATCACTAGCAGTCTCACAGACCGCACGTCCCCAGTTAAGGGTTAATATTAAAATTACAGAAATATTTAGTTCCTTTGACAAATGAGGTAGTAGTTGTTAATTTATTAGCCACAAAGTTTCATTTAATTGTTCAACATGAATATCTGAAATGTGCAATGAAAGAGAATGAATCTTCGTCAATAAAATGAGTAAAACTAGAAAATCTCAAAATCATCCTTTATTAGCTTAAATCGATATAGAAAGAAACTGTCGTTCCTTTACACTTTTCAAAAAGCCAGAAGAAGAATGTTGCAAACGATTGATGATGTTAATAATGAGATATCAATTACATAAAGGATAACATTCTGGATATCTGGAGAGTCCAACAGAGTGTTCCAAATGCTGGAAACAACGAGAAAATATTGAGAACAAGAGCATAAACGTAAGATATTTGGCGGTTGCATATCTCTGCCTTCATGATGTAGAATTAATTTTTCAAGAAATATGCATTGTTCTAAATCTGATCGACGGTGAAATGCCTTCATTTCGGATTGATAGGATAGATAAGAGATAAGATCTTAGATCTTAAGATGTATCAATCTTACTATCTGTTTACCAATCAGAATTACCAACTTCGTTCTCAAGAGCCCTTAGGGAATTTCGAAATAAAGCCCTAATTTTAATAATCGGTTATGTCATCAATGTATTCGATGTAATTACATCATCTTATAATAAAACTGCATTGATAAAAAACTGCGCAGCCAGTTCAAAAATCTAAATAGCGCATACACTATGAATTACTATGAATAAGAATTATTGCACCTTAGTTATAGTTACTACAGTATATCCTCTTATATAAATGTGGTTACTTCAAAATTGTCCAGTTGCTTATTCAAATAATATATTTTTATTTCGAGATTTTCAGTTGCTATTTCAAATATTGAAAACATTTTTATTAATTAAAATTGTCTTAATATAGAGACTTATGGTTCCGAATTTTTCAATTGCTCTAAAATTGATAACATCGCTGTTCATTAAAAAATGTTTTAACCTATGTTATTAAAATGTTAACCAAATTAGAAATAAATATTAATTTTAAATTGCAAGAGAATGAATAAAATGGAATAAAAAAAGAAGGAAAAGATGATTCCGGTTTAAAGACTTTATCAAGGGTCACCTTCGTGCAGGGATTCAAACCAAGGATTTTTTTTTCTATGAATATCTGCTTCTAAATGTCACGTAGTCTTAAATTTAGAGTATTGGCGCGCACTAAATACAATGCATCTTCCCTTTAATAGTTTTTGACTCAGGAAATATTTACTTTATAAATTAGTTTCCTAAATATTCAGTTAACTTCATGGTTTTGTAGTTTCTTTCAAGTATTAATTATTTCTGCATTTGAACCTATGACTGAAAAAACAACACAGTCTGAAATATCCCTTTAGAAGTTTTATTTCACCCAAACAGTCTGCAGCAACTCTCAGATATTAAACCAATTTTGTTCACTTCCCTTCCCAGGCGACATTTTAATGATCCAATTTTTTTCTATCTATCCGCTTTTCGTGTGATTTAATCAACTAATACGTCAGAAAAGATAAACGTTTACCTTGCTTTAATCGCATTGCAAACCCTCGTTGACATAAATCAACGCTACCGATGTCATTTATGACTTGCCATGATGGCCTGAAACGTCTATAAAACCGACGATAACTAGACTCCAGTTGCCAAAGCAGTTAGGACTTGCCGGTGTTGTGTGCGTTCTTTATTTCTTATTGATTTCAAGCTGACTTTTTTTTGTGTCAGATTCAGTTCCATTAACAAAATTAAATCCATGTTCGCTAAATTTGACAAAAATCTTACCAATAAGTTCTTGTCGAAGGGAATTCTTTTGTCAATTTTTTTGTAATGAATTATGGGCTTGTTATTCTAAAGGTCAAGCGTGTGATGGTGGTTCAAGATGATATTTAAGGCTAATAATAAGTTAAACTTCAGACATTGTTAGAATATAAAGGGAATATAACATAATATAATATCCCTGACTCTTCTTAACTAAAGTGCAAATTAAGATGTCTCAGAAAAATATGAAATCTTCAGAAGACTGATAAACGCAAATGGTTTTTTTCCTTGAAAAAAGAATGAAATGAATGTTAAAGAATGAAAGAAAAAGAATATACTCTTGAAAGAATAGGTAATTTCATAGTTTAAGGCAATTTTACTTCGAGAGTTTGGATTCAAGAAAATATCAATTTTTGATGTCCTTCTGTCAGTCTCTGATGATTAGAATGAAATGAATGTTAAAGAATGAAAGAAAAAGAATATACTCTTCAAAGAATAGGTAATTTCATAGTTTAAGGCAATTTTACTTCGAGAGTTTGGATTCAAGAAAATATCAATTTTTGATGTCCTTCTGTCAGTCTCTGATGATTAGAATGAAATGAATGTTAAAGAATGAAAGAAAAAGAATATACTCTTCAAAGAATAGGTAATTTCATAGTTTAAGGCAATTTTACTTCGAGAGTTTGGATTCAAGAAAATATCAATTTTTGATGTCCTTCTGTCAGTCTCTGATGATTAGAATGAAATGAATGTTAAAGAATAAAAGAAAAAGAATATACTCTTGAAAGAATAGGTAATTTCATAGTTTAAGGCAATTTTACTTCGAGAGTTTGGATTCAAGAAAATATCAATTTTTGATGTCCTTCTGTCAGTCTCTGATGATTAGAATGAAATGAATGTTAAAGAATGAAAGAAATACTCTTCAAAGAATAGATAATTTCATAGTTTAAGCAATTTTACTTCTAGAGTTTGGATTCAAGAAAATATCAATTTTTGATGTCCTTCTGTCAGTCTCTGATGATTAGAATGAAATGAATGTTAAAGAATGAAAGAAATACTCTTCAAAGAATAGATAATTTCATAGTTTAAGCAATTTTACTTCTAGAGTTTGGATTCAAGAAAATATCAATTTTTGATGTCCTTCTGTCAGTCTCTGATGATTAGAATGAAATGAATGTTAAAGAATGAAAGAAATACTCTTCAAAGAATAGATAATTTCATAGTTTAAGCAATTTTACTTCTAGAGTTTGGATTCAAGAAAATATCAATTTTTGATGTCCTTCTGTCAGTCTCTGATGATTAGAATAAAATGAATGTTAAAGAATGAAAGAAATACTCTTCAAAGAATAGATAATTTCATAGTTTAAGCAATTTTACTTCTAGAGTTTGGATTCAAGAAAATATCAATTTTTGATGTCCTTCTGTCAGTCTCTGATGATTAGAATGAAATGAATGTTAAAGAATGAAAGAAAAAGAATACACTCTTCAAAGAATAGATAATTTCATAGTTTAAGCAATTTTACTTCGAGAGTTTGGATTCAAGAAAATATCAATTTTTGATGTCCTTCTGTCAGTCTCTGATGATTAGAATGAAATGAATGTTAAAGAATAAAAGAAAAAGAATATACTCTTCAAAGAATAGGTAATTTCATAGTTTAATGCAATTTTACTTCGAGAGTTTGGACTAAAAAAAATATCAATTTTTGATGTCCTTATGTCAGTCTCTGATTATTTAATTAATGAACGAAGCGAGATAGTATTTTTTTTTCTTTACCTAGCACCTGCAGATTTATATTAATTTTTAAATAAAATTTGGGAAAGTAATTCGTTTATGTAAGCTGGGTGTTATACGATTATATATTCATGTTCGTGTCCTGCATTCCTGCTGATTCACTGAACATATTCCAATACATGCCACACTGTGTTAAATCATTAATCTGAAATAGGAATTTTGCGTTCCTACCTTAATCTCAAGATCTAAACTGATAGACCAGTTTAAAATGGCATGCATTGTTCCACCGAACACAGCAATTTTTGTCGGCAATTTTGCGATTGTTGGGCGTACTCTGAAATCACCAAGTAATCCTGAAAATACACCCACCTTGGCGAAATTATGGCATCGTAGGTATAATGAAACTTAATGATGTTGGCATAATCTGGAAATCTTCAAGTAAGCCCATTATCTAGGCATTTTTTTATGTAGTCTGAAAATTGCCAAGTAAGCTCGTGACTTGTAAAAATAAACAAGTACCGGTAGTTCGAAACACGCAATTATAGAATCTTCTTCTGGAAGAATTATGTACGTTATTTGCAACCTTTTACCAACGTATGTCGCTTCATATATCTACAACATAGGTTAGGAATGATATGTTCTTTATATTATGTTCTTCCGTATAAGTATTGAGATGCTACTTTGTGGTAATTCTGTAGTGTGCATTATTTACAGCAAACTTCTAATACATGCTTTGTCTTATTTCTACAGAATGTATTAGATGCATTCCAACAGGATAATGTACTCCATCATAAGTGTAAGACGTCATATAGTGGTTAGTCATATCACTGACTCTCCGACCCTCCCGAAGGCATACGAATAAAGAATACTGAATGACCGGACCGCCGCAACAGCAACATTATTGGCGGGAACTGTTGTTGAGTCCTAAGGACCATCACCGGCCACGGTACAAACCTTCCCGAAGGAAGTACGTCCCTCATTGATGAGAGGAGGTAGATCCCCCACCTATTTATGTACCCACCAGGGTGGCGAGATCCAACCACCATACCGGAAGCATCTCATCCTTATTTCGATGTGCACCCTGGGGGTTCGCCTTATAGTGGTTATATTCGTTCTTCTGAATTCTGAATTTAATTTTTTTTTACCTAAGTCTCCATATCTGAAGATAATTGGGCAACATAATATGGAGCAACAAACTTGGAGCATCATACTATTAAAGAGAGCATTCCAAGAATTCAGAATATACCAAAATCATGAAACATTTCTTAATGTATGATTCCAGAAATTTGAGGAATGCAATGATTTTAATTATAAATACATAAGCATTTTTAAAGTAATTAACATTTTATGAGCAAAATAAAAGAATATTTAAATAGCTCTCATTTACATATTGTTTAGACTAAATGAATCTCAATGAATAATTAATTTCAACATGATGATATTTACAAGCTGGCATACTATCTACAAATTGCGGCAAAAAGAATCGTTCAAAACCCTTTATATAGCACATAGTTAATCCAAAAGTTGCCATATTGGCACAGATATTTACTTTTTCGGTACAGTTGCTTAATTAGAAAAGGTTTGCAAACTTTTTACATTTTTTTCTATTTAAAACTGATAAAAATATTAAAGCTTTTACTTTATGATTTTGGAGGATATTAATACACCACAACATTTCTTAAATATCTTTAAGAGTCAAAAATGAACTTGTGGTAGTAAATACAGTTCGAGATAATTTTTGTTCTCTAAATCTAATAAAGTTTTAAAACTTTTTACATATAATTTACTGCAATATTTTTCATAGATGTAATTCCTGACTTTTACACGACGCGTAGGATTCATATTAGACACATTGTTTGTTTTGTGCATACGTTGTAGTTTCTATATAAAATAAACAAATCAATTTTCAAACATTATCATTCTAAAATCCTTCTAGCTGGAAGTTCGGATAATCTTAAAATGCCCTTTGTTAGTGTCATTTCGCAATAAGTTGCATTTGGATGGGAGATAGATTATTTGAAAACCAAGCATAACGGAACAAAAATAAGTAAATAATAATATCAAGCGTGGTAAATGATGGACAGGGAAAATATAAAAACCAAGAGACTAAAAAATCGCTTTTCAGCAAAATAAGTTTAATAAAAATGATTCGTAAAATTACACTTCTAAAAATGTTTCGCTTAGTAATTTTTTTTAAAATTTGAATCGTTTTCTAATTTTATTTTTTTAATTTATAATTCAAGAAAAAGAAACCATTTTTTTTTCTAAAAAAGATAACAAATGATGCAGCTGTTCAGGTATTAAAATCTAATTAAATAAACCAATTAATCAATCACTGGATTCTGGAAACTTTCATATAGTTCGATAACAACACACTATATGAAAGTTTTATAAAGCGTATTATTGATTTATAAATTATGAATAATTACATAAATTAATTAATTAATAATTGAATTCAGGAAAATTTCATGTAGTTTATTGTTATCAATATAAAAAAAATTGTATACAGTCCCAAAATTCTATTAAGACCGAAAATCGACAAAAAAAAAGTCTTAACCAAATTCCATATTTTCGAAATATATTATTCAAATTATATCAAAAAGTTTTTAAAAATCAATCCAGCAAACGATTTTATTAAATCTATAAAGGGAATAGCGTGGTCTTTTAGTGGGAAAACATTCCTTGGAATAAAACTTTTGCAGAAAGAAAAACTGTACATTAAAATAATGTAATAAATTTTTATTGAAGGAGAGCGATCTTAAATTGTTATTTTTTGAGAAGAATATTCTTTGAAAGGGCAAGAAAGTCAATGTAGCAAATTTCTTCAGCGACAAAGGATTGATCTTATAGTATAATCTACAGCAAAATAATAAATATAAAATTATGATATAACTTATTCTTTATGATTATGAATTATCTTATTATGAATTTGAATACTATTTATTCAAGAAATATAATTAATTCTAATTATTAACAGCTAACGATTTTTTAAAAGTTTGAATTAATGATAAGAACCAGCGGAAGTGGTTTTCCCAAAATTTTCTCACTTACTCTCTAATAAATTGGTCATGCTAGACCTAGTACGTTTTACATGGCATTGGCGTACAATAGGTACGCAATATTAACATTTGGCTTGAATTTAGCATTTTTATTGAATCTATCATGTCATCTTTGGCGAGTTATTTGGCGATTAATCCCTGGAGTGCGTTAATAGTATCCAAAAATCGAATTTGTGTTTGAGACGTTTTTTTTTTCTCATTCAATTGAAACCAAAATTTGACATAACAATACACTTCTGGTAACAAGATCTCATATCAAATTTGATATATTTATTTAATGCGTTTTTGAATAATCTCGTTTACATGTTTTAGAACATAAAGACAGACAGACAGCCAACTAACTCTTTGTGCGATTTGGCTCAAAATTTAAAAGGTTTATAGATATTAATTTTGTATCTAGTATTCTTCGTTTTGCAGATATTGTGTTAAATTTGAACAGCCGGACAGATGGCCTTCCTAAGAACAGATTTTACTCAAAATATGATAGAAATCTGCAAATTTAGTGCAAAGACAGTATACCAAATTTCAAAGTCGAGTTCAAATAGTTTTTAAGTTATCTTTGTCACAAACAGGCAGACAAATACACTCACATTTTCCAAAAATGAGTTTTTCTAAAGCATGGAGATTTGTCAAAATTTCGTGTTCGAATCTTTTAACACTTATTATACTTTATCTATACTAAGTATACAAAAAAGTAAAATTGTATTTTTAAGAAAAGGAAACAGTTGACTCCCATATTCATATCCGTTATCCATATTTTATGTTCCCATGACATTGTTTTGTTCCTCGAAAAGATTTAATTTTTTTCTTGGCTTTTTGATTTATTTGGTTAATATCTGGTGCATATTTTAATAGTAAGAATCAATTCTGACTGTACAAATCGCTTAACTTTAAGAATGATTTCCGAATATTCAATATTATTTTGTTTTTAAAAAACTATCTTAAGACCACTAAATAAAATAATCAATCCTTCATAAAATATTAGAAACGATAAAGAAACCCCAATGTTTTAAATGAACAGATTTGGAACACTTTTTTAAAAGATCAACTTTAAAAAATTGTTTTAAAATATCAAAATGACATTATAAAAGACAAATATCGAAGATGAACGACTGTAACTGCACATCAATGACTCGCAAAAACGGAAACTTCAGCTTAAACGTAGCAAAACATTAAATCTTCGGTACCGAAAAACGAAATCAAATTATTCATGCGATGCAATAATACAAACTCATAAAAACGACATCTCCATGGAATCATAGAATTTCCATTTCCCCATTCATCCGGAATTGCTTTAAATAAACGAAACCCTCAACTTCCGAGTCAAATCGGTTGAGCCTCAATCTATTTAAGCTTGCATATGTTCTGATGGAATTCCATGTTTTGAGGTACAGTTTAACCTTCGACCTTTAGTTGATCTCGAAGAAGAAGAAGTAGAAGTAGCCTCTTTTCCGAAATGATCGTTTGGTAAGTCCCCATAAAACGGTGACCGCCGTTCTTCTTCGAAGGGGAAACCCTCTTAAATCCCCAATGTATACATAAAATGGCGTCCGTCTCTAGTGCCCATGTCATACTGCATAAGTAAAAGTGGAAAGAACGGAACTTGCTTGCTTCGACTCATTGATTCGAGCCATCCACCATAAAAATGTAGTTCCGGGTTTGATATTGGGGTCTTTATTAGCGGGCACGTAGGAAGATTATAGGTTTTATATTCGGGTTGTTAAAGGGGCTATTAAATGCCTCTGGTTCTTTTCTGATTGGATGGGATCTGGGTAGAAGTATCCAATTTTAGGTGACTCCACCGGTAATGATTTGCCTCGTTCTTGGCAAAAATGGCACCACTTGTGATGAATAAAATGGGGCTAGGCTTAATTCTCGCATTTAGGGAAGTATAATTAAGAGTATTATGTCGTTGCTTTTGAAGGAGGGAATGAATAAGAGCATGAAAATTATTTTAGAACACTTGTAGAGACAGTAACTTTTTTTTACGATAATGTTTTGATGATAATATCCATAGTTTATTGAAAATGGTTCAAATTTTTTTTTCAATGGCAGTGGTTGGTTAGCTCTTTAAAAGAAAAGATCGTGTCATGTATATACTTTATCTAGAATTCGTTTTGAAAATGGTTATATGAAGTAAACTTTTTTATGCTAACGCTATGTTGATAATGTCCATAGCTTAATGAAAGTGATTCAAAGTTTTTTCAGTGGCAGCAGGTGGTTTCTTCTTTAAATGAGAAAAAAAAAATCTTGTTATTTATATTCTTTATCTAGAATTCTTTTTGATAATTTCAATATGAAATAAACTTTCACACGAAATTGTATCATTTTATATGTGTATCATTAGATTGTATATAAGAAATTATAATGAAGAAATATAAAAAGAATGTTAATGTATTTATATTGAAAGAAATGAAATGACAAACAATAGAAAATATAAATTTTTTTCGCAAAAAAGGCTATACTATTTCATCATAGTTTTCTTTTCAAGAAATTATTATTTTGTATTTAAAATATAAATAAAAATGTTTTTATATGTGAAAATTTATTATTATCTACATAAAATGTTGTGTATTACTTACATAAGCTATGTTTTATACATTAAAAATTTTGACTAAGAATATATATATAATAATATTTTTTGATATAAAAAAGAGGAGTTCTTTAGAGTTCTTTAATAATATCTTTTATTTTTCCTAATATTACGGAAACATTATCAAGATTTTCTCGCAAGAGTTATGATTAGTTCAGAAAAACATATCAAATAGGTAAGCAGAAAACAGGGGGGAAATTCAAAAGAAATTATTTCGAACTGCTATAATTTTAGAAAGGAATTTGCTAACACCGTATTTTGGCTTGAAATATGCTAAAATCACTATGCGAAAATAAAATCCCGCACAATTAAGAAGTTGAAGTGAAACCAGAGTTCGAGTGATTAAGAAATAATGATTTTTAAAAGGTGATCTTGATATAATTATTTATATGCCGTGTCTGTTAACTTTTGATGATTTAATAATTGACAGAATAATCTAGGTAGATAGGTGAAAGTTAACACACATGCTTGAAATGACATTGGGTTTTATTGAAACTAAAAATATAAAAAAAAACGAATAATGCATAGCCCTTCACATAATAACAAAAACAATAATTAATATGACAGTTGATTTTTAGAAAATTCTATGTTCTTTATAACAAATGCTCAACATGCCAAAAGTCATTCGCCAATGGTACCTGTAGTCGAGGAACAATGTTATGAACAGGTAGGTATGGTGAAAAACTGCCTTCGGATGTTGTCTTTTTGTATCCTTAATGTCTTAATGTCTTTTGTATCCTTAATGGCGTGGGACGATCGCGGTAGACTTGCGATTTCAGATAACTTCACAACCAACGTCTCACAATGGCATTTTCACCTACAGTTCTAGGATTTTTCATATTACAAGTTCTGCAGTTGTGGGAGTTAACAGACCTTCGATGTGTGAAATGGGCTTCGTCAATCCGTAATACATTAGATCTGTGGATAGATCTCACATTTTCTGCCCCTTTTTTTTGTTTTAATATTACCCCATGCCATTTCAAGCGTGTACGTCAGTTTTTACCTCTCTGCCTATATTATTTGATCAATTATTTATTTTACAAACTTAATGGTCTTTTGAATCACCCAGTATATTAATATGGGTAATTAACAGTTGACAAATTAATCTAAATTCCAAGCAACGAATGGAAAGAAATATGAATACCCATACAATACAAACTTTAAGATACTCATGCTCTAACAATTACTTTCATTTTCTAATATACGAGGTATCAAGAGAGAAAATATTATAGTCGCCTGTCAAAAAATCATTTTTGGAACTACGCATGTTTAGGAGCATGGAAATTAAAAAGCAGCTGCCGGATTGGTGAAATTTGCAAGGCGATCTTAACACCAATATTGTGAATTTCAGACACATTTTGGACAACACTTGTTTATGGGAATATGTTTTCTAATCCATATGCATGTGAATTCGTTAGCTCTAAAACACAACGATAAATAAAATGACAAGTGAGGAAATAAAATGGCAAATGAATAAATTTTGGAAAATGATTTTATAATATTTACAAATGCATATTGAATTGTTGGTCAAGTTCTTAGTTGAATCGTTGCCAACTGGCAGTCTGCACTTATGCATGTGCACGTGATGATTCCAAAACGAAACAAGGCATAGGCATAAATTTCACTATTTAGCATTTACAATAAAAATATACACAATGGTGTCTCTTCCATTAGAGTTATTGAGTTGCAACACTCCCTGGAATTATTTTAAAAACTTTTTTTAACGTTTGTTTGATTGTTCTCCACACTGAAATTTCGATGAACATGGAAAATAGTGAGAAAAAAAAGTAATAAAAATAAAGAAAGAAGATTGAAAATGAATCAATAAGCAGAAGATAAGCGAATTCCAGCTATTTAAATACCAATGCCCAAAAGGTCTTACATTTCAATCACAACGTAATTGCTGCGCAATAGCGGAAGGCGAAAACGATTGAATCATTGAGTTTAGCGGTAACTAAGTTTCACTGTAGATTGGCTATTTCCAATTGTGTGGTACACCATTTTTGTACATCTTTCTCAAGCAAGGCTTACCTTTACTCGAAGATGTGTCTTTTCTTAACTCTTTATTTTTTATTTATTTATTTATTTTCGTTTAGCTAGTCATTGGTTCTGAGATTATTGTTTGTTCTGCCGAATTCTTGTATACCTCTCTGTGCATTCAACTTTTTTAATTAGTTGTTATTTATAGGAATAATGCATTGTTAATTAATTTATCTACGTGTAAAAATGTCGTTCCAAAGTGCATATTCGATTCTCTTTTCTGTTTAAAAATGTTATCCATTATATTTGTCATTTTGTGGGGCATATGAGAATATTGAAGCGGTAACAATCCTGCTGATTTATATTTAAACTGTTACAATTATTATTATTTTAATATATTAGCTCTAAAATAAGTAAAAATCAATTAATTAATAGCAAAAAAGTCCTTTTTAGATAATTAATCCCTTAAAACTATATGCCTAAATACCTTAACACTTCAAAAAATAATTATCTAATGAATTTTACTTAGTAAATTAAACTTAAAACCAAGGAAACTCAACAAAAATCAATTTCAAATTTTATCCTCTTTTCCGAAAATAAAAAACTTTTCTACAAATACAGCTACCAGCCTGTCCATGAAAAATAACACCAAAAAAATAACTTACACACACCACACTCTAGTTGAAAAGAAAGCCTGGATTCTCTTCTCGGATTAAACACACTTAATAACTATGCCTGGAACTCCTGGAGGAGTCCTTAGCAATTAATGGCATCATTATCATTACCTACACTTTCTGAGGTCAAGGAAAAAAAGGAATGGTATTGGACGTTCGTTTTAATCAGCCTTGATACAGGACACTCCCTGGGAACGTCGATAAACACGTGAGACGTAATTAAATTGACCTCTTTAAGAATCCACTAATGAGATGTGTGCTCTTATATAGTTAATTCATCCATTACTTTTCCCGCTTTGAAATCGGAATTTTTAAATAAAATACCTTGATGCATTGATTGTACTTATAACATAAAAATAGATTAAAAATAACGTTTTAATAAGGATACTAAAAATAAAAAATAAATTCTTGACAATCTGGAGGGAAGAAACAAAATTTTACAGGGGAGTTATAAAAAACTTTGTGATATATGAACCTCTAGAGACCGGTTCGTTCAACCGATCGATTCGAGATTTCAGATATAGTTATTCTTAGTTATGAGCTCAGGATTCTGTGAACGACTTCACAATGGCTTTCACGGTTGCATTAATAGGTCAGAAATTCGAAATTTTCGAGTGGCAACGCCTGTCCCGTCGTAACAAATTTAGCACATGCGAAAACCCTGGAGAACATTGAAACTATACACATATCACAAAAAACGAATGCGTTATGCACACAAAAAAAGTTTTGTGTATGCCCCCCCCCCCAAAAAAAAATACTCGAACTGGTTCTGGGGATATCTGGTTTACAGTGTACATAATCAAACTTTGCTGTATTTGGAAGGGAAAAAAATCAAACATTAATTTGGAAACAACTCTCTTACTGTGTTACGTTCGGCTTTATTGTCTGCAGTCCCCCGAAATTGCTGATGATGTTGTCCATGAGAAAAATATATTATCCAAAGAAAAATTTCTCTCTTTCCGTTATGTGCTGTCATCAGTGATTGGGTTTTGTTTCTGCCATATCCAAATTTCCTCCGTACCCACCCGATCATGTTTTTTAGGGGGGGGGAGCGTTTCCAGAGCTATTTTTTGTGCATGCATAACGCGCCTATTTTTTAAAATACAGCTACCATTCCAACGTTCTTTAGGATTTTTGCATCCTCTGAACATTTTAAAATTTGAAAAAGTGGGTGCTATTATTCGAAAATTTCGAGTTTCTGAACCTATTACCGTAACTGTTTAAGCCATTATGTTAACCGTTCACAGAATCCCGAGCTCGTACCTTTGAATGAGTATATCTGAAATCCTATCTCGATCGATTTGAAAGGAACAGCCGCTAGACGTCCGTATATCGTCAAAGGTTTTCTATGACCACCCTGTATATTCTTGATGTTCTAATTGGAATACTATTATTAAAATTGAATTTGAATCCAATTTAAAATATTATTCCGATGACTATTTCCTTGTAGTTCTGAAGAGCCATAAAAACATGACAAGAGTAGAGAACAAAATAAATTTATTGTCAAAGGTTATATTATAATATCTTTACTTTTATATTCTAACATTTTTACTTTTCGACATAAACGCCTTGAATGTTCAGGCATTTGTTATATCTGTAAATTAGGTTTTCAATCCTTCTTCGAAATCCATTGCCGTCAGTACTTCGAAGCAGGCTTTAATGATCATTTGGAGCTCTTAATTAGCCTGGAAGATTTTATTAAATTTTCTTTTATGGAAAGAAAAGTAAGGAGAAACGTCTAACTATTTGCACATCCCCTTCTAAATTCCAATTTTGACATGTTGATGAGCCAGCTCATCGCCTGGACTTCTAGCGTTCTTCGTTTCTTTCGTCTCATATAATCCATTCATTGAAAAAAATCATCTGTTGCAATAGAACTGCATCCTTGTATCTTTTCATCGAGGACGCGGCCTAGAGCCGAATGATTTTAATCTCTTCTCTGAACTGAAGAAATCAATGTCATCTTTTCTCTGAATTCCTCTCTTCTCTGAATTCCTCTCTTCTCTGAACTGGCAATGAGCCCAAATTAATAATTCAAGACTAATGAGAAGCTTAAAAAAACATTAATACTCATCTCAATATTTTTCGAGGGGGAAATAGAAAATAACGTCCCTTCGTTCAAGCATTTTCCAAAGATATGACAAATGTATATAGTATGTATTCTATGCGATTATGTTGTAAAGTAACCATGCTTATACATTAACTTTTAGTAATTAATTCATTTTTTTTCTACTCTTTAAACAAAGTCCATCAAAAACTTTAAAATAAGCGTTTTTTTTTTTTTTTTTTTTTTACTTATGAAAATAATTTAGTTTTACCAAAGCCTTAAGAAATTAGGAATTTGTTTTGACTTCTAAATGCTTGGTGTAAAATGTATTTACCAATTGTATTGTACGAATCAAAGTCTGTTTTAAAAATTACATAATTTAAGTTATTTTCTACTTTTTAGTCTTTAACACATTTCATAATCCATTTCATATTTTAATTATTATGCAGTCTTATTATAACAATTTCTCCTAACTGCTAACTAACGATTCTTTTTTGAAAAGTT
This sequence comes from Argiope bruennichi, assembly GCF_947563725.1. Taxonomy (NCBI): domain Eukaryota; kingdom Metazoa; phylum Arthropoda; class Arachnida; order Araneae; family Araneidae; genus Argiope; species Argiope bruennichi. The sequence continues at coordinate 25,091,460 of NC_079159.1, read as the reverse complement.
TAAGTGAATCAATTATTTAATAACTAATTCCAAAAATATCAATATTTTGTATTGTCATTAAATCATTTCAAAAACTACAAATTTAAACCTGCAATTTTTTGACAATGTTTTGATTACTAAACGATTGTACTTGATCTGGGGACGGCAGAACAATTACAGTATTCCAAGTTTACAAACTTATACTAATATGGAAGCCGTCAGATTGACGCTTTCTTTACAATCATGAATTGTTTTCGCTACAATGGATTTTAAGCAAAATCTTTGATCTAACTCCTTAAAACAAATCATTTAAGGAAATATTCTGGGATCACGGAGGCCTTGTGACGAAGAGTAAATCAAAGTTGTCGACATATTTTAACCCAGAATTTCAAAACTCTGCAAATATTCATATCCCAATAATAGGGTACCTATTTTTTAAAAGGTAAAATTCGCACTATTCTTATATAGTTCTGGAAATAAGCATATATCCAATATATCCAGTACACCTATTGAGCGATGTTCAAGACAAAGTAAGGGAATTAAATATTGTTGCGAAATTTCCGGGTTCCTTTGGATAGTGGAAGTTATATGGTATGGAGAAAGCTCAATCAGCAGGCGGCAGTAGAAAATAAAACAACGACTTTATTTACATGAAGACACACAGGAAAGCACAAAGACGACAACTATATACAGCACAAAAGACGATTATCTTCAGCCGAGACGTGCAGCATACAAAACAGCAGCATATAACAAGAATCTAGTGCAGACAGTAGCGCACAGCTTAGTTCAGCATTAGCTTCACTCCGTAGCTGATCCGCTTATCTCTGGAAGGCCAGTTCTTTACCGTCGATCCCGACTACTCTTCGACTCCACTGATCTACGACTCTCTTCTCTGTCACTTCCGACTACGACTCAATTCACGACCACTCTCTGGCAGCTGCAGCTCCTTTTATAGGTCTCAGGAAGCGGGGCTAGAAACCTCTCAATCAATCAGGAACGTTCGAGGCTTAACTCGGTTCCTACTGAACGGATCGGGAAAATTCTCGATGTTTCGGGTATAATCTATTTTGGCGCCAAAGTCGCCAAATTCGTCGCCAAGTCGCCAAATGGTCGCCAAGCTCTGGGACCTCCTATGGAACCAGCTATGCTGGGAAGCAGCATCACAGATTCGTAACAATATATTATATCTAATAGTTTCAAAATTATAAATTTTTAAAACCCGGTCATTCGTTTATGCTAATTCTGTACTTTTTTCTTATATATATCAGATCGTCAAAAGTGAAACATTAAAAATAAATAACTAGTTTTGGAACAAAGAAAATTTCAAAAATTGTATTGCAAAAACGCAAAAGTAATTAAGCCAAATGTACGTTATTTGTAATTTGAAAAAAAAAAAATGTTGAAAAATTCCAAACAAACCTTCTTCTTTCACAAAACCTTCGCTCTGATCTCCTGCACCAATAATTCAACTGTGACATTTAAAAAAAAAAAATTCTGAACAAAATCCGAACCAACACACAACGCAGCCACACAGGGAAAAAGAAACTGGACTGCGTTCCAAGATTAAACACAATTAATAACTACGCCTAACTCCTGGAGGAGTGCTTAGCAATTAATGGCACCATTATCATTACCTACCTTTACCGAGGTCAAGAAAAAAAAATATTACTGGAGGTTCTTTTTAATCAGTCTCGATGCAGGACACTCCTTTGGTATATCGATAAATACGTAAAAACCAATTTAATTGACCTGTTATACGATGGAATTCTTTCTGGAACTTGTCGTTTTCTTTCCTTTGTTTGACGATTCCGAGAATAAAACTTGAATAACTTTGATAAATTTAATGTTTGCTGCACATAACCTGATATAGAAGAGATAACATTCATTTAAATATTAAAGACTTTTAAATCATCTTGAATAATTCTTACTAGTACCCGTTATAGATTACAAATATGTCATAAAATTTCAAATAGTAATATTTTTCTTTGATGATTGTAATTTAATTAAATTTTCCAGTCATATTAATTTAATTAATATCACAATCACGGGACTAAAAACCTAACAAGGGTACTCTCCTCGAAATTTTCTTGCTTATTTTCTAATAAAGGTGTTATCACCACCCTCCTTTTCTAGAATAAATTGGCGAACGCAAACAAAGCTATACTCAGGTTTTTATTTTCAGTATTCCGCAAATGAATGTTGTTGCGGCTCACAATATTGTAAAGAAAATAGAGTATGTATTCTCGACATCTTTTTTTCTGATCGGTTGAAGTCAAAACTATGCCTACAACAGAATTTTTAATAACAAGGTGACATACTGAATTTATTTACGTAAGTGGCTGTCATCTTACATATCAACAGCCAATCCCTTGAAAATTTTGAATGAAAATGTCATGCGTATTTATAATTTAGATGTGAAAGCTTGGTATAAAATTTTGTCGACGTAGTTCTTTGTGTTCTGAAGTATTTGGGTTCAGTTTTACATGAACGGGCAGTCAGAAATATAAAATTCCTATGAATAGATTTCTTTTAAAATTTAATAATTTCTATAAATTTGGTGTAAAGGCCAGATACCAAATTTCATCTATCTAGTTCAATAGGATTTTGAGCTATCGTGTCCAAAATAAAATGGATATAGTTCTAAAAATATATTTTACGGTCTCAGGGAGATCTGAAATGTAACGATTCATCAAAATTTCAGGTTTGAATTTTTTGACGATTGCAATATTTTGCGTATTTCGTCTACTGGACAGTAAAGAATACACTTCCAATCATCAGCTGTGCAGTAATACTGTGATACAGTAAAGAATATACCTACAATTATCAGCTGTGTAGTAATATTATGAGACAGTAAAGAATGTGCTTCGAATTATCAGATGTGTAGTAATACTATGGGAAGTAAAGAACGTGTCTCCAACCATCAGATGTGTAGTAATAGTATGAGACAGTAAAGATACCTACAATCATCAGCTGTGTAGTAATACTATTGGACAGTAAAGAAGGTGTCTCCAATTATCAGATGTATAGTAATACTATGAGACAGTAAAGAATATATCTACAACTATCAGCTGTGTAGCAATATTATGAGGCAGTAAAGAATGTGCTTCGAATTATCAGATGTATAGTAATACTATGAGAACAGTAAAAAATATACCTACAATTATCAGCTGTGTAGTAATATGGCGGGACAGTAAAGAACGTGTCTCCAATTATCAGATGTTTAATAATACTATGAGACAGTAAAGAATATACCTACAATTATCAGCTGTGTAGTAATATTATAAGGCAGTAAAGAATGTGCCTCCAATTATCACATGTGTAATGATACTATGGGAAGTAAAGAACGCGTCTCCAACCATCAGATGTGTAGTAATACTATGAGACAGTAAAGAACATACCAACAATTATCAGCTATGTAGTAATACTGTGGGACAGTAAAGAATGTGTTCCAATTATCAGATGTGTAGTAATGCTATGGGACAGTAAAGAATATACCTACAATCATCAGATGTGTAGTAATATTACGAGACAGTAAAGAATATATCTCCAATCATCAGCTGCACAATAATACTACGGAACAGTGAAAAATGTACCACCAATCATCAGCTAAATAGTAATACTGTGGGACATTAAAGAATGTACCACCAATCATCAGCTAAATAGTAATACTGTGGGACATTAAAGAATGTACCACCAATCATCAGCTAAATAGTAATACTGTGGGACATTAAAGAATGTCCCTCCAATCATCAACTGTGTAGTAATATTGAAAAAAGTGAATATAAATTCCTCTGAGCAAGCCGAAAGGGGGAACATATTCTAGTTGTACAGAGATAAAAGAAAAAGAAAATCTCTCCCTAGATAGTTTGATTTAACACAATTGAATTTCTTTTTATGGGGTTATTTGAAGTCAAAGGTCTATATCAACAAGTCCACAAGCAGGCGTGTATTGAAGGAGTAAATTCAGTGCTGAGTCAACGAAGTTCAGCCATATTTGTGCAAACTGGTGATGAAAAATTTCGACAGAAGAGTGCGCATGTGCCAGCAAAGCCGTGGAGGCCATTGGCCCCATGTGTTATTCCGTATATAACCTTATTCTGAGTACTTTCCGATTCAATGAAAATATAACCATTTAAGGTGTATGTACCCACTTGAAACTTCGAAAATCGTTCAAAATATCGAATATTTTGTTATTGCTTAATAATATTGTCTAATCCTTTAGCTTTCAAACGATACCAAGATGTTATCAATATTCGAAATATTTCTCGAGTTATAATTATTTTTCTTGGGGAGCTTTCATTAAAAACTCTAGTTACGGTGTTTTTAAAACTCATTTTATGAAGAATGTTATTTTTCCACTATGTTGCTTCATTCGAACAATCATAACTCAACAAGAAATGAACCAAATACAGTTATTTATATATCAAATAATCTGTAAGAAACAGCGGATGTTTTGTGCTTCAATCAAAGTTATATTTATATAAATAAATTTTTTATAGCTATTTGAACGTTAAAATTACAGAAAAAATCTCGTTTTTTCTATTCATCGTTGATGAAAAAATTGTTTAAAAAAAACTATACATTTTTATAACTTGATTGAGGCAGACAACATGAAGATTAATACTAGGCATCATTTCCAATTAGAATTATGTGTCTGTGCAAATTAGAATTTAAGATATTATGTTTCAAAAAATAGACTAATTAGCTCATTAAATATTAATTAATTAATTAATAATTAGTGTAATATGGTTTTTTCTCACTGAAATGAGTTTAAACATATATTAATGACCTACTATGAAAAAACTGGACTTTTAAAGTTAAAATTAAAAAAAAAAAAATCTTCAAGTGTGTACGTACACCTTAAAGAAAAAAAAACTGTGTTCAATTCAAACCTTGCGTTAGCACTATCAGGTAACGCTCCATTTTTACTAACCCTAAACTATCAGCTGTTAAATGGTTAATAATAGAGTTGCTTTACTGCACAAATGGTGGAAAATTCAAATTTTGCATTAATTTTGGGACATCCTGAAGAAACAAAGAATTATGAACGAGCCTTCAATACAGTCATTTAGAAAGGTATTTCCGGATTAACTTGTTTTAATATTTATACTTCAATACCTGAAATAAATGCTCAGTGAGCGAAGTCAAGAAAAAAAAAACATAGTTATTGGATTAGATCTAATGTTTAATTAGATCACGTTTTAATTATATCTGATGTGAAAAGATGTTTCTAAAGAAAGTCGATAACTGCATGAAAAACCAAATACGTTGAACTCTTAAGGAATCCACAGTAGATATGTTTTCCCTTGTATTATTTATTGATTCAGATTTTTAAGCTTAGAAATTAAATTTTGAGAATGGCTTTAAAAACGCAATTAAAAATGCAATAATCGTCTGCTTATTAGTTCGAAGGTGAAATAATATTCTAGGAAATCGATAATGGAGTTACAGATGACTTGAAACAAAATGTGGAAATGCAATCAAGTTTTTAATAATGATATTTTATATTAGAATGCATTTTGGATTAAATTACCATCCTAATAATATTGGTTTCGATACATTCATTATATGAATACTTGAAATCAAGGTTGAGTTTATTCATAATGTATTCAGTTATTCTTAAACCGTGTGTTTATTAAACGAAATGCATTAATCAACAAAGTTTCCAATTGTATACTGATCAGTGTTTTCTGGTTATTTTTTTTAAAATAAGTAATTTATTTTTTATAATATAGAAAGAATTTAATTATCTTTCCATTTTGTTTTACTTATGTTTGATTGAAAATTTGAAATTTCAATATTCTCAACTTTTGAAACATTTGGAATTATTCATATTTGAAATTTAAAATTATATTATAAAATATTTCTTATTAGGTGGCCAAGGGTAATACGTAAAAGAGTGTATTCTCCTCTTTATAAATGCAGTGTTATTTTCGGTAATGTAAATTATTCGGTTCAGAGTCAAGAATAAAAAAAAAATTTTAGTCATTATTTGAAAAATTAAAAAAATAAATATTTGACAAAATGTTACTTGTAACATTTGAGAATTTACAGTAAGAGTTTCTAAAACAAATTAATTATTTGGAAAAATAAATTATGATTTCTAAAGATTTATTTCTTATAAACTTAACAATGAAAAATACGTACTTGATAATGACACTAAATTATCGTGCTCCAGAAAATATCTCCAAGTACAAACTTTACAGGTAAGAAAAATAAATTTGCACCTGATTGGACATGACAAGATAATATGTCAACGTTTCGACATATTATGACGCATAAAGTGCCATAATGTTGAAGATGACAAGACAATACATCATCTTCAACGTTATGACATATTATCTTGTCATAAGGCTCAGGTGCGGCATATTTTGTTTGCCAAAGAGATCTTGGATCTATATTTTTCGCGTGTACTTTTAAAACAAAATGCAAAATTAAGATATCAAAAGAAAATGAAAATAGATCAAGAGACTATAAATAGCATATTTTTTATATAATTTAGAAATTCCTTTGGGTATAGCAATAGTTCCTTTTATTTCATCACAATTCAATGCTACAACGTCTGTTCCACTTTTTAGTCATTCGTCTTCAAAGTATCTGAAATATTTTTCAATCATATGTCATGTATGTACTTTATGGAACCAGGTAGCGAACTTACTTATGGCATACTAGTTTGTGGGAGGTATAGAGGATATTTTCTTTATTTTATACACAATTAACCACTATAAATACGGCTTTAGTTGTATATGTTTGTTTAATATATATATATGAAAAAAAGTAGAACTATATACATGTTAATCGTACATTTTATAGTCTTATAAAAAACGGAATTGATAAAAGTTATGTTTAACTCTACAAAATTGACTAAAAATCAAAAAATATTTAATAGTAATGGAATTCATGTTATAATAAAGCTATTTTTTTTTAATTTTAAGATGTGTAAAAATAATGTTTTTGAAAAAAATTTCTTCAGAAATTATGGCAAAAAAATTTTTAATTTTCTGAATTCTTTGGAGGAGGGCACAAACTTTTTGATAGATCTATCAATCCTTCTAAGTGCTAAGAAACATGCGAGTTAAATTCTGCTAGAATTTATCGATTTATGTAGAATTGTATAAAATTCAAACAAACGAAACAGATTTAATTTTACATAATCAGATCAAAAGCTACAGCGTCTTATTCTTTAGTATCCACTCAGTAATTCCAGTCATAAGTCAGTATAAGTATATAAAAATGTTTATCTTTACTCTAATTATTAAAAAAAAACATTTTTCTTCTTAAATCTTTAAAAAATTTCGTTTTTTAACGTATAACGTTTTTTTAACAAGTTTATAACGTATCAACTTTTTTTAAAAAATCAGATATATTTTAATCAATTTATATTTTTTTAATAAATTTTATGAATAAATGAAAGATTAATTTATTATTTTTAACAAACTTTATGAATAAAATATATTAAGTTGATTAAAAATAATAAATTAATTAAAATATATCTTATTTTTTAAAAAAAATTAATAACATATAAACATATTTAATTTCTTTAAAAAATAAAATTTTGAAGACTTTAGAATAAAAATAAGATTTTTTTAATGATTAAAGATAGACATTTTCAGATTCGTGAGCCAAAACGCGTGTAAATACAACAAATTCAAATAAAAATGAACCAAAAGATCAAGAATTTATAAAGGATATATTTTTTTCCATTAATATAATTTTTTTTAAAAATGGAACCTAAACGAAAAAGCCAGAAGAAACTTACGATTCTAAGTTTTACGGCAGTATATACATTTTAAAAATTTAATTTAACTAAAATGAATCTTGTAACTCATTAAATTTAAGACAGTTAAAGAAATCAAATACATTTATTCAAACTAATACCATTAATCACAAAAGCGCAACAAGTTATTTTAATTAGCTTAAGCCTGTGAAACAATTTCGACAGACCAAAACTCTCTTATAATCTAATGATAGCAACAATGGGAATAAGAGTCTCTCTCGAAACTGACCATTAGTGTTATGTCTCATCATTAGAGATATTTCTTACCAATCCTAGGGAAAGGGGGTCAGATGGGGTGCAATTAAGGGGGAACCAAGTCCACACCAATTACTGGTATTAATTAATGTTACAAATCACTTTGCCTAATCTACTTCCCATGTACTTTGGATATGAAGACACTGTGGAAGCTTTCGTCAATAAATCAAACGCCCCTCTACTCCAAGGTATTGAATTTGATTCCAACTTTCTACACTGTTGACATAAAGCGATTTATGTAAAGCTCTCAAAACGTGATGCCATCTGAGAGAGATAAATATTGAAAGGAATGCGCTTTAATTACGCTTTTGTACCATTGAAAGCGTAAGTGGAGTATCTGAGTAATTTTATAATGCACTCGCCAAAATATGGAATATAAATAATGGTTTCGTAAAACTGGCAATGGGTGTTGTTATAGTTCCACTTGCAGAAAATTAAGTTTTATTATGGAAGAGTTGTAGGTATGTTTTTGTTATTGTTGTCGTTTTTGCTTATAATGAGATGATGTAAGATCAACATTGATATAAAAGCTGAAATTATGATAATAAATGCACGTAGAATAAATATCATAATAAGTAGGCTCTCTAATCTATTCAAAATATTAGCACTCAATGAAAAGTGGAGTCTCAAAACATTCATTATATAAATTATTTTTTAAATGTTGCTGTTAAAAAGAAATTAAATCAAAACTAATTTTATGGACTAAAATTCAAATAAAACTTATTTTTTAACCAAAAATTAGAAATATACCAAATGCCAAATGAAAAAAAATAATATAATTTTTCGAATAAAAAATAATAAAATTTTCGAAATAATATGTATAAATACTGTGTAAACCTTAGTTTTGGAAAATGCAAACGATATTTTTTCAAAAAGAAAAAATATATATATATGATGTTGCGTTTTATTATATTTATTGCTTATAGTACAATTTTTTCATAGTATCTTATAAAATTGAAGCACCTTCACAAACCATTGCAATATAAAAATATATTTTGCTTTAAGAAATATATTTTTCATTTAATTTCATACATTTAAATAAACTCTAATCTCAAATCTATTCGGAGTATTAGAGAAATTTCATAACAGAATTAAATGCATAAAATTTGTAGTCAAAATGAAATGATTCGAAGTAATTTTTTATTGAATAAAATACAAATAAAACACAAATTAAGTATTAAGAATCCATGGATTGATAAACCTGCACTTTCAAATGAACAAATATTTTTTTTTCTAAAAAAATATCAATACTCTATTTGAATTTTAATTTTTTAAAAGCTGGCCACGATTTTCCAAATCGTTTAATAAAGATAAATTTTATTAAATTTATTGTTTAAATTATAATTTTTCTATAGTCCATGCCGAAGTTAAACTTTATTTTATAAAAACATTATAATAAGAAAAAATATTTTCTTAAAACAAATATACTATTTATATATTTTATAAATAGATTCTTGTCTCAAAGGACCTCTATTTTTTATCCATAAATAAACATTTATACCTATATATAAAGGCTTATTACACAAGAAGTTTTAACAATTTGTAAACGTAATAATTAAATCTAAAAACTGAACAAGCAGGCAGAAGTGTTTAAAAAAAACTTAGATTGAATTTTTAAAGTAAAATACAGATTGCTTTCTTTTGACACAAATTATGCTGTTCAATTGATGCTTTATAAAAATTATTAGTTATAAAAAAATCTGGTGGAATTTCAATTTTATTTTACCATATACTAATTAGTTTATTAAATTTTGCTCTCAAGCGTGCAAATATTTTTTCAGTTTTTATCAATATTTAATATGCATTAATTATATCAATTTTTTTTTTAATTTTAAAACAAAAGTGGTATAATAAAGTCAATATTAATTTGAGTACATGAAATCTTTTTTTTACAAAGAAAAATGATTAATGGCGTTACATTAGAATTCATTTAAATATAAATGGGTTTTTTTACAATTTTATGATAGTTTTCTCATAACAGAAGCTGATTGCATAAAATAAAAGAAATCTCAAGAAAACAAATTTATTTAAGGAAATTTTTTATTCTAATTTTATAATATATACACAAATTTTTACACCTTTTTAAACATATTTTTATGAGGTATTTTTTTATTTTATTGAAAATTAATCACAAAATATACTTAGAAATAAAATAATGAAAGCAAATGTTTAGAGATCATAATTTTTTTTATTCTGAAAAAGACGTTTAAAAAGTAATTTCGGTGCAAAATAAACATGAGATTTTTTTAAGAAAAATAAATAAAGAATTAATTATATATATAATATAAGCATATAATTTTTGAAGCAGAAGGCAGTTTCGAAGGTAGTGAAGAGACTTTCCGGGCTCTTTTAAGTTCGGGAGGCCTGGGAGGCATGATTTCTTTGTACAAGTAGAACGACACAACACGAAATGAGGAAAAGCTGATGAAAATTTTATCCCTGTGAATATATGCTATGAGATTTTAATAGTGATTTCCATCAAGTGTCAATCACAAGCAAGGGAATCACAGGGGTCTTTAGAGGAATTTATGTAAGTCAGTAATATGTAATATTTTATCCCTTCACTTGGAGTGTGGGATCTTGTTGGCTTTTAGCCGATGCAGTAATTTTACAAAGCTTCTGTTGAATTAATTAAGTAGAAAAATTGGAATGGGATCAGGAAATAAGACAATATTTTAGAATGAAATTAAAATGGGCTGAATTACTATAAAACTTGGGAAATTAATTAGAATTGAAATTAGAGTTTAAAATATCATTATATATATGAGCCTCAAAAATGTAACAAGTAAAAGCATTAATTACTTTTCCTTTTGTATAAAATATAGTTCTTGGAAGGTCTAATTAAACGACATTACTTTTTATTTAGGAAGACTGAATGATATGAAAACACGAAAATAATCGTTTAATTGTTGATGCAATAAAAATATCTATCATTGAAATTCCGCACAAGAATAAGAATTTATTTTTCAATCCTAATTTTATTGCAAATATTGTATGAGAAGTATTCTGAATAATCATTTGTTTATTTTCGTAATTCTTTATAAAAAATACATTCTTTTCATGAAAAAATACATCAAAAATAGGTATAAGGTTTCCATTATAGCGGCGTCCTGGCCGAGGGAAAGTGCGTCTTCCCCCTGATATGGGCGTCCCGGGTTCGGTCCCGGTTCGGACATAGTTGTTCTTCTTCTGTGAGGTGTGTGAATGTGCCCCCCTGTAAAAAGGAGTTGTTCAAGCGAATGCGACGCATGAAATAGCTAAGTCGTACTCTTGGACCTAGTTGGCGTTACTGAAAAAACAAGAGACGCTCACTCGGTTTAAATCGCTGACAGATAACTGTCAGCGGACTTTAAAGTGACCTAAGTCACAATAATACGTTTCCATTATTTTAAAGATTAGCTATGACGTGAACTATTTCGCATCATCTACTAAATTCTTCGAATTTTCTACAATGGTAAACATTTCGAATTTTAAACCAACTGGGTTGGTCACCCCTAAATTTTCTTATATACTCTCTAATAAATATGTTGTTGTTGCTAATCTCCATGGTCTGACTTAGTCAGACCAAATCCAAAAATCCGTTGACAAGAAGAAAGTCAAAAGCGAGGAAGGGAGAAGAATAAATTTCTCCCCAAAGAAGTCCTAAACAGTCTAGAATATGTTCAGCAGAGGCCAGATGTTGGCAGCAGCTAATAAATATATTTCTGTGTATTATTAGCTTTACAAACCAAAGCTACTTCCCATTATTTTATTTCAAATAGCTCATTGCTTTCGGCTTTCTTTTGTTCAAAATTGTTCTTTGTTAAAAGTGTTTTTGTTCTTTGTTAAAATCCCCTAACCAAATTTCAATCAATAAATGTTAGACGTCGAACAATAGTCACAAGGATGGATAGAACAGGAGCGTCTTTCCATGTCTCCCCCACTTCATGCCCATTACACTGTTTAATTTAAAGGGTTATAGTTACAGGGGCTTGAAGCGATGTTGTGTTGTGTGTATTATTATCTGAATCTAAATGTTGCGAAAGCGCCTATTGGCATAGGAACTAAGGCTCTTCTTTTTGACCGATTAATCAATGGGTTGGGATCAATATACAAATACCTGAACACATGATATGGATTTGGGAGCATTTTTTTTCCGTTGGTCGAAACCAAAATTAGATGCTTATCTTCAGTTATAATCTCAAGGCCGTATATTTCAGTTCAGTTCATTTATTTATATCATTATATTTATGTCATTATGAGTGATTCCGTTTACATGAATGTAAAAATCCTAGACAAGCTTCGTTCCAAACTGGATATAAATCTACACTCTAAATTCTAAACTTGCGTGTCAAATTTGATACTCTTACAAGATTTGGATGTATTTGGTGGCAACCTAATAAGCAGGATCTTACAAAAATAAAGCTCTTTATTTTAGCGAAGTCTACCAGGAAACTCTAAAGTAACACAAAACAACAACACTTGCATCAGTCAACAAGAAATATCGCCAATCAGTCGCAATAACACAGCGCATTCAATCACTAGCTCTGCAGCTTGCTTGTTGTCCAATACTCCACTCGGTCTTGAGTGCTTGCTTTTTTTATAGTCTCTCCACAGGAAGTGATGTAATCTTTGGAAAGTTCCAGAACTTTCTCCAAGCTTCAGGGAAATACTGGTCTCGGTTGATACAATGTTCAGACCATCTGAATTCTTCTAGAAAATTCTTTTTGTCGCCACGGTTGACAAAATGATCGCCAAATTTCTCACCAAGTCGCTAACTTTTGTAGCCAAGATTGTCAGGGATACGTTTTACCACTTTGTAATAATACATTTAGCTAGCTCCTTTTATTCCGTAGTTGTCGTGTTAATTTGTTTTCAGACATTCTGACAAACAGACTTCCTCAGATTAAATTTCGTTTAAAATTTGATAGAAATCTGTAGATTTGGTGTATAAACCACGTACTAAATTTCACTTTGTTCACAATTATCGCGTACTGACTAACAGACACGTAGGCAGATATAATTCCAAAAATGTGTTTTTCAGATTCAGAGAAGTCTGAAACGTGAAGTTTTGTCCAAATATCGAATTGGAATTTTTTAATGATTCCAGTATTTTCTCTTCAATATTTTCAAACTGATTGCAATAATTCTGATGATTGCAATATTTTCAAACTGATTGCAATAAATTTGATGATTGCAGTATTTTCAAACTGATTGCAATATTTTTGATGATTGACATTTTTTCTCTTTGCAAACTTCTCTTTAGATTCGATTCCTAAAATAAGGTCGCTAAGTTTAAGACTTTAGAAGCCCTTTTTATACATATTTAGTACTAAATAATATAGAATTTTAAAAAATTAATTAATTAAAATAACCAAACATATTACATTTTAATACAAGCATCAATATAACATTGATTAGACTAAACCTAATCATGGAGAATTACCGATAAATAATAATAGAAAATAATAATGAAAAGTTAAAGTAAAGTTAAAACTAATGGTTAACCAAATATATTATATAAAGACGTAATGCAAAGGCTAACAGTACATTACCAAAAGTATACAGGAAATTTCAATTCTAGTTAACAAAAGAATTATTCTTAGTTAAGATTAAATGGCAAATGTTAGATGTTCAGTGGACTCAGTTTCGAATGGAGAGGTGCACTATGCATCATGTAAGCATGAGCTGATTCTATGTAATAAAAAGCTTTGCATTTAGCTCTTTAGTATATTAAGATTACCTTATCTTTTATAGCTAGCTGTTATATTGTTACAAATTTGTAATATTTCCTTCCTGAAATGTTACACCAATCGAAGGAATTATATAGAAACTTCTACTAGATACTGAATGGACGATTTAATGACTCCAGTCTTTGCAAGGTTCGGTGAAAGAAACAAAAATGAAGGTTTTGGAAAATACTAAAATTATGATAGTGTTATATTTTTTAATAAATTTGAGTCTTCGTTATGCACCATGCTTAATTCTATAATGCGAAATGCTATGTTGAAGTTACATGATGCGTTTTTTCTGTTTAATTTTTCAAAAAATAATTATATGAAATTGCTTGGACAAAATAAACGGACAGTATCTTTGAAAATATGTCATTTTATTTATTGATGAAATTTAAATTGATATTTTTTTTCTGATTTCCTGCTTTAATATTGATAACGCCTGGGATATTTTGAATATAACATTTTACAATTCCTTTTATATTGTTACAGAATCCATTTAACAGTTAATCTGCAAACTTTTATATTTATTATATTCTTGTCTAAAGTATATCAACAAAGCTTTACGTATAATAAATGTATTGGTACAAAATTCAAAATTAGCTACTTATCCACACACCCAAAACATAGAATAAAGGAAAACGGTATATTATTCCACAAGAAAACAATATACAGGTAGCAGAAACAGAGCAGACATACATAAGAAGCAGGATATATGGAAACATAATATAGGTATAGAAAACAGATAATGTAAGTACAGAAAAAAGTAATAGCACTGAGATGGCAGCTAGAAAACTCGCTTTCTGATTATCATTTCGGAGAAACAATTAATTGAATCTCTTTAACCTCTTGCGTTTATATAGATTTTTTGGAAACGGTATTGAATTTTCAATTAGAATCACCAAATCTCGATTCTTAATAGAGAGAGAGTATAAATTCTCGCATTTACAAGAATCTTAAGTTTTGTTGCCAATTCATCGATCCATTGAGAATATCTGTAAATCACTCATTTCAACGATGAGATTAACATTGCAGGTCAGGAAGAATTAACTTATTCACTTTAGCCAAATGCATTTATATCGATTTCTTGGATAGAATATGGAATTTTCGAGATAAATCCTCAGATCTCGATTCTTAATAAAGTCGACCCATAACCTTAAATATTGTAGCCAAATTATTTATAGCATCCATTAGGAATATCTGTAAATCCATATCAACGATGAGATTGAAAGAAAGAATTAATTGAATCGCTTTAACTTCTTTCGTTTATTTAGAATTTTTGGAAAGGCCATGGAATTTTCAAATAGAATCTCCTTATCTCTATTCTTAATAGAGGCAGAAAAAAACTTCTCGCATTTTTCCAGAACCTTCAATAAATATTGTTGCCAAATTATCGACATAGCATCCATTTAGAATGTCTGCAAGTTCCCCATTTCAACAATGAAATTAACATTGCAGGTAATAAAGAAATCAATGAATCGCTTAAACCTCTTGCGTTTGTATAATTTTCTTGAATAGAATGTGGAATTTTCAAATGAGAATCTCCATATCTCGATTCTCAATAGAGATAGAGTCGAAATTCTCGCCTTTTCCAGAACCTTCGATTTTGTTGCCAAATAATCGATTTAGCATCCATTCAGAATGTCTGTAATTCCCCCATTTCAACAATGAGATTAACATTGCAAGTAAGAAAAAATTGATCGAATCGCTTTAGCCTCTAACATTTATATAGATTTCTTGAACAGGACATGGAATTTTTGGATAGAATCTCTAGATCTCGAATTTTAATAGAGATAGAATCAAAATTCTGCCATTTCCAAGAACTTTCATTTTGTAGCCAAATTATCTATCTAGATCCATTGCAAATAATTGAAAGTACCCCATTTCAATAATAATATTAATATTACAGGAAAGAAATATTGCTTATTTATGAGACTGTATTGATTGAAAGGCTATTTATGAAGCCATTTTGAAAGTAACCATTTTCTGTTCTATTTCATTAGTAAAAAAATGCATTTTTTGCTTGTTTATTACGAAATTGCTATATAATAAATTATCAAAAGTTGAACAGATAATATATTTTCGAGCAGAATCTCCAGATTTCGATTCTTAATGAGGATAGCGGCAAAATTTTCGCATTTCTCCTGTACTTCAATTTTGTCGCCAAATCATCGACTTGGCATCCATTGAGAATATCTGTAAGTATCCTGTTTAAACAATGAGATTAACATTGCAGGTAAGAAAGAATTAATTGAATCGCTTCAGCCTCTTACATGTATATAGATTTCTTCGATAGGACATGGAATTTTCGAGAACCTCCAGATCTCGATTCTGGATTCTTCATAGACATAAAATTTTCACATTTCCAGAAGAATTTTGTCGCCAAATAATCGACCTAGCATCAATTTTGTAATTACCCCTTTTCAACGATGAGATTAACACTGCAGGTAACAAATAATTAATTGAATCGCTTAAGGCTCTTGCGTTTATATACATTTCTAAAACAGGATACGGAATTTCCGTGTAGAATCTCCAGATCTGGATTGTTAACAGAAATAGAGGGAAAATTCTCGCATTTCTCAGAACCTTAAATTTTCTTGCCAAATTATCGACCTAGCATCCATTGAAAACATGCAAGTCTTTCATTTCATCGATTATATTGATATTGCAGATTGCAATATTGCATATTGATATTGAATGAAAAGCTTTGAAGCTGTTTGGAAAAGTGAGCTGTTGTTAAAAGTGAGGAGTTTTTTTTCAAAACGTCTTTACAATAAATTATCAATTTTTGAACAGACAATATATTTGGAAGCACAGCATTTCGCTCTCTAGAATTAAGCATGGTGCATAACCTCACCGAACTCAGATGAATTATCGAATATTTCACACATTGTGGTCTGAGTGAAAAGAAGTATTGTTTTGTCCGCCATGGCGGCATCCCGAATAATAAAGCGCTCTTAACATCATTTGTACAGTTTAAAGAACAAAAGCGGAACAATATACGGATTAAAAGTGACATAATAAGAGAAAGCTTTTTATTCTCTGGCTAATCTTCGCTTCCAAAACAACTGCCTCACGGTGAAGAACATTATGTGAAATAGTTATTAAACATTTTGCCCTGAGCATTGCTTTCCTTAAATGAGTAACTTCTAAACTAATTCCCCGAAAAAGATTCCATTAACAGCAAAAGGGAGAAAGAGTTGTGGTCGCTTATTTTCAATATCTCTCCAGCAAATAATTAAATTTGTACTAAGCATGTTTTCGTTATTTAAATATATGTTGCCGTTTCTCCTACCCGCCAGTAAAAAAGAAGTCTGTTGTAGCCTCGCAGATTCTTGGGTATTATATTACTTTTGTATTTAATTACCAAGATCATGAGTTCTTTCTAGCTGAAACTGGATATTCTTTTCGCTTTGGTTAGTTTATAATTTTCAGTAGCACGGAAGAAATTAGGAACCAGACGCTGCAGCTGAAAAAGGTGCTTTGGGTTTAGTGTGAATGTTTAGATTTTTTTTTTTTTTTTGGGGGGGGGTATGTTTGTAATAAGATGATAATATGCAACATAATTATTTTTCGTACCAAAGTACGTTTATGGTATCAGTCTCCATTAATTTTAAATAAAAGAACAACGATAAATATTTTCTTGCTCATTGCTAATCATTAAGCTGGTGTTTTAAAAATAAAAGTTTGTGACCGTCATAAAAATATTTGTACATATTATCTTTGCGGAATATACTAATTTAGCGACAATGCTACTAATGAGATGCAGCTTTAGAAATTAATATTCTGGAGTTTTAATAACTCTGTTTTGCTGAATATTTGTTATAATTATCTTAATTGCTGTCGGGAATTATTTGAGGTTTTTTTTACAAGTTCTCTATTATTTGCAACACTTTTAATCTATTGCATTAAAAATTTAAAAATCCTGAAAGAATATCCTGGACATAAATAATTTTATTTTGTTACATTATGTAATAAATATAATTATTCGTTGATGTGATTCTGCGTATCTGTTTTTGCTTAACCCATTAACCGGTGGTGTTGCGTTGACGCAACGGTCAATATAAATAAATATAAAAAAATAACGATGAAACAAATTTTTGAATAAATTACAGTTTTATGTTAAAGAATAGCACTACTAACAAATCAGTGAAAAAATTGACTTAAATAAATTATTTTACACCTAATAATCGGTGTTTTACTTTAAGCACTTTTTTTGTTCAAATTTTCAAACTCATTTTTTCTTAGAAAAAATAAAAATTAAAAACAAATTGGGGTTTGGCTGTGAAATACATTAGCCAAGGTCAGTCTTTGTTAGTATATTACACAAAACAGGTGTTTCTGTGGAGGAGGAGGGGAAAGTAAAAACGGGTGTTGCGTTCGCGCAACGTCAGCGGAAAGGGGGTAGACTGTTATCCTTCTTGAAAGATTTCATTTCAGTATTGTGCGTCTTATTGGTAGCAACTTTTTTATCCTCTGTGGTTTGAAATACGTAGAACAAGATATCTTACGTTAGAATAAGCTTTGGAAAAAGTTTTCGAACAAAATTCCGATGACGAAGATGCAGATGAGATGATATTGTTGTCGTATCTCCAGAAACAGCGGATGCCAGTGATGAAGAAGAAGGTAATGAAAATATTTTAAATAACGATAATGAAGTTTTATCTAGAGATCTAGAAGTTTTTATCTAGAAGTTTTATCTCTCACAAAAGTTTTGCTAAAAAAACCGGAAAAGGAAGAATTACGATGGACAAGAAAGGAACCAATTGATAGGCCTCAACCAAAAAATGAAGAAAAAGCTTCAATTGATCGTATCAAACAAATCATAGAAAATAAAACTAGTGCAGATATTTTCAATATTTTTTTTTTTTTTTTTTTGTATGAAGAAAGCAAAAAGATACTTGTTGTTCGGTGGAACGACAACTCTGTTGTGACAATAGGGTCAACGTTTGGAAAAATTTAACCACTAAAAAATGTTTCTCGATACTCTAAAAATCAGAAGAAAATATTAGTAGCCCAACCTCACTGCATTGAGCTCACTGATATAATCAGAAAATAGATGGTGTAGATGTGTGTGACAATTTTGTTTCCAATTACAGAATTAGGGTCCGTGGCAAAAGATGGTGGTGGCCGATATTTTCAGATTTCATCGATGTTGCACTAACAAATGCTTGGAGAATATCAAGACTTTCTGAAGAAGGAAGTAAAAAGTCACTGTTGTAGACGAGAGGTCGTGCTTCATCTGTTACAGGCGCCCTTAGATAGTGAGATAAATAAAAAAAAGATCAGCTACAGGACGTCCGAGCTTCAGCCTTACAAAACCAATATCCTACTGTCTGTTAAGTCTACAGACAGTAGAAGACTACGTTGCAAGTATTACCACAGCCAAACTATTTATCACTGCAATGTTTGTGAAGTTGCTTTACACCACAATTGCGTGAATCATATCATACTTGAAATTTATATCACCTTATTCTTACATAATGAGCTTGTCAACTACATTTATTTGTTAGTTTTTAATAAATTAAAATTTTTAAAGTGTTTTGACTATTTTACACCCTTTAATAAGCTCACAAAAATTTCTAGTTTTTAAAACGTGAAGAAAATGGGGCATAGTGCTCGGTGATAACGATTAACATTCGTACTTCTTTTCCGCTGACGTTGCGCAAACGCAACACCCTATATTTTAAAACTTAAATGCAATTTTCTTATTTTTACATTAAATTACTATTATAAGTGGTCAAAATAATAACTTGTATTGTTTGCATCGAAAACAAATAATGATTTTGAGTTTTGGCGTTTAATGGGTTAAAGAACGCACTTACAGAATTTTAAATTATTTTACTGTAAAATTTCTCAAACCCGGTACCAAGTTCATTGGAAATAGTAAAATATACAAAATTTTAGCAATAATGATATAGAAATAATATTAAGGAGATTCTGACATTTAATACGAAACTTCACAGTAGAATTTTTTTAGGTTTGATTTAACGTGATTTATTTTTTAAAATTTTGTTTTATATATATTTTTTATATAGCAGTGTTAATATGCAAAAAATGTATTTAATATTATCTCAACACGTGTGGGTAAATTCAGTTATTAAAAAGGAAAGTTATTGTTTTGACATAAACTTAATTTTTTTTTTAATTTTATAAATGGGTGAAAACTTTTTACAAATATAAGTTTTATCACAGGAAACTAATTTTTTTAACGAAAATGCATAAATAAAAATATATGCAAACATAAAATGATAAATAATATGCATAAATAAAAATGATATAACATTTTCTTTTAAATTTTAAAAGATATTTTTTTGTAAAAATATTCTCCGAAACTTTTAAAAAGCTATTTTTCAAAATTTTAGTTAAAAATTTCATCGAAATTTTACTTTAGAACTAAAAAACTTGGAAATTAACTAAAATAAAAAAAGTATTGTTAAAAAATATGCTTTAAATGTTTTTTTAATTATTTTTTAAATGGTAGAAAAGCAGTACACAGTTTTGAAAGTAATGACGCACAAAAAAAAAATATTTTAGGGCGGTATAAAAAAAAATTCTGCATAAGTTTTTCCTTCAAAATTATTGAAATAAGCAATTAAAAATAGATTTTTCAATATTTTAAGTAAAACCTTTGAAAAATCTTTTATTTGGACAACTCATTCAATGAATTAAATAGATGATAAATTTAGTGGCTTTAAATTGAATAGTCAATAGAAAGTTTTGAATGATTTTTTTTCTTTATAATTCTATAATCTCGCCAGCATATGAACATAATTATTTCAAAAAACATATAATCGGTTCATGAAAAAGAACACAAGCTTGGTACAATACGTTAATAAATTCCATTTTTCACATTTTCTCCTGAAAAATGATCTGATATATTTTACGAAAAAGGGGTTACGGAGAGATGGATGAAAGCATTCGAAGGATTTCAAATCTTTATAAAATATACTAATCAACCCTCATTTATTTTATCAAATGATGTTTTCTGACGAAATTACTAGGAATTTTGAAAACTCCTTCTGCTATGTTGTAAACAAGCAAACATTCGAAATCGTATGTCATCACATTAAGAAGAAAGATGTTTTTAACTTTTACATTATAAATTAAACAAAATCTATGAGCATGGACTCATTTAACAGGAAAATCCGTTTTTATGGTATTAGTGAGATCTCTTTGCTGCCATTTCTAGATGATTTCGTGCATTAAAATGCTATGAAAGTCAAATTCATGGAGACACTATTAATATTAATGAATTTCAAGTTGAATTTTCTTCCGTTAAGCGTCACCAAATAATTTTTTGAATCGAAATGATTGAAAATAATACTTAGTGAAGAAATAACATATATATTTATGCAAAACGTAAAATAAAGCCAATACATCTGTACTTGAAAATATGTTGTCATTAAAACTGTATTGCATAAGTTTAGTTAGAGATTTCCTGCTTAAAATTATTTAAAAAGTTTGAGTTAGTGATAAAAGAGATATATTTTTGGAAAGAAGTTTTTGAGCAATTGACATTTTTTTTTAATAAAATTGCTTCAAATAAGCAATTTATTTCGAAACACATAATATTAACCTTTTGCACTCGACAAAGTAATTCGATGCATAATTATTCACCTAATACAAAGACATTTATTGCTCCGAAAAATAAATATATATAATTGTTTTAAGTTGAATTTTCGCGTTTAATTAATTTGAATCTTCTTCTACTCTGCAGGTATTTTTAACAATCAAAATTAAATAAGTAAATAAATATAACATCAAAATAATGCATTGTCTTCAATTGTAAGTGAGAGTCACCATCCAAATGCAAAGGGTTAAAAGAAAAACCCCGTTATTCAAAGAAATTGCTTCAATAACAAATAGTTACAACTTCCTTTAAGTATATTTTATACTTCTTTGATAGTACAAAAAAAATTTGAGCATAATATAAAAGGGATGGAGTTTTGTTTGTATATGTAATAAATACCTATTGTGATTTCCCATGGTCGCATGGGTAACGTTCATCCAATACTACATTTCATGGACATTCTGTATGCGCACCATGTTTTGATTCTTTCACCGCCATCCACAGATGTAACCACAAGATCTACATCTTCAATTAAAATAAGACCATCTTTGAAATATTAGGAAGTTGTTGTTTTTTTACAAATATGATAAATTATTGCATATTTTTTCTTTCAAAATATTTTTAAAGTTGGGTTTACACTCAGCTAGTTATAAAATTCCAGTAAGTCAAGCATATGCAGACGGAAGATTTCGCATGAGCTGAAATGCGGACAATAGCAAGTGCTTACCTCGATAGGACAAGTACTTGTTATTGTACAATTTCTGCACATGCGTTGTCTTACTGGATGGTTTATAATTGGCTGAATCTAAACCCTACTTAATTTTAAGTTCTCGAGATATTTAATTCATTATTGCTTGGAAATAATTTTTATTTGTCGATGATCTTTGTTTGTCTCAAACTAGGAATTCAATCAGAAATAGTTTCAGATACATAGAGAATCTTAAAAAGAAATTATATCATTCGAAATGCTCCGTTACACTTGTGATGTGTATTAATTAACCAGTTTTTTTTTATTAGAATTCAAGTACCCTTATATTTTTTTTTAGAATTGCAGGGTCCATTCTCAAAAGATCATTCTAATATATATTAAGAAAAAATCCAATTTTCAAAATACTAAGCACAAAATCAAACAAATATCAGCATTTTAAAATTAATATTTTAATTTTAAAGTAGGATACAAAATATATTCTCGTTCGATTGGTCACAGATGCTCAAACTGTCAAATTAAGGAACTATGCGTGGAATGTCCCCAGATTTTTTTATGGAATTATTTTAGTTTAAGTTAGTAAGTTTGAAAAAATAAATAATGCACCGTATGTTAAGTAGAAATAAATTTCCCTGTGTTCACCCTCACGTAATAAACAGAAGTGTGGTTTTGCCTTGAATCCGTCTAATAATTTAAAATTATTGTTTTGTATTCTGAAATGATTTTAGAATTTGCTTGTAACGACAACAGATTTTACAACTACCTCTAATTAATCTGTTGCGTTATTATCATGTGATAACATGATGTTGTTTTAGTTAGGAGGTTTTGAAGCTCAAAATTGCGTAGGCAATGAATAAAGCATAAATGGCAATTTTCATCGCATATATTTTTCTACCTGCTTTTACCAGTATTGCATTATAATTATGTATGCTTCTTTGAAAGCAGATGAGTTTCTAAACGGTTGACCTGCTTTTATCAGTATTGCATTATTATTTACGTATGCTTATTTGACAGCAGATGCGTTTTTAAAAAGGTTGACCTGCTTTTACCAGTATCGCTTTATTATTTATGTATGCTTCTTTGAAGCAGATGCGTTTTTTAAAATGTGCAGCTAGATCTACGACATCATAGATCTCAGACAAAATCGGTCGAGCTCCAAAACTTTGTTTGAAAATGAAAGTTTAAAAAAATTATCATTATATACATAGAGATAGATAGATAGATAGAGCGAGAGAGAGAGACCGATAAAGAAGTCTCGTAATTGTTTCAAACTGGTTTACTGGTTAATGAATTATTAATGAAGACAAATAATGACTTAAGAAATTATAATGTTCTCACATGATAACTTGAAATTTGCGATCGTAGTTTTCTTTTTAATTTTTCCTTCCTCTTTGCACTCTTCGCATACTCCATTCCATTCCATTATGAAGTATTGAGGTTTCAGATATCCTTTTCGAATTGTTCTAATGAAAACTTAAAAAAAAAAGACATATATTAATTACATTAGACAACGTTTAAGAAGAATTAATAAAAAAAACCCGAAGCAATAAAAATTCTAATATTTGAATTTCATTGTCACAGAAAATATAAAGCAAAAATATTATTTAGTTACTCTTTTCACAAACACACAAATTAGAAAAACAGAAAGAAAATAATGTCTTTGATGTTTTTAGTCTAAAATCTGACACAGGTATTAAATTCAGGTGATAAAACAATATACCACATTTTAACCTTAAAGTCAATGCGTTTCTAAATTATTTTTGTTTAAATTATAAATTTATAATTAATTGAAAATCAATAACATCAACTTTAATTTAAAATTTAAACTAATTTATAATTTAATAATGGTAAATTATTAATTTTAAAATTATTTTTCTTTTTCAATTATTTTTAAATGGATATAAACTATCTTTTTTTTTTTCGAATTTATGTCCAAAATGCCACAGAAATCTATAATTTTTGTACTAATATCGCAAATAAAATTTCATTCATCTTGCTAGAATTCTGTTATCGCATTCTCAGACAAATGGTCAAACGCAAATTTAAAAAAAATGGACTTAGAGAAACTTAGAGATTTATTAAGGAAACTGTGAACATTTTTTCTTCAAATTATTAATTTTTAAATTTTAGTCTAATAAAATAAATGGAATTTTACTTATTACAGAAATGTATAATTTGTATAGATTTGGAAAACCAAAAGTTTATATGTGATCCTTTTTCAATTAATTTAATAGGAGTTCCTATGATGGAAAGACAACTTTTTTGTCTTTTCCTCAAAACATAGTGTAGTTATAATTAAAGCGATCTTATTCAGATTCTCTAGAATCCGTTCTGCTTTTCGGATTTGTATGAAACTTGGTATATATTATATGAACCATAGGAAAAAGATTTCTGCAATAAAAATATTTCAAATTTCGACTACCAACTGGAATTGTGGCGCCTAAAAAGGAACAAAAAAATCTACTAGAATCATTAATTAAAATTTATTCAGTTGCACAATGTGCACCATTGACATCAATTACAAGTTGAAAGCGCATTACAACGTGTTCAGTTGTAGCTCGGTGAAACTTTCGAGGGATTTCAGCAGCATGGTGTGTAATGCTGGCTTACAACTCAGGTAAAATCCTAATTCCTCCACCATAACACGGTCTTTTAAATTTTACAGAACCAGAAATCACAGGGATTTAAGTCGGGTGAACAAGGAGGTCAGACATCCGGGAAATCTCTGTATACTACACGATACTCGCTAAAGACGCAGTTCTTTGAATCGGCGTCCAATGTGATATATTGCTCCAACTTGCATGAAGACAGTGGTTTGCTAACATTGCCGTTTCTGTAAACCAGAATGATCTGTAACGTGCACACATGACAGAGCACGTTTTAAGATCTTGAGAAGGGAGAGTTTCAAAGAAAAATGAAGATAAAATCAGTAGTAAGTCCGAAGATAAAAACAGTAGTAAATCCACACCATGCAATCACGTAATCAGTTGTTTTTGTGCCGTGGTTATTGGTGTAGTCATTAGGAAGTGAAGCAGCCCATGTGCGGCAATTTTGATTATTAACAGCTCCTTCTAAAGAAAAGTACACCTCACTGATTATAGAATTTGTCACGGTAACGCGTCATCAACTTCCATCAACGCCAAAAATCAGCAAGCAAATTCATAGCATATTAGGTGACAGAATTTGCACCACGTAGATCTATTACATTAATGAGCGTACCGATTTGAGGGTTAGAAACTTGAAAACTATTGCACCAAAATACCATTTACTTTATTTATTTACTGTTTTAAAATGGTTTGCCGTATTTTTTGTATTATCAACCACGGATTCGCCAATTCACGTGACACCAATCGAGTACTTGCTGTAGAATAGCTGAAATTGGAGGTGTTATCAACCACAGCAGTAGCGACTTCTTCGACAGTTTCATTCGCAACCGGTTTCCGTCCTCTTCCTGGAAGCACACCCAAGTCTCCAGTCTTTTCAAATTTCATAATCATCTTCATCAAACCATTCATCGACGTGGTCCCCCTTTTCGCAATCTCTTTGAATGACAATATTCATGCAGTATAACTAAACTATTGCTGTCGTTTTGGTAACCCAGTTTTACCAGTAAAGTCCGGTCTTTCCTCTGTAAGATCATGATTAACAATGGCAAAGGCAAGCCGCATTGTTTTCAGATTCTGATTGCAAATCTCTTTATAGATTTGACTAATTTTCATAAGAAATTTTTAAAAAGTGCCATCTGGTGGTCAGAATTTGAACTATTTTTTATTGTAGAAATCTTTTTCCCATGATCCATATAAAGTATATATCAAATTTCATCAAAATCCGATAGGCAGAACGGGTTCTAGAGGGGTCTGAATAGGGTCACTTTAATTATAACCACCCTGTATTTTTTGAAATTCCAGTGCTCATAGAATGCTTTCTATTCATTAGAATCATATGAAATTTTATACAGCAATATTTAAAATCATTACGAACCTATTAAAAATATTTTATTTTTTCTTCACTAGAATATTAATTTTTAAAGGCTATTTATCAGTAAAATATCATATATTTTTAAAATTTTGTACTTACATGGCATTCATTATCTGTTTGAAATTTTCACTATTAATGTATTTAAAAGAAAATAAGTGTACTGCAATTATTAAACAAATGCTCATAAATTATGCTAATTTTGTCGTTTATCTACTCAGAATTATATTCTCTGAGTGTACTAATTTATGGTTAGGATCTTGACAGCTATCACACCACAACACTTGTTAGATTTGCAATAAAAAAGTTCTAAGAACAAATATCTTTTTACTGTTTTATAATTAAAAAATTGAAATCTGCTATCGCAAATTTCAAGTTATCATGTGAGAACATTATTATTTTTTAGTCATTGATTTTCTTACTTAATTTAAGTCATTAAACAGCTTAAGCTTATTTGAAAGAATCACGTGACTATCAGATTATGCGTGCGTCGATATTTAGAAAAACGGTGGTTTTTTTCAAAATCAGTCAAGTTCGAGGGCAGAAAAAGAAATTATTTTTGCGAAAATCCAGTTTAAACTGGTTTAGAATAATCTTGTTACTATCTTATTGCGCAATCGTCAATTTTTAGAGAAGCGATGCCTTTTTTTTTCCCATCTCAAAATCTTTCGAACTCCAAAACTGTTTTGCCAGATAGAAAAATTTTAAATGAAAGTTTAAAAAGTTATATTATTATCATTATTATAATATATATCTTCTTTGTGCTTTTCCGGGCAATAACTTAGTACGACCCATGCCCTTTATTTTCTGCCAGCGTATTTTGTGGCTTCAAAAACCCAAAACAAAAACAACAACATAATCTCACGTGATAATAAATCATTCAATTGATATATCCTAAATTTTCTATCAGATATTAAATTTTACTTGCGAAAAATATCCCCTTTATTTACAATGTAATTTCGGCAATATTCATTAAGAACTCCCCACATGCCTTTAACTTATGAAGTCGAATTTTATGGTGTCTACAAATCTATCTTTCTCTCTCTCTCTCTCTGTATATGAGAAAATAAAAGTCACGAATGTCTTATTCATTATTCAAATGACATAATTCCAAGTATATTTAAAACAACAGAAAAGGACATTGTCGTCCGACTCTATTTGGATAAGAGAATCATAGATTAAAATCCTGCAGGACTTTTCATGACAGCAGGAATGTACGAACAGCATTATCTCTATTCCTTCTTCATTTTCCAATCCTTTTTAACTTAAAGAGCGCAATTTATCTGATTTCTTTTGGATTCCTACCCACGTACGTTTTGATATATTACACAGCGTTTCCCGGACTTATATCGCCGGAATTCCAAATGAGTATCACAAAGCAAGGCTATAAAATAAATTATTCTATTCCTAACAAAAACTCCAGATTGGTAATAGCTTGGAAGAGGGACTATGAATTTGAATTTCTCATTTTCATTTTAATACTGATATCTTTCCTCCTTTCATTTCGGGGATTCTTATTTGCTAAATGTAGTAGCGTCACGTTTTAGAAATTCTATCAACCGCGTAATGCTGATTTTATCAATTCATGAGTTAAATCCCCCTTTTTTATTAAAAAAAATCTGATTCCACATTTGAGCAGTAAGAAAGAGTTAATCATTTTTGTCTTACATTGCTTCTTATAATGCAAATTGCGAAAATTTGGGATTGAAATATATTTATAAGTTATCCCATCCAGCTAGAGATAGCATTTTAGAAGGACAATAACTGAAATTCGAATTGCAAATTGTTCTTTTTTCTTCTGTTATTTATTAGCCGCTTTCGGCGCTCAGTTTACTAGCTCTTAGTGTAATTTGTGTTCCATTTTATTTCAGTCATTTTTAGAGGAGGAGACCTTTTTTTTAATCTAAGCAATGCGAATGATTTAATCAATTCACCTTTAAACCACGTATCAAATTTCGTTTCCTAAATTTGTAAAATTTGTTGTTCATTTTGAAATTTGAGAGAAATTTTTGATACTATTTTGGCGATATAGATGGTGTCAAGATATATTACTAAATCAAATTACGAAACTTTTGGATTATAATAAATTTGTGAATTAACTCGTGCAGCTAGAGAGTATATTAGAAGGACAATAACCTTAATTCGAATTGCAAATTGATCTTTTTTTCCCTTCTATTATTTATCGGCTTCTTTCGGCGCTAGGGCTTACTGGATCTTAGTGTAAGTTGTGTCCCTTTTTATTTTAGTCAATTCTGTAAAGGGAAGCAGTTTACGCATCCTCAGCTTTAGCCATTTATCAAATTAATTTTCATAAAGTTATAAAATGTGTGGCTCATTTTGAAATTTAAGGGAAATCTTTGATACTTTGTACTTTTGTACTTGGAAAAACTGGTCGAACAAAAATATAATGCTAAAGCAAACTAAAAAATGTGCATTAGAATAAGTTTGTAAGTTGCAGTTCAAAGTAATATAATAGTCTAAATTGTTCTAATAAATAAAATTTCTAACTGTAATCAAACAATTTAGGTGCGGATTTACTAATTGTATATTTTTTTCATATTTAGAATGCATTATTCCTTTTAGATTCAATAATTTGTTTATATGTACTGTCACTAAACATTTCTCCCATTTTGACATATATCATCGTATGTTTTTATAATAAAATGAGCTATCAAATGTTGCATATTTGTCTTACCGTAAAAAAAATAATTTTAATCTACATCCACCATGAATGTCGACATTTGCTGACGTAAATGAGAAATAATGATATAAAATAAAATACCTTTCTCTCAATGATGTATTCAGTATGTGTAAATATTCATCGGAGAATACTGATATTTACTAATAACAGAGATATAAACATACATTTAGTTGTCATAAAGAACGAAAATCTGCTCAGTGTATTTATTTTCTGCTCTCCTCTTAGCATGCTTCTTCGGAATTTGCATCCACTTTCGACTCCCCCTCCCCCTCCCTTTAGCTTTTTTTTTCTTTCTTTTTGACATTGCCTAACTTTCTAAAACGTTTGAAGCTTTATGTCAGCTATACACATGAACTTTTCCTAGTGTTAATTAATCCTTCATTGAGCGCAAGGACGAGGTTTCTTTCTGGTGCTTTATTAGGGGACGATACAACATAGTTTGGAATAAGGTGTAATGAATGTTTTTACATATTTCTTTACATTTTACGGTCACTTCGCAGCACCCTTCTTTGGAATCGACCTTCGAGGTTCTGCACTGGTTATTCATTTTCACCCTCCCCCTTTTTCTCTTTCACAACGCCTAACTTACTCACACTTTTGTTTTGCGTCAGCTATACAACTACACTTTTCTTGTGTCCAACCGTCCTTCAATGAGCGCAAAGGTGGGTTTTTTTAAGGGTTTTATTAGGGAACGATACAACATAATTTGTAATACGGTGTAATGAACAATTTCTACATTTTTATGAAATTAAATTTTGATAATTATGAAATCATTGCATATTTCTTAGCCATCTTTAAAGACTAGTTGGAGATCCGCTCTGAATAATTGTTGTGTTAGGTTTTAATCTCGCACGGATAATCTGATGCTTCTAATTCCCCTCAAAATATCTTTAATCATTAAATTGGGATAGATATTAAAGACATGTTAATGTTATATCTATTAGTCAACTCTGTTAATATGTATGTGAAACTTTCTAATGGAATCAAGTCCCATGACATCACAGTTCCATTAAAAACTTTCTAAACTTGTCTAAATATTTGCATATTCCTGTCAATCATAGTTAGAAAAATAATTAAAATAATTTTGAAACTTTAATATGTTAAAAGTAAAATAATTAACTTCTCAGTGGATAAATTGGGCAACCTATAAAGCTTTGAATGTTACTATTTTTTTTAAAAATTAAACACTCTCAAAGATTACTTCGAGGAAGGACCCCAATTCAAAAGGTGAATCTATTTCGAGCCGGCCATTCCTTGGTTAAAGTAATGAAAATCAAAGCTTCTTAACTATGTCAGTTTTTGTTTCAGAAAAGCTATTTTTTTAATAAAATATAAAAA
The DNA here is from genome assembly GCF_947563725.1 of Argiope bruennichi. Lineage (NCBI taxonomy): Eukaryota > Metazoa > Arthropoda > Arachnida > Araneae > Araneidae > Argiope > Argiope bruennichi. The sequence goes on along the minus strand of NC_079159.1, from coordinate 25,061,445 downwards.
CCCAAAATTATTGTACTAATGGAACCAAAACTATATAAAAATTTGGACTTTCTTTCTTTTGTCATTTTCTAGCATTGCATTTATTTACTCAAATATCTTAAAATATAATACCTTGTGTTACTCACAGCAATTTTTTAAATAGAAGTATATATTTATCTAGCTATTTAGAAATTAACTATTGGATCACTATAACTATTGGAACTCCACATACATTACATAATAGCAATAACAATGTTTGCAATCATAGAGAAAAAAAATCAAATTTTCAAAAAAAATTCTACTATCCAGGGATCAGTTTGAACGTATAACGTTCGTTAAGCAGAGCCCACGTTAGCCCACACAATAAATTGATTTCAAAAATTAACAATAATTAATAACGACTTATCTAATTTTAATTCTTAATATTTAAGAATTCTAAAAGCGTTTTCAGACAGAATTTAAACTCTATAATAAAGTCTGACCTTTAAAATAATTTTTGATTTGTTTTTACTTGCATAAAAATAATACAATTTACACGCTGATTGCTTAAAAATGATTATTTGTAGAGTGCTTTCAAGTGTTCTTCTAGTACCAAAAGGCATATCTCGTTTTGAATTGTTCTTTTTGCCGTAGAAAAATCAATTACCGTGTGCGCTCATTGTCCATATAAATTTAACAACTTCAATCCGAAACAATGCAATTATGAAAGGATAATATTTTATTACGTTTTATTCTTTAAATACAATACAAAAACATTTGAAGTGCTATCTTTTGTTTAGCAGAAAAATAAATAAAACAAAACGAATGTAAACAGAAACAGATTGTTATCGTTTGCACGAGAATTCTCTTTTCGTAATTTATTCAGAACAAATATTTTACGAAGAATAAGTTAAAAAATAAACAAAACACTTCAAAATATAATGAATTTAAGATCAGTATTTTTCAGTATTAATTTAATTTCTCGAAATACGTCAAATTAAATTAAAGTATTTTTTTTTCAGTAATATTATTAGCTGGTTTTCCACTAGTGGCTTCATTATCATCTGCCTACAATTTAGTATGTTTAGTTACAGAGTTAATTTATTCATTGAAAATTCAAATTCTTCTTTTGTGTTTTCCTAGAATTTTCCCAGAAAGGCAAACAAGGATTAATCGCTGCCATTTTTTAATAATAAATTCGTTCGCATCCCAGCATTTTTCATTTGCAAACGATAAAGTAGTTCTCAAAATTTAAAAACAGTTTTGGCAGTAAAGATTATTCTATGTTTTTTAAAAAAATATTGATATCGAATAATTATCGTCTGATATTTTTACAGAATAATATGAAAGTACGGTTGAAATAGTTATAAATAAAATAAGTAAAGACATAAATATTTAAATATTTCAAGAATGCAGAAATATTTAAAGAATGCTATTATGTATTAATTTCTTTAAAATTTAGCTGTTTAAAATCCATTAAAGTCTGTCTTATTTTAGTCAAATTCCATTTAAAATATTTACTTTTGTAGCTTTTATATGAATCTTCTATGTAAATAAAATTGTTAACTTTTTACCTAAATTACTAAATTCCAAACTAATGGATAACTTCTCTCAAATTTAACCTACAATGAATGTGAAACACAAAGAAGATAATAAGGAAAGTTTCCTGACAATTAATTAAATAAGTAATTTTTTATGAATCAAGTATAATTTCTAAAGCACAGTCGCAATATTGCACAAAAAACCAGGTGCCTTAAAAAATTTTAAGTTAAATTAGATTTTAAATATTCAAAGTATGCAAAAGTAAAATGTTTAAATAAGATTTGTTGTTCTCTAATTGATAATGAAAAATGTATCTTTAATTTGAAAATTACTCCAAAGCTTTCTGTTTCTTAGTGACTAATTCAAAGCTTGAAAAATTATTTTAATATCCAATATGTCACTTACAATATTTAACTAAACCTTTCGCGTTCGTTAAAAAAAATTAATTAGAGATTTACCATCAGGATTTTTTTAACCCTCTTTGAATAATCACTAAATTTTATAGAATCTACGAAATATCAAAATTCTATGGCAAACATTTCTATATTCTGTATTTTTTTTATTTAATTAATAATAACTTTACAGAATATAGAATGATTTTTGTGTTTTATTATATTTATATAAATGATTATTTTATTTTGAAAATATCTTATAATATAAAAAAAGAATTTGTTTACAGACTCGTTAGATATCCGACAAGTATTAATATTAAACTTATTTAATTCTGCGTCCGCTTAAATACGTGACTTTCAATAATTGATCTAATATGTAATAACTTTATGTAATCATCGTTAATATAATATGATCTTAAATACTACCCTTTTTATTTTGTTAGAAATACCTTAACTTTTGTTTACAAATATTGAAATATTAGGAAGTTTTTAAGTGACGATTTTGGGGCAACTAATAAGATATTTTACTTTTCTTTTTAAAAAAATACATCTCGAGTAATGTTGGGTATGGCAGGTAAATTGACAGAAATATTAAAGAAAAAGAAAAAAAATGCGGTTATCAAATTTAATTTCAAATATACATTGGCTCAAAAAATTGAGAATAAACCTTACTTTTATTTGATAAATCCGACTTTCAATATAAATAAAACATTACCGAGAAGAGCAAACATGTTTTTATTTTTATTCATAACAAATGGTTTAATTTAGAGTTAAAATAAAGAAAAATCAACCAAAAACTTCTAAATAGAAAAATTTCAAAAGCATTTTACATAAACATACTCAGATTTTTGCCTCAAAAAATTGAGAGTACACCAATAAAATTTTTGTAATATCTCGCATAGAAATAAAGAGTCACTGTTAAGTTGCTATAATGGCCTCTAAACGTCATGGCACCGATTCGACCCATTTTTGGCGGTATCTGAAGCTATTTATCCCGTTCTTCTTGCAACACTTGTTTTAAAGAGGTTTTGTTTTTAATTTTGTGTTTTTGAACCACTTTTTCGTGTATGGCCCATGAATATTTTATGGCAATGATGTCGAGGTACTGTGGTGGTGTGTGTAACTGCTGTTTACAATGAAAAAGACACCACATTTTGACGTTACGAGCATTTTGTTTGGGGTCGTTGTCCTACTGGAAAAAGAAATTTCCATCTGAGCCCAAATTTTTAGCACTTTTCTTTAGACTGCTGCGAAGTATATCCAAGAAAACCATATTGTTTATAATGCCATCTATAAGAATTAGATTTCCTACCCCGTATATATCCATGCTACCCGAAATCATGACTTAGTCACCACCATGTTTACCAGTAGGATATAAATTTTTTGGGTCCAAAGCAGTATTAGGCTTTCTCCATACAGTGCGATGACTGCACTGCCAGAAATGTTGAGTTTTTTTCTTCACTAAATATAACTTTTTTTCAAAAGTTATTGGTCTTCAATTGATGAGTTTTTGCAAACTTTAAATGCTTTATCGGAATTTGTAAGCTCATGAACGGTTTCTCTCTAACAATTCGACTTTTATATCCAGCTTGTCTAATGGCATTTCGCATAGTTTTCTGTGCTAACACTTTTGTCTATGATTTGAGAAGTTTCTAAAGCAAGTTGGAAGAACCATATGGTCACAGCAATCTAAAGGAAAGTATTAAAAATTTGGGTTTAGATGGAAATTTCATTTTTCAGCACAACAACGACCCCAAACAAAATGCACGTAACGTCAAAACATGGTGTCTTTTTTATTGTAAACAGCAGTTACACACACCACAACAGTACCACGACATCAATGCCACTGAATATTTGTGGGCCATACTTGAAAAGGGGCTTCAAAAACACAAAATTAGAAACAAAAGCTCTTTAAAACAAGTGTTGCAAGAAGAATGGGATAGAAAGCTTCAGATACCGCCAAAAATGGGTCGAATCGGTACCATGACGTTTAAAGGCCACTATAAGAGCCAAAAGACATGCAACTTAACAGTTTTTTGTTTCTATGCGAGATATTGCAAAAATTTCATTGATGTACTTTCAATTTTTTGAGGCAAAAATCTGTGCATATTCATTTTAAATGCTTCTGAAATTTTTCAGTTTAGAAATTTTTAGTTGATTTTCTTTGTTTTTACTCTAAATTAAACCATTTGTTATGTGAAAATAAAAACATGTTTGCACTTCTCGGTAATGTGTTATTTATATTGGAAGTCGTATTTATCAAGTAAAACTAAGGTCTACTCTGAATTGTTTGAGCCACTGTACGTAATAACTGGAGCAAATCTTCGAGATTTGATTTCTCTATTGGTACCTAATCTTCTCTATTGTACCCAATCTTCCAAATCCAAGTAGTTTCTTTCAAATCCAGATAGTTTATGAAATTAAAAATAAATAATCTTAAAAAAATCTCTAAAATAATTTCAAATATGGTAAAAAAACTACTTGATCAGTATTTCAGGAACTTAATATTCAAAAAATATCCTCCATTCCTGTTGAATAAAAAATTATAAAATAATTATATATCTAGAAATAAGTTTTTTTTCCATCAAAATAATATTTCTTATTAAATTACGTACCTATGAAGAATATACTAATAAAACGTACGTAAGAACACTAGCAAATCCTCGTGAATTTCTGTCTCTGTTGGAAGTCTGGGTCTTCCAAATCCAGATAGCTTTTTTCAAATTCAGATAGTTTATGAAATTATACATAAATAATATTAATATCTCTAATTATAATGGCAAATACAGTGAAGAACAATTAGTTCCTTATTTCAGGAACTTAATATTTAAAAAATATCCTCCATTTATGTTGAGTAAAAAAAAAATTAGAAAATAATTATTTATCTAAAAATACGTTTTCGTTCCACAAAATAATAATTCTTATAGCATCACTTTCTTCTATTTTTCTATGAAGAATGTACATAAGAATTCTAGAAAATCCTCAGGATTTGCTGTCTTTATTGCAAATTACCAGTCTTCCAAATCCAGATAGAAATACCTAATTCTAAGAGATAAAATCCCTCACAAGTAACAAATGAGAAAAACAGACAAACTATTTTGACCAAATCTGCTTCATTCTGACCGGGTTGTTCTCTCAGATTGTTCCCAAAACGCGCAAATCTACAAAAGAAGAAAAGAACAAGGTGGGGAAAAAATGGCGATATTCCTAGAATCGCATTCATGATAAGTGACTTATGAAAAGGGGTAAAATCTCAGTGGAAATCAAAATGGAAAATTTTATCCGTTTTTATCTTCCTATAAAACGGAATGAATTTCTTTTATATATTTTTTCCGCCGTCTATGTGGAAATATCTATTCCCGATAAAATAAAGAAATACACTCTTTCTTTTTTATCCCTCGACCAGTGAGTGCATCATGTTCTTCCGCTAGAAGTCCGAATCAGATTAGTTTCAAAATTTAATTATTTTTTAGATTTATTATTTTTTTTTGTTTAATAATTTTATATTTCGAAAAAACGAGAAATAGTTTTTATTAAATTATACTTTTTCTTTAACATAAAACATTTTTTTCATTCAAGGTATTTTTTTTTTTAGTTTAATTTGAAATGGAAAGAAAATTATGTTTAACTTTATTCTAACTTTCTTTTAAATTAAAAGTACCGATTTCTTTTTTAAAACAAAAATATATATTTAAACTGATAATCGGAAACAAGTATAAAAGATTTATTTCATTTCTTTCACCACATTTGGAATATTTGCGTCATCAATCAAATTTCAAAATAATAATAAAAAAATCAAATACTTTAATTTTTTTTCATAGTATTTTATTTAAGCAACTTCTTTTATGTATAAGAAGTTTATTTTACTGTTGCAGTTTAACAATACTACCATTTGTTCATAACTATTTTGGTTTACAATAGTTTATTTGTTTTATTCTTTATAAACTTATTCAGTTATTTTTCAGATTCATTTTATTGTTTATAAACTTTTTCAGTTATTTCTCAGATTCGTTTTATTCTTTATAAACTTTTTCAGATATTAAAATTATTGTTTCCTTTATGAAAAAACAATATTTTCTATATGCATTATATCTCTAGAAATATCTTGTAAATCAATGTTTAAGAAATTCTCGCCTAGCCGTTTTCAACATAAGTAGCTCAAAGCTTTTGTATATCGGTACCAACTTTTTTTAGAATCCGACTTTATAATGACCCAATTCGTCGTAAGCACAGTGATATTTTTTTTTTTTTGACGAACAGAAAGAAGTTTTCATAAAAGAAAAAAAACTATTATTTAATAGAACAGAAGTTATTTAAGTGATAACGAATCACTCCGAAATCAGTGCATACACAAACTGAATTGAACATTCACAGAAAAATGGATTTTCTGATTAAGTGGTTAATGTCTGAAGTATTGCATGGAGACAAACACGTTGAATATTGGAGCCTATATGTATTATGTACAAAGAACCTGTTATTTATAAATACATTCCACAATTTAATAAAATTGATTTCTTTCTTTTCATTAACATGAGTTGCTTGTTTGCATATTGCGCCTTTTTCTTCATCTCCTGTTGTTATCAAGTGGTTTGATCAAGATTTTAAGGCGTGCGATTACGTTCTGAATGAATTTTTTGAAGAACGCTCAAAAATAGTCATACTTTTGGATTTTTGCATAAACATGTTTAAAAAATATCAATGAAACCAAAATATACCAGTTAAAGGATACATAATTTTTAAAAATGGGAAGAAATGGTCTTTTCTAGCTAAAACGAGGTATAAAATAAAAATCTTGCTTAACCTTTTTCAGATATTTTAAGAAATATATTAACTGGTTCTTGAACTAAAATATAAGCTATATATCTGACCACTCATTAAATATTGGGATTCGACTGATAAATAACAAGAAGTTTTCAATTTCTTTCACATTGTGAAGCATTAAATCAACTATAGAATATTTCTAAATAAATCGGTAACTTATTCTATAGTTCAGCAGGAACTATAGAACATATTTAGAAATTATTAAAACAAATTTTAACAAAAATATGTATCAGATTTAGAAAATTCTTTTTCATAAGACAATTATTCTATTAAAGATTAGAATATGAGAAAATAGCATCTAAATATGTAAAATAGCATTAAAAGTATGCAAATGCAAATATAAAAATCAGTGTAACTTTCCAAAAAAAATGGATTTGGAAGCAAAATTCAAACGATTTGATAAAGAAAACTGTTCAAACATTATTAATATTAATTAAATAAAAAATTATTTTAATATTAAAATACGAGGGGTGATTCAAAATCCGCTCTTTTGAAGCGGGCAGACAGATTACTGGAAACGTTTAGGTGGGAGGTCTGGAACCACAGTTCCATACAGCCCCGATTTGGCTCCCAGTAACTATTTCATTTTCTGGCATTGAAGAAACACTTACCCGAAACAATGTTCATATCAGATGGTGATGTTCAAAAAGGTGTCGAGAACTGACTCAATAGCCAGAGACCCGTTTATTAACAAGACGGGTTAAACAAATTGGTCCAGTGGTGTGATAAATGCCACAACATGTTTGGTGATATGTCTCTTAATTACCATTTGTATCTTGTGTCTAATGTTAATAATGCATTTTTCTTTTGCCTTGTAAACTTTTTTTTTGAATCGCCCCTCGTATTTATATAATATTTAAATTCTAACATTATTTATTTAAAAAAATATTTAATATTAATTAAATAAAAAATTGTATTTTTGCGAATTTTGAATCATACATGAGCATTCAATATCGCAATGCAGAATTTGGGAACACACCTACTTCGTTAACCCTTATTTGGGTTCGATTATAAGCAGCATACCAGATAAATGAAATTGTCTTTTATCAAATTGAAAGAAAAAATAATCCATGCCACTGTTATTCTTGAATCTTTTAACGCTAAATACTTACAACAAAATGGCTAAGTTCACTACAAAACTTTCAAATCGTTACTTCATATAAATATCTAAGTAGACATACTAATTCACTTGAACGAAAGCAGCGCAAATACTGCAAATTGTAGTCATATACATGAAGAGGTATGAGACGCGTGAGGATAGAACCTGGGACCTTTAGGTTAGCAGTCCAGTAACTAACCGATTTTGCTAAAACAGCTGTTCGGGCAGAAGCGCTGTTACTGGCTTATATGCGATTCACCACAGTACTCTCCCTCCAGTGAGGCGAAGGGGAGACGAACGATATGGCGTTGAGTGGTGATGTATTGAGTAGTAGCTGTTGTCTTAATGGGCCGTACCCTTTATTTGAGTAGCGCCAAGCGTTATGGCGAGAGTTTGTGAGTGCCGATGCGCCAAGTGTGTCTGGCGACTTAGGGTTGCTGCGTCACGTGAGTCTGACGACTTTGCTGCGCCAAGTGAGTCTGGCGACTTTAGTTGCGGGTAGATGGCGCCACAACAGCTGTACGAAGGCTGAAGGTTCAGCGTCCGAGGTCACCAATGAAGAGGTATGAGAACCTGGGACCTGGGACCGTTAGGTTAGCAGTCCAGTAAGTAACTAACCGATTTTGCTAAAACAGCTGTTCGGGCAGAAGCGCTGTTACTGGCTTATATGCGATTCACCACATACACGTATATTCAAGATCGTGAAGCACAGTTTGAGAACACCTGCTTTATGAAGCATTATTTGTGATTCTCTTGAACGAAAGCAGCACAAATATACTGCAAAATGTAAAGACATACGTATGCTAATTCACCTGAACGAAATCTTTATGCATGGAATATCTGCCACAAAATGACTAAGTTCCTTACAAAAATTTGAAATCATTACTTAACTGTAAATATCTAAAGTGTTCTGTCTATATTTAATCTAAAGCAGTACAAATATTTACATGATAATTATTCTGTTTTTATATCCGTCAATATAACAAAAATAATCAGTTTTATACGTCTCTTTCTTTTTATTTCTCTATGGAGAATCTCTGCAGCAATTTTGGTAAATCCGCAGGATTTGAAATCTTCATTGGTTTGGCCCACTGCCTTCCAAATCAAGACAGTTACTTCCAGAAGACCTAATTCTAAGAGATAAAATCCGGCACGAGACAAAACAAATAAAAACAGGCATTCTATTTTGACCAGATTACTACTCTATTCTGACCAGATTATTCGCCGAGATTTACACAAATAGGCCAAATCTGCAGCAGGAAAACGAGAAGTTCGAAAGGAATAAAAAATGGTGAATTTTCTGAATTCGATAAGTGACTTATGAAAAGGGATAAGATTTCAATGGAAATCTAAATAGAAAAAAAAAATTCCGATATCCTATGAAGCTTATTTTTTTTCCTCCTTTATGGAGAAATATATATTTGAAATAAAAAATAAAGTAATAAACTTTCACTTCTTTGACCTTTTGCAAGTACACCATGTTTTTTGCTCTGTAGATATATTTAGAAGATGAATACTTTTTCAATGATGAATATCAGACTAATTTTTATGAAATATTTTTTGATGGTATCTGGCATCAACCTTATATCAGATAAAGATGTACGAAATTTCGCATATACAATTGGTAAACTAGCTGGCATGGATTTCTGAAGGTAATTCAACAACCATCTAATTGAAATTTCATATATATAATAACTAATTGAATGTCAACATTTTATCTTATATAAAGTTAAAAATAGAAATCTTCGAAAAATATTTAATATTAAGTTAATACGTTTTCAAATCTTCGAAAAATATTTAATATTAAATTAATACGTTTTCAAATCTTCGAAAAATATTTAATATTAAGTTAATACGTTTTCAAATCTTCGAAAAATATTTAATATTAAATTAATACGTTTTCAAATCTTCGAAAAATATTTAATATTAAATTAATACGTTTTCAAATCTTCGAAAAATATTTAATATTAAATTAATACGTTTTCAAATCTTCGAAAAGTATTACATATTAGATTAATAGGCTTTCCTTCAGATTAAAACATGTTTATTTTTCATCAATTTTATATTAGATTAGTTTGCCTAATGAAAGAAAAAATAACGTTACCTTTCTTGTAATGATTTTTTGTTTAAATATTTAAATTTTTAATTCTATAAAAAAAGAAAAAACACAACACTTATGCGAATAAAACAGTCAGGCAATTGAAACATCCATTGCATCATGTTTATATAATATTGTGAAATTAATTAAATTCACAAGAGTCACTGCATGAATGCTTATTATTCAACTTCAAAATATTTAATTCACTAAAATATCTTTAGTATAACAAATTTGGGGATAAATATTCTTGTATTTCGTTAGTTCTGTAACACCGGGATCATCATTTATTTGCTCTAGGCATTTATTTGCTTTTTTTAAACTCTATCCATACTTTCTTTTTGTTTTTATATCTCATACCTATGAAAATAATCCCTCCGGATAGGGGGTCTTCAGTCATGGGGATAAAAAGTTTCCGGAATGGTTGTTGGTTCTCGATCAGAGAGAGTTTTTCTTTCCCAAAATTTCCTCTTATTTTCCTTAACAAAGGTTACCTCCATTCCCGCTTGAACAAAGCTGTAAAGGCGGCAATTGCTCAAATTTTTATTTTGAGATTCGCGTATTTGAGCATTTTGTGCTTCGTAGTATCGTGAAAAAAATTATGCATTCTGAACCATTTTTTTCTAACTATTGATATAAAAATTCGAAACAGGGCAACAATTTGAGTTACAAGATTCCCCCATCAAATTTCATTTTATAAGTCTTTATGGTCACATACATATTAATGTACAGATAGACAAACAATTAATTATAAGCCAATTTTGCTCAAATTTTTGCATAAAACTATATATTAAATATGAAGCTATACGCCAAATTTATTATACATTTCTATTTATATATTATACATTTAGCTCTTTAATTTTGTCATTACCCTGTTCACTTACATTTGGGCAAACTGGTTGCAAATGAATTTCGTTGAAACTTTGTTAAAAATCTAATTATTTGATGTAAACATCATAGACCAAATTTCATCTATTTAGCTTAAAAGTATTTGAGATATTTTAAAAGATAGATATGAGTTAAATTCCAAGAATGTGATTTTTTCAGTCTACTAGATGTCTGAAAGAAGAGATCCATTAAAATCTCTTATATGATTTTTTTCAAAACACTTTCTCCTACTGTAAGAGAAAAAGAAAATTAAATAATTTCATGAATATAATAAATCTCATATTAAGCATAAAAAATTTCTATAATATTTGTTGCATCACCCTTATTTCCTTTCATTTCTATATTGCTTGTTCCTAACAGATTTAGAAAATCCCTTGGAATTATATTCTTCATTGGAATGCGCCAATCTTCCAAATCCAGTTCTTTCCAAAAGACCTAATTCCATGAGATAAAACGCAGATAAAATCTAAAAAAATAAGAAAACTATTCTGACCAAATCTGGTCATTCTGTCCAGATTATTCGCTGAGATTGTCCCGAAACGCGAAAATCTGCAGTAGGAAAAGGGGGGGGGGGAAGAATAAGGAAGAAATAAAAAATGGCGACTCGCGTCTAGGATAAGTGACTTATGAAAAGGGGTAAAATCTCAGTGGAAATCAAAATGGAAAATTTCATCCGTTTTCTTTTTCCTATAAAACGGAATGAACTCCTTTTCTTTTCCCCCGATATATGTGGAAATATCTATTTCCGATAAAATAAAGAAATAGATCCTCGCTTCTTTGTTCGCTCGCCAGTCCATCATGTCTTCCGACAGAAGTATGCAAAAGATTAGTTTCGGTGATTTTCACTGGTTTAGCTTAAGGTCTGGATTTTTCTTATTTGCAAAAAAATATCTGAAACTACTTCTTATTAAATTAGTTCTTTACTTTTTTGAACATGAATAAATTCTTTCACTTTTTTTTTATTGCAAAAACAAAACTGTTTTATTAGTGTTCTTTTTATTGGGAAAGTATATTTAACCTCCTTTAAATATATTTATTGAAATTTGAAATACAAAATTGTTCTTATAGAATTTTAAGCTGAATAAAATCATTTGAAATTTAAGATAAAAAATATAATGAGTTTTCTGCAACAAATTGTTTTCATAGTAATCGGGAAAAATTAATATTGATAAAATACAAAATTTATAAATTTTATAAAAATAAAAATAAAATTATATCAAATTTAAATTAATGCATATAATAAAAATAAAAATTTATGAAATCTAAATTAATATATATATATAATAATAATAATTTTTTTACATTTAATTTATAGAGATAAATTAATAGTTCTTAAAATTTGTAATAGTCCATTTTGTAGTTTGATTTTTTGTTTATCTTAAAACAAAATACCAATTTTCGTTAAACAAGCTATTTTAGTAACTTTCTTTTTATGTGAAGTACAATTATTTAGATTCATTCGAATACATTTTCTTATAATTAAAATTTATAGATTTTAAATTGAAAAAGATCAAATTAAAGTGAATATGAAAGACATTATGTTTCCTGCAGCATATTAATCTATACTTATAATAAAGGTCAATGTGTGTGTGTGTGTGTGTGTGTGTGTGTGTGTGTGTGTGTGTGTGTGTGTGTGTTGGCGCTCTACAGGACAGGTCATTTGACATAGAGCTATCAAATTTGGTACATGTATACCTTAGAGGTCGGGAATGTACATCTGGGGTCCCTTTTTTTGAAATTTTAATTAGAATTTTAATTATTAATTAAAAACTAACTTTCCCGCCAAAAAAATCTTCCATTTTCCCCACCGCCAACTTTTCCGCCAAAAAAATCTTCCATTTTCCCCACCGCCAAATGAGTAAGGCTTCAATTATTTTTTTTTCTCCCAACAGTAATGAGGCTAGGGTTAATATTTTTCGGCGGAGTATTTCAAACGATTCTGTTTATTTTCTTAATGTTTGATGCATTTAAAATTAAACATTGTTAATTAATCAATGTTTCAGATTCATTCTGAAGTACTTTTGAATTAAAATAACACAGAATAAAGGAAATTAAAAATGTATAATCTGCATAGCGTTACCCCAACTGGCGTAGAAAAACTCACGCATTTGCGTTACCGGAGCTGGCGAAGAAAATTCACGCATGCGCATTCTGATTGTTGCCATGGCAACCGTTATCAACGGATAATTTAAATTATTTTTAGGTTAGTTGCATGCTTTTGTAAGTAAATTGTATTTATGTTAGTTATATATTTTTTGTATATGCTTATAGTTTTAAGTACATCGTTTTTTAAGTAGTTTTTTTAAACCTGTTTTCGACCGATTATTTTAAACGATTCATTTTATTTTCTTAAAGTTTGATGCATTTAAAATTAAACATTGTTAATGAATCGATCTGTTCATGATGAATCTGAGAAAATTTTGTTGACAAATTCTTGAGATATTACGTAACTTAAGAAAGATATTCTTTAGTGCCCATAAATTTTAAACGCTCAGTGACTCTATTATCAGTAATCATATCATTTAAAAAATATTCTTTGTTTCAGTAAAAAATATTATTATATTAATTGCAGTTTAGTCATTTCCATTTTAATTTTAAGCATAAATTCTACCGGAACTAACGGAAAATTAGAGAGATACATATTATGTTATGGCTGAAGGACTTTATATTATTATGAGAGAATTATATGACTATCAAAATTTGAAGCTTTAAAATATTTGATGAAGAAGCTATTAAAGTAGGAATTACATAAAATATTTAATTATTAAAATTTTAACGAGCATTAAGATTGGCGAACCGGCTGGTCGCCAAAGGCGGCTAGTATCATAATAATCGAAAAAATCAATATTAAAATTTTTTAAAAAATTATAAAGGTAAATAAATATTTTTCCAAACTTGTGACATAACTTTTTAATAAATATCTTAAACTCTTCATTCTGATAGCAATCTGTCTTTTAAATTATATAAGTTTCGAATTTGGTTTCTTTATATCAAAATACCTATACAGAGCCGGGACACACACACATTCATGTTGATAATTAACTATCTGCCTTTGACGATCAGCTGGTTCGTTAGGTAGGTATATATATATATATATATATATTCCTTTAATTAGAATATATTTCTTAATATCAATTAAATTTTTTACTTATATATTTATATTCTTAATTTTGTAAAAAAAAAATTATTTTAAAGCATTAAATTATCTCTTTTCATTATTTGTCTGAACTTTTGGAGTGCAGATTTGTCCGAAGAGATCATGAATCTATTAATAAAGTGATTGTGCAGTTCATCTATATTCTTTCACATTTCTGTAATTTTAATTTTTTATTCACCAACTAAACTATACAGATATTAACCAAAAACTTAACTTTCAAAAAGGGAAAGTAATTATGTGACTAAATATTTAATAAATATTGAAAACAGTTTGAATCACTGGACAATAATATTATCTAAATTCCCCCCTCCAAAAAAAATAGAATATTAATATACGATAGAATAGAATATTAAAAAGAAGAATTTTATCTAAATTTACGTTAAAAAAATATTTTTTAGAAAAATTTCTGAATTAAAGTAAAATTTATAAGAATATTAAATTGGTATCGGAGGTAATTTTTTGAATTTTAAAATAAAATAAAAAACTTTTTATAGCTGTATCATTTTCGGAAGTTATGAAAGGGAAAATATCAGAATTTTACTTAAGTTTTAATAAATTAAGATACCAATAAATATTTCAAAAGAAAAAATTGCCCCTAGGTGCCTATTTTCCTCTTCTAAATTCTATACTATGTGTCATGTTTGGTATCTCGACGTCAAACAGTCTTACTTCTCAGCGGAAACACACAGACACACACATTCGTCTTTATTATTAATAGAGGCAGAGATTACTCACTTCAGCTAAAAAAATCTCCCGTCCAAAAAAATGTTTTAATTTTCCACTTGTGAAGTGCCACTTTATAAAGTAGCTGGTAATAAAATAAATAAATGAGCTGCTTTAAATTAACTAAAATGTACTTTAAATGCGCCAATAAATCTTAAAAGAAAGATAAAGTTACTAAATTAAGAATGTTTAGTTAAAAACGAAACAAAAAAAGCCATTATGAAAAATCTATGTATCCAAGAAAAAACGAAGGAAAAAAGAACTTCCTGATTAAATCCTATTAATTTTCAGTCGATACAACTTAAAAGATCTTGATGTGGTTCTTTCTTTTAAAGATTTTTATGGAAATATTTGAAAATTTATTTTTTAGTTGTAGATCTAAATTTTCTGAAGCACCTGTAGCAATTAAGAAGTTTCAATCGATTAAAGGATTTTTCGAAATTAACTATTAAAATTTTTCAGAAAGTCTTATTTTTTTTCGATAATATTTAGCCGCATAAAATAAAAATGGATGGTCGAAAATACTTGATGAATGTAATTAGATAAAACTTTATAATCCATTATTTTGATACGATAAAGAGGATGTAAATATGACAAATTAATTGAAATTTTTAAAGTCTATTAATATGGTAATTTTCTTCCTATATTCGATGACGTTATATATATATATATATATATATATATATATATATGATTAATTTTATAAGCATTCCTTTATGAAATAACTATTTCTTATGATGACTAATTATAAATTTTCAGCTGAATAAATTTATTTAATAATTAAAGGAAAACAAATGAATAGTTTTCTTCAAAACTTCATGAGGTAGACATTTTTCTAGTATTTGTGAATTCCTAATTTTGTAAAAGTAAACACTGATATAATACTTTGAAAATAAATATACCATGTTTTTAAAGTGCTTAATATTTTAATTTCATTATGAATTATATTAAACTATCAAATGAGAACTTAACATTTTCTTTGAGATATTTGAATGGAAGTGATTTATAAAACAATTAGAAAGAAGTTGGCACATACGCAATGGAATTTTAACGACTTATTCAAAAAAAACTATGAGATTAATTATTTGTTCGACTTTTATTACCTCTATTTTTTGCTAATTAGTTTTTCATTTCGATAGTTATTAAGAGAAATCCAATTTTCTAATTATACTCTTCTAATTATAGAAACAACAATGTGAAAGCCAGTATATCAAGAGATAGCTTTTAAGAAGTGTATATAATTAATTATCTTTTGTTATGTGAATTATTTATGATTGATTATCTTTTGTTATGTGAATTATTTATGATTGATTATCTTTTGTTATGTGAATTATTTATAATTATTTATCTTTTGTTATGTGAATTATTTATAATTAATTATCGTTTGTAATGTGAATTATTTATAATTAGTTATCTTTTGTAATTTGAATTATTTATAATTAATTATCGTTTGTAATGAGAATTATTTACAAGTAATCATTTTTGTTATGCAAATAATTTATTATTAATCATCCCTTCTAATGGAATTATTTGTAATTAATTATCTTTGGTTATGTGAATTATTTATGATTAATTACCGTTTGTAATGTGACTTATTTATAACTAGCGGCCTTTGGCGAGCAGCCGGTTCGCCAATCTTAATGTTCGTTTAAATTTTAATAATTAAATAGGTTGAACCTAAGTTTAACCCCCTTCTTCGCCAAGTTGCGATAACGAGCCAAAGCTGGTAATCTTTATTATGCACTATAATTAAACATCTGCTCCTTTGCTTTTGAACATTTCGCAAGACCGTTGTTGGCGATTTTTAAAAATTGCACCAAGCAAGGGGTTAAACTCTGATCGTACCATTAAATATTTTACGCAATTCCAACTTTCATAGATTCTTCATCAAAATATTTTAAAACTTCAAATTTTGAGTCATATAATTCACTCATAATATTATAAAGGCCTTCAGTCATAACCTAATATGTATCTCTCTAATTTTCTGTTACCACCCGTAGAATTTATGCTTTAAATTAAAATGTAAATGATTAATCTGCAATTAATATAATAATATTTTTTACTGAAACAAAGCATTTTTTTAATAATATGGTTACTGATAACAGAGTCACTGAGCGTTTAAACTTTATGGGCACTAAAGAATATCTTTCTTAATTTATGTAATATCTCAAGAATTTGTCAAGAAAATTTTCTCAGATTCATCAGGAACAGATCGATTCATTAACAATGTTTAATTTTAAATGCATCAAACACTAAGAAAATAAAATGAATCGTTTAAAATAATCGGTTGGAAACAGGTTTAAAAAAACTACTTAAAAAACGATGTACTTAAAACTATAAGCATATACAAAAAAAAAAATATATAACTAACATAAATACAATTTAATTACAAAAGCATGCAACTAACCTAAAAATAATTTAAATCATTGAAAACAGGTTAAAAAAACTACTTAAAAAACGATATACTTAAAACTATAAGCATATACAAAAAATATATAACTAACATAAATACAATTACTTACAAAAGCATGCAACTAACCTAAAAATAATTTAAATCATCCGTTGATAATGGTTGTCATGTCAACAATCAGAACACAATGCGCATGCGTGAATTTTCTTCTCCAGTTACGGTAACGCAAAGGCGTGAATTTTTCTAAGCCAGTTGGGGTAACGCTATGCAGATTATACATTTTTAATTTCCTTTATTCTGTGTTATTTTAATTCAAAAGTACTTCAGAATGAATCTGAAACATGGATTAATTAACAATGTTTAGTTTTAAATGCATCAAACATTAAGGAAATAAACAGAATCGTTTTAAATCATCCGCCGAAAAATATTAACCTTAGCCTCATTACTGTTGGGAGAAAAAAAAACTGAAGCCTTACTCACCGGTGGGGAAAATGGAAGATTTTTTTGGCGGGAAAGTTAGTTTTTAATTAATAATTAAAATTCTAATTAACAATTTTAAAAAAGGGACCCCAGGTTCACATTCCCGACCTCTAAAGTATACATGTACCAAATTTGGTAGCTGTATGTCAAATGACCTGGCCTGTAGAGCGCCAACGCACACACACACACATTGAACTTTATTTATAAGTATAGATACAGATTAACTATCATTTGTAATGTGAATTATTTATAATTAACTATCTTTTGCAATGTGAATTATTACCGAAAAGTCTGAAAAATTCATGGCATTTGATCAGAACTCATAGCAAATCTGGACCACTTTCTGAGTTTAAAATAAATAATGCTATTATAGCTAATCTTGAAATCAAGCCACTTTAAAACTCCCAACAGTTCTACAATCAATGAAAAGCTTTTTAAACCTAGAGCAGTTGCAAAATATGATTGGTAAATAACTTGTGCATATGCATGCTCCCTATACTAATTTTAAACCCCAAATCAGAGAAATTGTAACAAAAAAAAACTGTAAAAGAAAACGGAAAAGTAAAAAATGAAAACGACGCGATCACACAATAAATTTTAAGTGAATATCATAACAAAAATCCTTTTTCGAAGTTAAATGTGAACTCATTTTCACGGCAACGGTTTGCCATTAATTGAAAAAGATTAAGCAAATAAATTGAACCATCTATCGCTCTTTTTAATC
This sequence comes from Argiope bruennichi, assembly GCF_947563725.1. Taxonomy (NCBI): domain Eukaryota; kingdom Metazoa; phylum Arthropoda; class Arachnida; order Araneae; family Araneidae; genus Argiope; species Argiope bruennichi. The sequence goes on along the minus strand of NC_079159.1, from coordinate 25,043,156 downwards.
TGATGCAATACCAATTTTGAATAAATATTCTTACTCTATAAAGTACCATTAAAAAAAAACCAATCGCTTTTCGGTTAATATAGAAAAAAAAAATCGTAATTCACATGTTTTTCTCCCAAGTAATGATCTAATACTAGCATTAGCGAACGGAAATATTTTAGAAAAATATTTTATTGGGATAATGAGTAAACACGAACATCCAACACGTTTTCGAAATAATTCTAAATAGTTCTGTCCCATTTATTCCAAGACATATTATTGATGATGTGTACAATTTGTTTAAAACTTGAGAAGAAATAGTAGCTTGATTAAATTTATTACGATAAATTTCATGGGTGTTTTAATATTTAATCATTTGGAAAAATATTACAAAGCTGTGAAAAAGTTTACTTTTTAAAAGATTTCAAATGTTGTCTCTAAAGATTAAATGCAGTAAAAAAAATGAATGGAAATAATTGAGATTTTATGGGGGAAATATCGAATACTTTTTTTATTTAATGTTCTAGATTTCTGAGTTCTTTTCCTCTTAAAACTTTTGAATTTTGTTTTCACATTCAATCTTTAAATAGTTATTTTCATTTCGATATTTATATAATTGATGTTTTAATGCTATTTTATATTTTTAAATCATGTTTCTTCAAATTCTAAATTTTGGTAAAATAATCTTACAAAAAATCTTATAAATTAAAATCTAATTATTAAATTTTGATAATAAATTTTCAATGGTTATTGCAGTTAATGAAACACACAGTAAGGGAATTTTTCATTTATAAAGTTTTTTACATTGATTAGAAACTTCATAATTCGAAAAAAAAATTTAAAGTTCATATAGTTCATTATTTAAAGAATAGATATAAATATAGTTTATATTCTAGCTCAGAAACAAATTTATATAATTCTTATTTTATTTTAATATTTTGAGCAAATTATTTAATAAATTCAGCTTATACCTCTTTATAAACAAAAAATTATTTCAACATTTTTCCGCATATTTTTCCAACATACTTTCAAAACTTTTGTCTTTAATTTCGCATATTTTTCTTTCATACAAGCTTTTACAATCTATATTATGAAAAATTTAAAAGTATAAACATAGTATAAAATTTTTCACAAAATTCATCTCGAAAGTTTTCACATTTTTCAATTTTTTTCTCATTAGATGAATCGAAAAAAAAAATCGACTGTGTTATTTTTAGAAGCCAATGAAGCTTCTTCAAAACCAATAAAAGTCCAAATCATCAATCTAAGTTTAAAAAAAGTTCAATCATTAGTTAAAGCCAAAAAAATATTCAAATGTCGTTTTTCTCTTATTTGCAAAGAAATTCGTTAATATTTTTCCACATATTTTTCCAACATACTTTCAAAACTTGTGTCTTTAATTTTGTATATTTCTGTTTCATACAAGCTTTTACAATCTATATTATGAAAAATTCAAAAGTATAAACATAGTATAACCTTTTTCACAAAATTCATCTCGAAAGTGTTCACATTTTTCAATTTTTTTCTGATTAGATGAATCGAAAAAAAATCGATTGTGTTATTTTTAGAAGCCAATGAAGCTTCTTCAAAACCAATAAAAGTAAAAATCATCAATCTAAGTTTTAAAAAAAGTTCAATCATTAGTTAAAGCCAAAAAAAAAAATTCAAATGTCGTTTTTCTCTTATTTGTAATGAAATTCGTTAATATTTCAGAAATGTCAACAAACATCTTTAGAATATTCTAAAATAGTTTATTAGAAATAGTCAAAATTGGTTTATAATGTTGTCATGACCCTCGGGGGGGGGCACCTCGAAATGAGGATGAGATGCTTCCGGCATGGTGGTTGGATCTCGCCACCCTGGAGGGTACACTAATAGGTGGGGGATCTGGCTCCCCCCATCGATGACGGGACGTACTTCCTTCGGGGAGGGTTGTACCGTGGCCGGTGGCGGCCCTTAGGACTCAACCACAGTTCCCGCCAATTGCTGTTGCGGCGGTCCGGTCATTCAGTTTTTATGGTTTAAATCCGTGTGCCTTAGGGCGGGTCGGAGAGTTAGAAGGTTGACTTATAATGTTGTCATGGGTCTCGATTCAAAATATTCAAACCCAATTCTGATATTTTGGATAAATATGGTACATTCAGATATTTTATTAAAAGAGGCAAGTTCTTCCAATAATAGCAGACTATGTGTATATCAAAAAGCCGCCCATGGGTAGTACGGTAAACCAAGTCCAACAATAACGGCATGAATATTAAATAATAAATAAATTATAACAAATAATGAAGCTTTATTTCATAAGAAGGCACAATAATGTATACAAGATTAGCACTTGTAGTAAGCAATAACACACAAGATTGTTATTGCTTACTACACAACACTTGTAGTAAGCAATAACAATCGGAGAGAGACTTCGCTCAACTACTCTCGTCTCTCGACTCGTTTACTTCTTTCAGGTGATTTGATACTATCTGTTCAACTTTGACTCTTGGAGGGGTTTTTTCCTACAGTCTTGATAGGACAACGAATGTTCGAGAAAATAATCTTATCTTCGATCCTTATCGATATATACTTTTTACAGTCTCAACGGTTTTAGAACTTTCTCTTTTGTAGCCTAGGCAGGGAACTTTTGACTCAGTATTCACTCAGTATCCTTCAAAGCTGTCTGTAAAGCTTTCTTCATTGCCAGGTTCTTAATACATTGGAAGCAATATTACAAGTATTCACAACAGTATTGTTTGTTTGTTTGTTTCTTATGGCACTTGCCACTGACAAGCCCGCTGTTACGAAGACAGCGATTTAAGCCTGAGGGGGAACGTCTCTTATTTTTTATAGCAGCGCCAACTAGGGCCAAGAGTACGACTTTGCCACTCACGCATCACTCATTCGCTTGCACAACCCCTTTTTACAGGATGGCACATTCACACTTCTCACAGATAGAACAACAGAAGAACAACCATGCCCAAACCGGGACTCGAACCCGGGACGCCCAGATCACGGGGAAGACGCGCTACCCCTATGCCAGGACGCCGGCTCACAACAGTATGCTATAAGTAATAGAATTGAACTTGTACTGTGCCTCTTCCAGTTTCCTTTAAAATAACTAAATTTAATAAATTAGTATTAATCATAATATGATTCATGACGCGCTTAAACTCGATGGTTCTTAACCTCTGCGTATTGCTATCTTTGGTAGAAAGTGGCAAAATAATTCGTGCACTTAATGTAGAAGGAAGTTCTTTAAAAATTTAAATGAGTGCATAGAAAGAAGTAAGAAGAATAGGTGCAATGTATGTGAAACATTTTTTTAAATGCATGGAGTTATTTGAGTATTCAATTAGAAAGGATTGCAGCATTTTCTGTTTCTCAGAGTCTTATCACAGAGAAGTTTTACATCAAGTCTTCAGGAACTTGCAAAGGAATGTTCTGGGTTTTCTAATATTGATTCATAACATATAATATCTTTAATGGCAATAATTTTGCTTTTATACATTTTTTTCATAAAATTTTGATGAAATTTTATTTCAGAAGTCGTTTACAATTGTTGCTGAATTTCGAGCAAACCATAGTGCACTATAACCTCGCTTTGAAGGGTTTATTATTCTTTGATATGCGTTTAAAAATACACTTTTTGATAAAATAAGCACGAAACGCAAAAGAAAAAAACATTTCGATTATGATTTAATCCTTAACAAAGTTTTAGTTCAGAATTTTGATATATGTATTTATTAACTATTATCTCAGCTTAAACTGAGCTCTTAATAATGCATGCTGTAAGTGGCTCTAGAGTTCCTTCTAGTGCTTTCACCCGTCTTTTCCATACAAGACCAGCTATGAGGTTTGTAATGAGCTGCTCAATTACAACAACACTAAACGTCTTGCTAAATTTTTATAGCAAGAGGATTTCAAAGCATATTTATTAGCTATCATTTCAGCTTAGGCTGTAGCCTTATAATTCATGCTATGTGTGACACTAATGTTGTGAACTGATGCATTCAGCATTTTCTTCATGCAAGATGAACTATGAGACTTATAGAGACGTTTAATTACTAAAGAATTAAATTTTCTGTGCGCCATATTTTTATAAGAGTTTAAATGTCTTATTTCTTCAACGATCTCAATTTAAATATAGAATGGTGGTAAAATGTATAGGAAATAAAATATTATTTTTGGAAAGTAAAATAAAATATTATTATTTCTTCAACAAAACATGAGATTGCATACTCAAAGAGAACCACTGCAAAATCTCTTTTTCAACGAATTTAGTACAAAGAATGGATACACCAAATATAGTATATAGCCTACGTTCAATCCAATAATTCAAATTCTTGACTCCACAACCTTACAATTGGAGGAATAACAACTTGACGGCATTTGAGTGAATATCAATGACAAGACCTTTAAATACTTATTCCAAAAACTCCAAAAGTGTGTAGTTATTAATTATATTGTTCCTCACAAATCCTCTGGCATGTTGCGTATAACTTATATGTTGTTATAATATATAGCATCCGTTCAATCCAATAATTCAAATTCTTGACTCCACAACCTTACAATTGGAGGAATCACAACTTGACGGCAATTGAGTGAATATCAATGACAAGACCTTTAAATACTTATTCTAAAAACTCCAAAAGTGTGTAGTCATTAATTATATTGTTCCTCACAAATCCTCTGGCATGTTGCGTATAACTTATATGTTGTTATAATATATAGCATCCGTTCAATCCAATAATTCAAATTCTTGACTCCACAACCTTACAATTGGAGGAATAACAACTTGACGGCAATTGAGTGAATATCAATGACAAGACCTTTAAATACTTATTCTAAAAACTCCAAAAGTGTGTAGTCATTAATTATATTGTTCCTCACAAATCCTCTGGCATGTTGCGTATAACTTATATGTTGTTATAATATATAGCATCCGTTCAATCCAATAATTCAAATTCTTGACTCCACAACCTTACAATTGGAGGAATAACAACTTGACGGCAATTGAGTGAATATCAATGACAAGACCTTTAAATACTTATTCTAAAAACTCCAAAAGTGTGTAGTCATTAATTATATTGTTCCTCACAAATCCTCTGGCATGTTGCGTATAACTTATATGTTGTTATAATATATAGCATCCGTTCAATCCAATAATTCCAATTCTTGACTCCACAACCTTACAATTGGAGGAATAACAACTTGACGGCAATTGAGTGAATATCAATGACAAGACCTTTAAATACTTATTCTAAAAACTCCAAAAGTGTGTAGTCATTAATTATATTGTTCCTCACAAATCCTCTGGCATGTTGCGTATAACTTATATGTTGTTATAATATATAGCATCCGTTCAATCCAATAATTCAAATTCTTGACTCCACAACCTTACAATTGGAGGAATAACAACTTGACGGCAATTGAGTGAATATCAATGACAAGACCTTTAAATACTTATTCTAAAAACTCCAAAAGTGTGTAGTCATTAATTATATTGTTCCTCACAAATCCTCTGGCATGTTGCGTATAACTTATATGTTGTTATAATATATAGCATCCGTTCAATCCAATAATTCAAATTCTTGACTCCACAACCTTACAATTGGAGGAATAACAACTTGACGGCAATTGAGTGAATATCAATGACAAGACCTTTAAATACTTATTCTAAAAACTCCAAAAGTGTGTAGTCATTAATTATATTGTTCCTCACAAATCCTCTGGCATGTTGCGTATAACTTATATGTTGTTATAATATATAGCATCCGTTCAATCCAATAATTCAAATTCTTGACTCCACAACCTTACAATTGGAGGAATAACAACTTGACGGCAATTGAGTGAATATCAATGACAAGACCTTTAAATACTTATTCTAAAAACTCCAAAAGTGTGTAGTCATTAATTATATTGTTCCTCACAAATCCTCTGGCATGTTGCGTATAACTTATATGTTGTTATAATATATAGCATCCGTTCAATCCAATAATTCAAATTCTTGACTCCACAACCTTACAATTGGAGGAATCACAACTTGACGGCAATTGAGTGAATATCAATGACAAGACCTTTAAATACTTATTCTAAAAACTCCAAAAGTGTGTAGTCATTAATTATATTGTTCCTCACAAATCCTCTGGCATGTTGCGTATAACTTATATGTTGTTATAATATATAGCATCCGTTCAATCCAATAATTCAAATTCTTGACTCCACAACCTTACAATTGGAGGAATAACAACTTGACGGCAATTGAGTGAATATCAATGACAAGACCTTTAAATACTTATTCTAAAAACTCCAAAAGTGTGTAGTCATTAATTATATTGTTCCTCACAAATCCTCTGGCATGTTGCGTATAACTTATATGTTGTTATAATATATAGCATCCGTTCAATCCAATAATTCAAATTCTTGACTCCACAACCTTACAATTGGAGGAATAACAACTTGACGGCAATTGAGTGAATATCAATGACAAGACCTTTAAATACTTATTCTAAAAACTCCAAAAGTGTGTAGTCATTAATTATATTGTTCCTCACAAATCCTCTGGCATGTTGCGTATAACTTATATGTTGTTATAATATATAGCATCCGTTCAATCCAATAATTCAAATTCTTGACTCCACAACCTTACAATTGGAGGAATAACAACTTGACGGCAATTGAGTGAATATCAATGACAAGACCTTTAAATACTTATTCTAAAAACTCCAAAAGTGTGTAGTCATTAATTATATTGTTCCTCACAAATCCTCTGGCATGTTGCGTATAACTTATATGTTGTTATAATATATAGCATCCGTTCAATCCAATAATTCAAATTCTTGACTCCACAACCTTACAATTGGAGGAATAACAACTTGACGGCAATTGAGTGAATATCAATGACAAGACCTTTAAATACTTATTCTAAAAACTCCAAAAGTGTGTAGTCATTAATTATATTGTTCCTCACAAATCCTCTGGCATGTTGCGTATAACTTATATGTTGTTATAATATATAGCATCCGTTCAATCCAATAATTCAAATTCTTGACTCCACAACCTTACAATTGGAGGAATAACAACTTGACGGCAATTGAGTGAATATCAATGACAAGACCTTTAAATACTTATTCTAAAAACTCCAAAAGTGTGTAGTCATTAATTATATTGTTCCTCACAAATCCTCTGGCATGTTGCGTATAACTTATATGTTGTTATAATATATAGCATCCGTTCAATCCAATAATTCAAATTCTTGACTCCACAACCTTACAATTGGAGGAATAACAACTTGACGGCAATTGAGTGAATATCAATGACAAGACCTTTAAATACTTATTCTAAAAACTCCAAAAGTGTGTAGTCATTAATTATATTGTTCCTCACAAATCCTCTGGCATGTTGCGTATAACTTATATGTTGTTATAATATATAGCATCCGTTCAATCCAATAATTCAAATTCTTGACTCCACAACCTTACAATTGGAGGAATAACAACTTGACGGCAATTGAGTGAATATCAATGACAAGACCTTTAAATACTTATTCTAAAAACTCCAAAAGTGTGTAGTCATTAATTATATTGTTCCTCACAAATCCTCTGGCATGTTGCGTATAACTTATATGTTGTTATAATATATAGCATCCGTTCAATCCAATAATTCAAATTCTTGACTCCACAACCTTACAATTGTAGGAATAACAACTTGACGGCATTTGAGTGAATATCAATGACAAGACCTTTAAATACTTATTCTAAAAACTCCAAAAGTGTGTAGTCATTAATTATATTGTTCCTCACAAATCCTCTGGCATGTTGCGTATAACTTATATGTTGTTATAATATATAGCATCCGTTCAATCCAATAATTCAAATTCTTGACTCCACAACCTTACAATTGTAGGAATAACAACTTGACGGCATTTGAGTGAATATCAATGACAAGACCTTTAAATACTTATTCTAAAAACTCCAAAAGTGTGTAGTCATTAATTATATTGTTCCTCACAAATCCTCTGGCATGTTGCGTATAACTTATATGTTGTTATAATATATAGCATCCGTTCATTCCAATAATTCAAATTCTTGACTCCACAACCTTCCAATTGTAGGAATAACAACTTGAAGGCATTTGAGTGAATATCAATGACAAGACCTTTAAATACTTATTCTAAAAACTCCAAAAGTGTGTAGTCATTAATTATATTGTTCCTCACAAATCCTCTGGCATGTTGCGTATAACTTATATGTTGTTATAATATATAGCATCCGTTCATTCCAATAATTCAAATTCTTGACTCCACAACCTTACAATTGTAGGAATAACAACTTGACGGCATTTGAGTGAATATCAATGACAAGACCTTTAAATACTTATTCTAAAAACTCCAAAAGTGTGTAGTCATTAATTATATTGTTCCTCACAAATCCTCTGGCATGTTGCGTATAACTTATATGTTGTTATAATATATAGCATCCGTTCATTCCAATAATTCCAATTCTTGACTCCACAACCTTACAATTGGAGGAATAACAACTTGACGGCATTTGAGTGAATATCAATGACAAGACCTTTAAATACTTATTCTAAAAACTCCAAAAGTGTGTAGTCATTAATTATATTGTTCCTCACAAATCCTCTGGCATGTTGCGTATAACTTATATGTTGTTATAATATATAGCATCCGTTCAATCCAATAATTCAAATTCTTGACTCCACAACCTTACAATTGGAGGAATAACAACTTGACGGCAATTGAGTGAATATCAATGACAAGACCTTTAAATACTTATTCTAAAAACTCCAAAAGTGTGTAGTCATTAATTATATTGTTCCTCACAAATCCTCTGGCATGTTGCGTATAACTTATATGTTGTTATAATATATAGCATCCGTTCAATCCAATAATTCAAATTCTTGACTCCACAACCTTACAATTGTAGGAATAACAACTTGACGGCATTTGATTGAATATCAATGACAAGACCTTTAAATACTTATTCTAAAAACTCCAAAAGTGTGTAGTCATTAATTATATTGTTCCTCACAAATCCTCTGGCATGTTGCGTATAACTTATATGTTGTTATAATATATAGCATCCGTTCATTCCAATAATTCAAATTCTTGACTCCACAACCTTACAATTGTAGGAATAACAACTTGACGGCATTTGAGTGAATATCAATGACAAGACCTTTAAATACTTATTCTAAAAACTCCAAAAGTGTGTAGTCATTAATTATATTGTTCCTCACAAATCCTCTGGCATGTTGCGTATAACTTATATGTTGTTATAATATATAGCATCCGTTCATTCCAATAATTCCAATTCTTGACTCCACAACCTTACAATTGGAGGAATAACAACTTGACGGCATTTGAGTGAATATCAATGACAAGACCTTTAAATACTTATTCTAAAAACTCCAAAAGTGTGTAGTCATTAATTATATTGTTCCTCACAAATCCTCTGGCATGTTGCGTATAACTTATATGTTGTTATAATATATAGCATCCGTTCAATCCAATAATTCAAATTCTTGACTCCACAACCTTACAATTGTAGGAATAACAACTTGACGGCATTTGAGTGAATATCAATGACAAGACCTTTAAATACTTATTCTAAAAACTCCAAAAGTGTGTAGTCATTAATTATATTGTTCCTCACAAATCCTCTGGCATGTTGCGTATAACTTATATGTTGTTATAATATATAGCATCCGTTCATTCCAATAATTCAAATTCTTGACTCCACAACCTTACAATTGTAGGAATAACAACTTGACGGCATTTGAGTGAATATCAATGACAAGACCTTTAAATACTTATTCTAAAAACTCCAAAAGTGTGTAGTCATTAATTATATTGTTCCTCACAAATCCTCTGGCATGTTGCGTATAACTTATATGTTGTTATAATATATAGCATCCGTTCATTCCAATAATTCCAATTCTTGACTCCACAACCTTACAATTGGAGGAATAACAACTTGACGGCATTTGAGTGAATATCAATGACAAGACCTTTAAATACTTATTCTAAAAACTCCAAAAGTGTGTAGTCATTAATTATATTGTTCCTCACAAATCCTCTGGCATGTTGCGTATAACTTATATGTTGTTATAATATATAGCATCCGTTCAATCCAATAATTCAAATTCTTGACTCCACAACCTTACAATTGGAGGAATAACAACTTGACGGCAATTGAGTGAATATCAATGACAAGACCTTTAAATACTTATTCTAAAAACTCCAAAAGTGTGTAGTCATTAATTATATTGTTCCTCACAAATCCTCTGGCATGTTGCGTATAACTTATATGTTGTTATAATATATAGCATCCGTTCAATCCAATAATTCAAATTCTTGACTCCACAACCTTACAATTGTAGGAATAACAACTTGACGGCATTTGATTGAATATCAATGACAAGACCTTTAAATACTTATTCTAAAAACTCCAAAAGTGTGTAGTCATTAATTATATTGTTCCTCACAAATCCTCTGGCATGTTGCGTATAACTTATATGTTGTTATAATATATAGCATCCGTTCATTCCAATAATTCAAATTCTTGACTCCACAACCTTACAATTGTAGGAATAACAACTTGACGGCATTTGAGTGAATATCAATGACAAGACCTTTAAATACTTATTCTAAAAACTCCAAAAGTGTGTAGTCATTAATTATATTGTTCCTCACAAATCCTCTGGCATGTTGCGTATAACTTATATGTTGTTATAATATATAGCATCCGTTCATTCCAATAATTCAAATTCTTGACTCCACAACCTTACAATTGTAGGAATAACAACTTGACGGCATTTGAGTGAATATCAATGACAAGACCTTTAAATACTTATTCTAAAAACTCCAAAAGTGTGTAGTCATTAATTATATTGTTCCTCACAAATCCTCTGGCATGTTGCGTATAACTTATATGTTGTTATAATATATAGCATCCGTTCAATCCAATAATTCAAATTCTTGACTCCACAACCTTACAATTGTAGGAATAACAACTTGACGGCATTTGAGTGAATATCAATGACAAGACCTTTAAATACTTATTCTAAAAACTCCAAAAGTGTGTAGTCATTAATTATATTGTTCCTCACAAATCCTCTGGCATGTTGCGTATAACTTATATGTTGTTATAATATATAGCATCCGTTCATTCCAATAATTCAAATTCTTGACTCCACAACCTTACAATTGTAGGAATAACAACTTGACGGCATTTGAGTGAATATCAATGACAAGACCTTTAAATACTTATTCTAAAAACTCCAAAAGTGTGTAGTCATTAATTATATTGTTCCTCACAAATCCTCTGGCATGTTGCGTATAACTTATATGTTGTTATAATATATAGCATCCGTTCATTCCAATAATTCAAATTCTTGACTCCACAACCTTACAATTGTAGGAATAACAACTTGACGGCATTTGAGTGAATATCAATGACAAGACCTTTAAATACTTATTCTAAAAACTCCAAAAGTGTGTAGTCATTAATTATATTGTTCCTCACAAATCCTCTGGCATGTTGCGTATAACTTATATGTTGTTATAATATATAGCATCCGTTCAATCCAATAATTCAAATTCTTGACTCCACAACCTTACAATTGTAGGAATAACAACTTGACGGCATTTGAGTGAATATCAATGACAAGACCTTTAAATACTTATTCTAAAAACTCCAAAAGTGTGTAGTCATTAATTATATTGTTCCTCACAAATCCTCTGGCATGTTGCGTATAACTTATATGTTGTTATAATATATAGCATCCGTTCATTCCAATAATTCAAATTCTTGACTCCACAACCTTACAATTGTAGGAATAACAACTTGACGGCATTTGAGTGAATATCAATGACAAGACCTTTAAATACTTATTCTAAAAACTCCAAAAGTGTGTAGTCATTAATTATATTGTTCCTCACAAATCCTCTGGCATGTTGCGTATAACTTATATGTTGTTATAATATATAGCATCCGTTCATTCCAATAATTCCAATTCTTGACTCCACAACCTTACAATTGGAGGAATAACAACTTGACGGCATTTGAGTGAATATCAATGACAAGACCTTTAAATACTTATTCTAAAAACTCCAAAAGTGTGTAGTCATTAATTATATTGTTCCTCACAAATCCTCTGGCATGTTGCGTATAACTTATATGTTGTTATAATATATAGCATCCGTTCAATCCAATAATTCAAATTCTTGACTCCACAACCTTACAATTGGAGGAATAACAACTTGACGGCAATTGAGTGAATATCAATGACAAGACCTTTAAATACTTATTCTAAAAACTCCAAAAGTGTGTAGTCATTAATTATATTGTTCCTCACAAATCCTCTGGCATGTTGCGTATAACTTATATGTTGTTATAATATATAGCATCCGTTCAATCCAATAATTCAAATTCTTGACTCCACAACCTTACAATTGTAGGAATAACAACTTGACGGCATTTGAGTGAATATCAATGACAAGACCTTTAAATACTTATTCTAAAAACTCCAAAAGTGTGTAGTCATTAATTATATTGTTCCTCACAAATCCTCTGGCATGTTGCGTATAACTTATATGTTGTTATAATATATAGCATCCGTTCATTCCAATAATTCAAATTCTTGACTCCACAACCTTCCAATTGTAGGAATAACAACTTGAAGGCATTTGAGTGAATATCAATGACAAGACCTTTAAATACTTATTCTAAAAACTCCAAAAGTGTGTAGTCATTAATTATATTGTTCCTCACAAATCCTCTGGCATGTTGCGTATAACTTATATGTTGTTATAATATATAGCATCCGTTCATTCCAATAATTCAAATTCTTGACTCCACAACCTTACAATTGTAGGAATAACAACTTGACGGCATTTGAGTGAATATCAATGACAAGACCTTTAAATACTTATTCTAAAAACACCAAAAGTGTGTAGTCATTAATTATATTGTTCCTCACAAATCCTCTGGCATGTTGCGTATAACTTATATGTTGTTATAATATATAGCATCCGTTCATTCCAATAATTCCAATTCTTGACTCCACAACCTTACAATTGGAGGAATAACAACTTGACGGCATTTGAGTGAATATCAATGACAAGACCTTTAAATACTTATTCTAAAAACTCCAAAAGTGTGTAGTCATTAATTATATTGTTCCTCACATATCCTCTGGCATGTTGCGTATAACTTATATGTTGTTATAATATATAGCATCCGTTCAATCCAATAATTCAAATTCTTGACTCCACAACCTTACAATTGGAGGAATAACAACTTGACGGCAATTGAGTGAATATCAATGACAAGACCTTTAAATACTTATTCTAAAAACTCCAAAAGTGTGTAGTCATTAATTATATTGTTCCTCACAAATCCTCTGGCATGTTGCGTATAACTTATATGTTGTTATAATATATAGCATCCGTTCAATCCAATAATTCAAATTCTTGACTCCACAACCTTACAATTGTAGGAATAACAACTTGACGGCATTTGAGTGAATATCAATGACAAGACCTTTAAATACTTATTCTAAAAACTCCAAAAGTGTGTAGTCATTAATTATATTGTTCCTCACAAATCCTCTGGCATGTTGCGTATAACTTATATGTTGTTATAATATATAGCATCCGTTCAATCCAATAATTCAAATTCTTGACTCCACAACCTTCCAATTGTAGGAATAACAACTTGACGGCATTTGAGTGAATATCAATGACAAGACCTTTAAATACTTATTCTAAAAACTCCAAAAGTGTGTAGTCATTAATTATATTGTTCCTCACAAATCCTCTGGCATGTTGCGTATAACTTATATGTTGTTATAATATATAGCATCCGTTCATTCCAATAATTCAAATTCTTGACTCCACAACCTTCCAATTGTAGGAATAACATCTTGAAGGCATTTGAGTGAATATCAATGACAAGACCTTTAAATACTTATTCTAAAAACTCCAAAAGTGTGTAGTCATTAATTATATTGTTCCTCACAAATCCTCTGGCATGTTGCGTATAACTTATATGTTGTTATAATATATAGCATCCGTTCATTCCAATAATTCAAATTCTTGACTCCACAACCTTCCAATTGTAGGAATAACAACTTGAAGGCATTTGAGTGAATATCAATGACAAGACCTTTAAATACTTATTCTAAAAACTCCAAAAGTGTGTAGTCATTAATTATATTGTTCCTCACAAATCCTCTGGCATGTTGCGTATATCTTATATGTTGTTATAATATATAGCATCCGTTCATTCCAATAATTCCAATTCTTGACTCCACAACCTTACAATTGGAGGAATAACAACTTGACGGCATTTGAGTGAATATCAATGACAAGACCTTTAAATACTTATTCTAAAAACTCCAAAAGTGTGTAGTCATTAATTATATTGTTCCTCACAAATCCTCTGGCATGTTGCGTATAACTTATATGTTGTTATAATATATAGCATCCGTTCAATCCAATAATTCAAATTCTTGACTCCACAACCTTACAATTGGAGGAATAACAACTTGACGGCAATTGAGTGAATATCAATGACAAGACCTTTAAATACTTATTCTAAAAACTCCAAAAGTGTGTAGTCATTAATTATATTGTTCCTCACAAATCCTCTGGCATGTTGCGTATAACTTATATGTTGTTATAATATATAGCATCCGTTCAATCCAATAATTCAAATTCTTGACTCCACAACCTTACAATTGTAGGAATAACAACTTGACGGCATTTGAGTGAATATCAATGACAAGACCTTTAAATACTTATTCTAAAAACTCCAAAAGTGTGTAGTCATTAATTATATTGTTCCTCACAAATCCTCTGGCATGTTGCGTATAACTTATATGTTGTTATAATATATAGCATCCGTTCATTCCAATAATTCAAATTCTTGACTCCACAACCTTACAATTGTAGGAATAACAACTTGACGGCATTTGAGTGAATATCAATGACAAGACCTTTAAATACTTGTTCTAAAAACTCCAAAAGTGTGTAGTCATTAATTATATTGTTCCTCACAAATCCTCTGGCATGTTGCGTATAACTTATATGTTGTTATAATATATAGCATCCGTTCATTCCAATAATTCAAATTCTTGACTCCACAACCTTACAATTGTAGGAATAACAACTTGTCGGCATTTGAGTGAATATCAATGACAAGACCTTTAAATACTTATTCTAAAAACTCCAAAAGTGTGTAGTCATTAATTATATTGTTCCTCACAAATCCTCTGGCATGTTTCGTATAACTTATATGTTGTTATAATATATAGCATCCGTTCATTCCAATAATTCAAATTCTTGACTCCACAACCTTACAATTGGAGGAATAACAACTTGACGGCAATTGAGTGAATATCCATGACAAGACCTTTAAATACTTATTCTAAAAACTCCAAAAGTGTGTAGTCATTAATTATATTGTTCCTCACAAATCCTCTGGCATGTTGCGTATAACTTATATGTTGTTATAATATATAGCATCCGTTCATTCCAATAATTCAAATTCTTGACTCCACAACCTTACAATTGGAGGAATAACAACTTGACGGCAATTGAGTGAATATCCATGACAAGACCTTTAAATACTTATTCTAAAAACTCCAAAAGTGTGTAGTCATTAATTATATTGTTCCTCACAAATCCTCTGGCATGTTGCGTATAACTTATATGTTGTTATAATATATAGCATCCGTTCAATCCAATAATTCAAATTCTTGACTCCACAACCTTGCAATTGGAGGAATAACAACTTGACGGCAATTGAGTGAATATCAATGACAAGACCTTTAAATACTTATTCTAAAAACTCCAAAAGTGTGTAGTTATTAATTATATTGTTCCTCACAAATCCTCTGGCATGTTGCGTATAACTTATATGTTGTTATAATATATAGCATCCGTTCAATCCAATAATTCAAATTCTTGACTCCACAACCTTACAATTGGAGGAATAACAACTTGACGGCAATTGAGTGAATATCAATGACAAGACCTTTAAATACTTATTCTAAAAACTCCAAAAGTGTGTAGTTATTAATTATATTGTTCCTCACAAATCCTCTGGCTTGTTGCGTATAACTTATAATGTTGTTATTATTCCAGTAGTGTCAGGAACATTTTTTACAGAAACATCATTCGGTGGGTGTACTGATAATTAAATACAACAAGCTGGAGAAAAGAAAATCAATTTTAAAAATATGAAATATAATTAAAAAATACGACCGAGGCGTCATGCAGGAAACATCAATATAGAAACTCATAACGCAAGTAAACAGCAAATCGTTTAATCAAAAACAATAATAGCGCTCAGAATAAACTGGAGTTCTCAAACACAATTCAATGTGAGAAGATGTCGCGTTTGTCCTTATATAGATTTTCCAATAAGGCATAAAATTTTCAAGAAAAATCTACTTATCTCGGTTTCTTTTTTTGTCACCGTGTTTGCGGGTCTTTGACCTGACATATATTAAGAATTTTAGAAAGTCTTTCTTTCTTAGTAAAAGATTGACTAATCAAGAGAAAGGTATTACAGCTTCGTAACAGTATGTATTTTACTAAAGAGTTGTAAATTTTATGTGGTTTATCCCTTTTGTTACTAATTACATGCATAAAATATTAATATATACCATTACTGAATAGATTAATCAACAATCCATTGTTATTTGCAAATCAAACATAATTTCCCTTGCAACACATTACTGTCTCGCCCATTACATCAGAAATTGAATAACCGATGAATTGATTGATTTTTCTTGCAGAATATCCAGAGATTCAAGCTGTCATTGGGTCCACCGTCTCCCTGCCTTGCAACCTGAGCCCCCCATCGAACGATGACGTAATCTCTTTAGTTTTGTGGTACAGATTGGACTTGCCTAATCCCATTTATACCCTGGACTCCCGCAGCGCACCGTCGGCAGACATGGCAAAACATTTCTCCAGTAAAGTTCTGGGTTCGAGAGCTTATTTCAATGTGAGTCGAAGAAGCCTGGCTCATCTCAAGATTGATCCAGTCGAAGAAGACGATGCCGGAGAGTACAGATGTAGAGTTGACTTTAAGCGAGGAAGAACTATGAGTAGACTGGTCAAACTGAATGTGATAGGTAACACAAATTCAATTTTTTTAACAGCATTGTTTTATAATATTTATAGTAGATGTTTTAGTAATCCCTTTTATTCTTCATTTACTATTGTTTAAAATAAGATTAAGGTGAACTCTTTTTAAATTTTTCGAAATAATATTTCATTAATACAATTTGCATCGTACTTTTTTGCATCGTAAAACTCTTCTTCAAATCGAATGCATATAAAAATTAGAATTGTATTATTATTTATTTTTTGCCTTCAATTATCCTTTAAAACAAAAAAATACAACCACAATTAAAATAAAATTGAAACAAAATATTAAGTTTTTCAGGATAATGCTTCATTAACACATAGTACGTCATAGTTTTAAAATCATAACATTATTTTTCAACTTAGGTGGATATACGGATATTTTAGTATTTTTCAAGAAAGCATTGGTAAAGAGAAAAATTTTTAACGAAAGTGCACACAAATTTATAAAGGAGACCAGATAAGCTCAAAGATAAGAAATGTTCAGAATAATGATGTCGTGTCCGCGTTACCACGGAAAGGGGGTGCCCAAGCTTCTGAGGGTGAAGACCCCTCAGCACCCGAGGGCAGAAGTCTAACTTGTAGCTCATATGACGATGAAACTCACACATTCGCTTGTACAACCCCTTTTTACGGGGGGAGGGAGCACATTCACACACCTCACAGATACAACACAGATGAAGAACAACCATGCCCGAAACGGGATTCGAACCCGGGACGCCCAGATCACGGAGGAGATGCGCTACCCCTATGCAAGGACGCCGACTTATAATTAATGTTATAATGAACAATAAAATAGATTTTAGGGATACACGCTTTACCGTGTTCATAAAGATAAATCACTGCCCTGTCTTTGTATCAAGGACACTAGATGACTGGATCGCAGCATTAGGTATTGTGGCCAATTATAACATGGGTAATCTAGGTATTGTGGCCAATTATAACATGGGTAATCTAGGTATTGTGGCCAATTATAACATGGTCATCAAATCATCTAATAAGAATTATGTTTTGTCATCAGACCACATGTAAAATAACTCTAGTGAAGTTACTATACATGTGGTCTAGTACCAACCCAATGTATAATATCTTCAAAAGAAATAAAAACCAATATTCTAAATGAACAACTTCTAGTGTCTCTCCAGCTGATAAAATAATATTACAAACCCTATCACCTCATCACTTACACATCATCCACTGCATCTAAATGGCCTTCTTCACTTAAAAAAATTCCCGACATACCTGCACAGATTCTATCTGGTCTACTCTTCTTGCTGTAGCTGTGGTGAGATAGGATCTCCAATTCACTATGCCACCTACTGCAAGCTGTCATGGTATATGAGAAACCATAAACAAGTCTTGAGAAAGAGTGTTATAGGAGAATTGCAACGAATATCCTTTCTTGCGGCAAGATCCACGTTATAATAAATCCTATACACAAATCCAAGACTTCTTCAAGACTGCACAATAACCGAGACCAAAATGCCACTTGTCAAAATCAGCTTAAATTCTTCCCTCGTAACTGTATTACCCCACTGTTAATTATCATTTTAAAGTTTTTCCGCCTTCTTTTTCTTCCATATTGTGATCATCCAAATGGTTAGATAACTCAATGTATAGAGACAGGGGATGCATGATGGTTTTGCTACTATCTAAATGACCAGAAGGTAAAAATGGTAATATCGAAATAAAAATCAATTATAAAATAGCTATCAACGACCTATTCATGAATCTCTTTTCTAACAAGTATGAATCGTCATCAATGAGGACATCAGGAGGGTATCTCCATTGCTGGGAACGACAGTTATAGCCTAGAAGTAAAGTTTCAGCTTTAAGGCCAAAGGATTGAAAATTCAAAACCCCATTCTATTAAAGATTCACGTATGTGTAAGGCTGGATGCGCTATATCTGGTCAAAGAATTACTACTGAAGTGAAATGGAAAAAAGGAGAGGGAATGTAAGATTAAAAGTTATTTTGTGATCTGAAAGTGACTCAAAATTATGATATTTATCCTTTAGTTATCTTTGTGCATCTTCAAACATGATTTTAATATAACTCAACTAAAGTATAAATGATGCATCGTTCTGGGAAATCGCGATTTTTCCTCAGATATGTGTGTTTGAAATAAAAAATACGTGTGCAAAAGTAATGATTTCTAAAAAAGACAATGAAACCATATTCATGATGGGAATAATATTTGATTACCCAAGAAAAGAAAAAAAGGGTTATACAAAATTCTAGCCGTTTTTGGAAACTAGTTAGCTGGCCGTATTATTGACCATGATTACTTCAAGTTTAATTTCTTATTTATAACTTGATGTTCATGTTTCTTCCCCATTTTTAAAAAGGGGAATAAATTATAAAGTGTTTTTTTTAAATAGTTTTACATTTGTTCTATTTTTTGGGCATATGAACTATCCTATTTCAATCAAGTCCCATGACATCATAGTGCTATTAAGATCGTGAATGTTAGGCTCATAAGTCATTTCGTGGTGCTTTGAATTCGTTGTCTTATTCCTCATAAAATATATAAATATATTAAATAGAATCTTTTTACAAAATCTTTTTTTTATTGCTTATAACGATGAAAAAAATTTCACTATTAAATATTTGAAAAAAAATTAAAAACAGAGTGAGTTTTATTTGAACAATTTATCAGTCTGTTAAGTTCAATGAGTTACTGAAAGTTATACAAAAAAAATTAAAATTGACAGCATTCAGGAAAAATTTGCACAGCAATAAAATCGGCAACTTAGAATTTTTTTAATTTTAAAATGGTATTAAATTAAGATTTTCTTCAATATATTTTCTGGAATTATCGCTGAAAATCATCAAAAGCTAAATCAATAGTTTATAATTAATCAAATTTATTATTAAATTTTTCAAGCAAATCACTACGAAGTGCATTATTCATCTCTCTCCAAAGTGTAATTGAGCCAAATTTGGCAACTTTAGATCAAACAGTCTATATTTTAAATCGTCAAAATACATATGCAATTTATAAGAAGATTTAACATAGATATCAGAGAATATTTTATTTCCCTTTTTAAAATGATGCAAAATATTTGTTTCAACACGATAAAAGCATGAAAAATTCTTTCATAACAAAATATTGACTCCATGACTCACTTGACATTATGTCACGAGCGTATTAACTTGGCAGACACACGGGAGAATTCAGTTCAAAAAGAGTCATACTTTTTAAAATTCTTTACCAGTGCATGTCAATATGCTCAACGACACTCTTATAAAAGGAGGTTATCCTCCTACTTGATGTAAATTCGTAGATAAAACTATTCACGTGATAAATTATTGGCGAGGTTATTCCTTAGTCACCGTAATATATTTTGTGTTACTGAAACTTTGGCACAACAGGGAACTGGAAGGGGGTAATTTACAGCATAGTGCATTGGTTCCTCTTTATCTTCTCAAAGCGAGAGTTTAAAGATTAAAATGAACAAGTGGAGTTAATTTCCCAAGTATCTTTCTAGCATATACTTTAATAAAAGTATTATTCTTCCTGAACAAAACTGTAAATCGTGGATAAGGCCGTAATCGTGAAATAGCTGTGATTATTATATATATATATATATATATATATATATATATATATATATATATATATATATATATATATATATATATATATATATATATATATATATATATATATATATATATATATATATATATATATATATATATATATATATATATATATATATATATATATATACCTTCCCTCACTGTTCGCATTCATTCCCATTTTCTGCTCTGTGTTTCTTCGGACAATAACTTCTTACATCCCTGCCCTTTATTAGCCAGATAGGAGAATCGGGTACATGCCGGACATTTGCGCCATGTTGTATTTTTTGTTGGCGATAAGTTGCCAAATGTGATAAACTTCTTTATCATTTTCTAATAATCGTAAAAGCGATGAATCCTCAATTTTCTGCCCGTGCATTTTGAGGTTTCAAAAACCTCAAACCAAAACAACATCATGTTCTCACATAATAATAGGTATACATTAAACATTGAAGGATTATTGTACGAAATCCAGAATCATTAATAAAATTTTGATAAAATGTGATGCGGTAAATGTGGGGATTTAACACTAATTAAATTAAGAGACTGTAAATTGAATTGAGATTAAATGAGAAGAATTGGCGAACAATTTTTTACAGTTTACAATGATTTTTTAACTGAAATTGTTTCTAAGTATAAAACATAAGCAAACCAGCTGGGATGGTCTTCCCAAAACCTTCTCGCATACTCTTTAATAAACTTGTAATGCCAGCGAATCCCTTACATCGCATTGGCGAAATATTAACGTTTGGCGATAATTTAGGATTTTTATTGAATTTATCATGTCATTCTTGGCGAGTTATTTGGCGATTAATCTCTGTCATGCATCAATAGTATCCAAAATTGGAATTTGTATTTTAGACACATTTTTCTCAACCAATTGATACAAAAAGTTGACACAAAACTGCACTTGCACTCACAAAATCCTATACCAAATTTGATAAATTTGAGTTATCGCATTTTTGAACTATCGCTTTTCATGTTTCAGAAACTATAGATAGACAGACAATCTAACAGTAGATGATGGATCTGGTTCAAACATTGACAGAAGTCCACTCTGTAGATGTTAAATCTGCTCACCGAATTTTACCTATATCTCTTCGTTTTGTTAACTTATATTCAAACAACCTGACAGACTTCCTCCATACAGATTTTTCTCAAAATATGAAAGAAATCTGCTAGTTTGAAAACCATACACCAAATTCCAACAGTTTAGAATAAAGTGGTTTTGAGATATATTTCTCACAGATAGACAGGTAGACGAACGTAGATTTTATAAAAATTTGTTTTTTGAACATTCTGAAGTCCAAAAAATGGTGATTTTTCAAAATCTTGAGTTCGAATTCTTTGACAATTTCTATACTTTCTCTATACTAAGTATACGAAAAAGTAAAAAAGAGACTTCTGAATCATACCTGCAAAAATTCCTTTGTATAATACCAAATTATGAATAAATAATGCATGACTTATGAATCACAAATATACAGCCTTGAGTAAATTAGCATTCCAAACCAGAATTTCATATACAGTCTTTAAAAAAAACGCGATTTTATTGTTTTTTTATTCAAATAATCAGCACTACCAAGTATAAAACATTGACAAAAAAAAAAAGATCTCTGAATCCTACTTACAAGAATTCCTTGGTATTGTAGTAGATCATAAAAAAATAATACGCGACTTATAAATTAGAATAAATTGGTATTCTGAAACCAGAATTCTAAATCTAATCTTTAAAAAATCGAAATTTTATTGTTTTTTTTTTTCAAATAATCAACACTACCAAGTATAAACCCTAAATGAAAAAAGATTTCTGAATCATACTTGCAATAATTCCTTGTTCCTTGTTTTCCAACAAGAATTCCTTGTTGATCATGAACGAACAATACGCGTTTTATGAATTCTAAATATGCAGCCTTAAATAAATTAGTATTCCAAAACCAGAATTCCAGACACAATCTTTAAAAAAAATCTCAATTTGTTTGTTGTTTTTTCACCACATAACCAAAACTTTCAGACTTCAACAGAATATACATAAATAAAACAAACAGAATAATTTGTTGCCATAAATTTGAATGATATTATATTCAAGAGCAAACGATAATGCAAATTAGGCGACGGATAAACGTATTTACATAAATAAACATATGCTACAAAAATAAAATGTTAAATAAACAACATAGAAATTTAACTTACTTTTTCTCAATGATTTAATTTATAATCAAACAGTGAAAATCAATGAATATTTTAAAATTTATAAGTGCATAGAAGAAAATCAATTAATATTATTTCTAGGCGAATGAAGACTAGTTTTAAAGAGAAATCGTCTGCATCCCCAATTCTTGTGAAAACAGACGATTCATTGGTAGTATTTAATGCAATGATAAATTGTCTTGTTTAGTTACCAAAACTAAACAACAGCTTTATAATATTCTCAAAATAGTGCCTGCATTTGAAAACATTGTATCTTCACACTTCAAAATAAGATTAATCATTTCTTCCCCATATCTTTGTTTCCAAAAATTGCATTAATACGATATCTTTTTATTATCCTTACATTATACATAACTCGCACTTTTTGCTATTACATCAGCAACAAAAGCGGAGATGCTGAACTAGAGGCAGGAGTAACGGAAAGAATTGCAGTTGAATGGGTGAAAAAGAATATATCTGTAGTTGAAAGAATTATATATTTTCTTTCTTTTACACTGAGGCACACTGTAGATAACAAAAAAAGATATGTTAAGAAATATTTTTGGCATCCATCCCATTTGACAGCGAAGGAAAGAATCCATGTTGCAGTTGCAGTTTACTGGTTTTTGAGAACAAATTGGGCGAATCGTATAGTGCAGTTTTTTTTTATTCTTTGTAAGTACATATGGCAGTCATATTCTTATATACAGTTCATTAATTATTTTTGGCATAAGTCAGTAACGGATTAAAATGATGGTAGAAGAAAAATTGTTAGTTATTTCATTGCCTTAAAATAAATTGTATAGAAATATGATGATAGAGTGTTGAAAGGTTAGCTGTTTTTGGCGACCATTTGGTTCGCAAACATTAATTATTGCTAAAAATTTAAATTAATTAAATTTTGTGTAAGTTGATGTGAATGATTTCCTATACAAAATATTTTTAAACTAATTTTTATGGGCATATGAATGCAGCTGTTTTTAAAAGCCTTACACCGTAATTCGAGGTATTTCGCCAATTTTCTGTCTAAATCTTTGTATATAGGTATGCATTATTTGCAATAACGCATAATGTTTTTTTTACAAAAAAAATACATGTGTTTCCAAATTTTATGAAGAAATTCAAACTAAACAAGAAAACATTCAGTCGCATGTTTTTAGCAGTCATTAACTCAGTAGTAGGATTTTCATTTCTTCGTTTATTTCGTAATACTTGTCCTTTTTAATTTGCAATATACTGATTGAATCCATGCTTTTCCATCGTATAAAATAGCTATCAGTAACCCGCACAGCGTTGACTGTGGCATAACATCCAAGAGAAAAAATTGGCTTAAGTTTAAAGTCTAGCTTCCACCCGATATGGCATGGGCATGTCACGCAGCATCAAACAAACATAAAAATATATTTTCTTTCCTCTACATTTTCATTACCGCACAACAAACGAACGCTTTGGCATTTAATGTGCTGCGGCCAAGGTTGGATTTCCATTTTTTTTAGCATAATTAATTTTGAATCAATGTTTAAAATCAGATAAACCACAGCTCTTGCTATTTGCGCATGAGCAATTTGAGATGTTCGCACATGCTCGGAGAAGTGCAAAGCACAGATACTGCTGTTTTACGCATGCTTGAATCGTAATAGGAAAATAATTAAAATCGCGATTTTAAAACTCCTTTTTTTTATTTTGATATGACTTTCATATACTAAAACCTTCCCCAATAAATATCCTACAAAATGGTATAAATATCTCCAATATCAGTAAAGTATTTCTCGAGTTTTTCCCTTTCAAACAAACAGACGCTCTTATGAAACTTCATTTTATACTATATATAGATAAATTAATCTTTTAACAACTGAAAAAAGGATAAAGTGAGCGAACGATCCGATCGCCAAAGGCAACTAATAAATAGTAAATTACAGTATTATAAATTTGCCTGATTTTTTCTTTTCGTAATATTGTCTTACCGCATTTTCCTACCTTAGTTGAATTCCTGATATTTTGCATTACGAATAAGATTCGGTGGCGAATTATGTTCATTAAGCAAGATTCCACTGCAATTTATAAATTGTTTAAGGTATCTGTCTACGTGCGAAGACAAATTTTTGAAAAAACTGTTTAATTTTCATTTTTAGTTTATTTTTTAGGTTATTGCAATTCAAAACAATGAATAATACCATTTAAAAAGTTTTATGTAATTTGCAACTCAGTCAAATGGGGAAATTTGGGTAAAAAACTGTGAAAATTGGTGTAAAACGCAAAACATCCTAACAAGAATTCTAATCAAAATTTTCAAATTCTTTTTCTACAAAATATAGTTAGAGCTTTAGTGAAGGCAATGAACTAGGATCTAAGAAATATTTGCATTTATAAGAAAGTTATAGCAGTTCGAGTATTTCCTAACTGAAAAATTATCAAAATTCTTATGCATAAACAACATTAATGAGCTCTAAATAAAAAACTATTCATCTCAAAACTATAATCCTAGTTCATTGCCTTTAGGATAGTATAAATAACATACATACAAAATTTCATTAAAAAATATTCATAATATTTTGAGATATCATGTTTTGCGTATCAAAATTTTTACAAAATTAAAGTTCCTCAAAAAATGCATTTAAAGTTTTTAATTGTGTTTTATGAAAAATATCTCTCTTTATTTTTATTAATATTCACCACATTTATATGATACACCTTCTTTGTTAACAATTTTATCTGTTTTCTTCTTTCTAACAGCTCTTAATTTTTTCCTGGCAACTTTTGTTGTACCCAATGACTGCCTTTTTGACGTGATGATTCTTTCTTTATCGAGAGAAAGGAAGTGTCTCAGGGTATAATCCCCAGGAGTTATTCCCAGTTCAAAAAAAATTGCCAAGAGACCATAAAATCCATCATTGAAAATTATTGCAGTTATTGGTGCTCCCAAACGTAAAGTCTGTAGCTCCACAAATGTGTTTTTGGGAATTATTGTCCACAAAAGATTATTGAAGCTTTCATTGGCATTTTGAGTCTTACCGTGTAAGCATTTTTTCAATAAGTTTTGATCGCATAGCTGCATATATGTTGGCTTAATGATTTTAATAATGTTCTTTGGAAGACCTGCATTTGTTTCTTTGAATTTTTTTCCACAGGAAATTGCACGTTGATATTTACACCAACTGTCCTTTCCTGTTGGGCACTGTCCATGCATGGGATGTTTATTATTAGAACATGTATGAGCAAATGCAGCAATGGTTCCACTCTGCATTTGCAATAAATTCCCTGCATTAGCTCTAATTGCTATCCCATAGTAATTTTGCAACTTATTTATGAAGGAGTCTGTTAATTTCCCTTTGCCACCAATAGATTTATTCGATGACTTTAATTTTCTCAAACGAGTGCCTACTCGCTTCTGAATATGGCCAATGCATTCCAGTTTTGAAACGGAATCTTTCCCATAAATGTCTTTAACTGTATCATAGCCCTTAGAGTCACCATCTCCATAGTATTGTGAATAAATGAGTTTACGACAACTCTTGGAACGCTCAAATATTCTGTAAGCACCAAGCACTTCCATACTTCCAGATGAACCCTTATGATTTGCACACTGATGTTTTGATGCACATGATAAATTCAGCTTTTTCGTGTGACACCATTGGCAAAACTGAGACATCACTTCAATATCCAGCACCTTACCACATGTCACAGAGATTGCACTCACTACTCCATTCAGTGATGAAAACCCTCTCCGTTGCCATGTTCCATCAACAGATACACCACATTCAGTAATAGCAGCAGGGTTTTTATTGTCTTTTAACTCAGTAGCAGCAATATTCATTGAATTTTCTGCAACAGAACGAGCAGCACGAAGAAGCTTCAGTTCCTGCATTCTGAATGCTTGTTTGGAAAGAAAAGATGGAAAATTGAGGGTAGCAAAAAATTTCTTTCCAGCTGTATAACCCTTTCCAATGATTCTAAGTGCACACACAAGTCGAGTGTTTATTTCATTGGATGTGTTTTTCTTTTTAGATGAAGAAAAACCTTTGTAAAAGGAGCAATTCTTGCATTTGAGGCAGAAATTCGAACACAATCCAAAGGTAGAATCCTCTATCAAATACAAGTTGCTTTTGAAGCATAAAGGACAACATAAAAGAGTAAAAACACTTATTAATATCTCGATATCCATAATTCGAAATCCAGAAAGGTTATTTGTTTTCAAATCAGGAACATTATCTTCACATAACTGCGAATTCAGCAGTTTCTTTTCGCTGCAAGTCTTTTGTTTTGAATCTGATACACCAACAGAGTCTGCAGCTTGCATGGAAGAAGAATGCCTATTTCCATGAAACTTTCGTTTCTTACTTCTGTTAATGCTTTTTCCACCCATTTAAAACACTTTTTAAACAAAAAGCAATAAATATTCAAATCAAACTAAGCTGTATTCACTCGAAAAAGCAAAGTAAATAAACATATAACACGAGACGAGCAGATGTTTTCAAACGTAAACAATGTTCGAGAAGCAGCTGTTGCCAATCTTTTCTGTATATAAAGAGCTGAAAATTAATTCAAATTTAGGTGGCTTGCACATAAGACCTTTTGCAATGACCTTAAGACCTTTTGCAATGAAACTACCTTGTACTTGAAACAGTCAAGAATAT
This sequence comes from Argiope bruennichi, assembly GCF_947563725.1. Lineage (NCBI taxonomy): Eukaryota > Metazoa > Arthropoda > Arachnida > Araneae > Araneidae > Argiope > Argiope bruennichi. The sequence continues at coordinate 25,015,600 of NC_079159.1, read as the reverse complement.
ATAAAAAAAAAGGATCAAACTGCACATTTCTTTTATTAACGGTTAAATCAAAGACACTTTGATAGCCTTTATTTTCTGCAGCAATATATTAAGCTCATCATTTATTTGTTTGCCTTACATTATTCGAAGAAACAAACCACTAATTTACAAAAGGGGAGGGGAAAAAACCATAAAAAACAAAACTACTTATAAAAAAAAGATGTATCTTTCTTTACATTATCCATAGAACTATGGGAAGTAATAAGCAGAAAAAACAAAAGCTGCAACCATGCATTTTTCCAGTTTTTATCTTCCACCACTATTTATTTACCCTCTCTTTACATTGTGGAACAAAGAAGATGATTGTAGCGCCCTCTAGTACCGATCCCCGAGGAATACCCTCCGTCCCCTAATTATTTGTTTTGGGCACCGAAACCGTCACACCCTGTAAAGGGACAGGTCGCCAGAGATAGAAGATTCGTGCAAGAAGTGGGCTTCCAGGCTTACGGCGAATGGAGGTGTTTCTTTTTTTCCTTATTTTTTTCTACTCCTTTGGCTTGTTGGATAAAGTGGTGGATCGCAGTTTCAGCTCTTATCTTTTATATTATTTAAGTGCGTTAGATTACCGTTATGCTGCCATTTTGTTTGTTTTTCGGGGTTTTTTTATTTGTGCATTCTTTTACAGCGAGTTTCTTTTTTTTTAACCCTTTATTGAACTCATCATTAACTAAAGATTTCTTTTTTCTCGTTTTTGGGAGGGGGGGGGAACACCAGTGTGTTCGTAAAGAAATTGCTGTCATTTCGAAATTAGGGGGATCTTTTGCTTTGGAATGCATTGTGAGCAATGTTGAGGGTGAATGATTTATTTTCTTTATGTACGTCAAATTAGTATTTGATAATTTACCTGTAAAAGATTTTCAGTTTGTAAAATATCGCGGGCATCTAATAATGCAAGTTAAAATGTGGCATTTTTTTTATTATTAAAAAATAAATTTCCTTCAAGCCTCTCAACACTTGATTTCAACACGCATGAAAACGGAGATTGGTTTGAGTGAACATATGCACCAGATTATATAAACGTATTTTAAAATAAAAAATTTCAAAATTGTGATGAATTATGATAGTTGGAAGGCCGAACCTACGCTATAAATAAGAACAAGCACTACGGTCAACATATAGTCATCCCTATTATGAGCAGCACATACGCTGACCCCTCATCGATGATGGGTCCAGAGAGCAATACTGCCAGTTTTATGCCCACCGGAGAAGCGAGAATCTGCTTACTTTTACAGTAATTAACAATCGTGATTATACAAACTAGATATTTAAAATCGTACACACATTTGATTCATTTCATTTAGTAAACTGAATATCTAAAATACTGTACTAATTTAACTATTTTTAAAGCCTTAACAAAAATATCCAGAAGCCCTCTCATAATTACCAATATGACTACTTAAAATCAATAATGAAATTACATTATATAAATGCTTAAAATCATGCGTGGAATTAGGAAATGCATTTACGAATATTAAATGCTTGAAGTAATGTGTACATCCAACAAACGTGATAAAGTATTACAATGAAGATACTTAAAATCATTAAACAAGCAATAAACAATTAAAGTATTGATTGTTTACGCATTCAGTAAACTTTACCTTAAGTATTACAAAATGAACATATAAAATCGCTACGTACTCAATAAACGTGATTACATCAGATAAATACTTGAATTCATGAGCACAATCGATAAACAGTTTACCCCAATTTGAATATCGGAAATACTGTACTCAATTAACAAACTTGATAACTTAACATAAACTTAATGAACGTGGATACTTAATATCATATGTGCGATCATTAAAAACATAAATTCTTGAACTGAGGTGAACTATCAGCTAATGCGATGCCGAAAGTAAATATCTGAAGCAATGTGTGCAATATAAATACTTTAAAAAATTATGTGCCTAATCGCCTAACTTTATTTTCTGATATGAATTCCTGAAATAATGTACTATATACATAAATATTCAACGTCCTACAAGTAATTACCATTGTGAAAAATCATGTATCGAATAAATAAACGTGTTACTTAACATAAATATTTAAAACCATGTGCGGAATCAACAAATGTGACGACATAGTTTAAATATTCAAAATCGTATGAACAATCGACAAACTTATATTCTAATACGAATATTTCAATTGCTGTGAACACTCAATAAACGTTATTACTTGACTAAGTACCTACCTAAACTCATATGCAAAATGTACAAACTTTATTCTCTAATACAGGTATCTAAAATACTGTACACACTTAACAAATTTGATAATGTAACAAAAATGCCCAAATTCCTTCCCATAACTATCAATGTGAGTACTTAAAATTATGTAAGTAAAAAATAAATGAAATTAGTTAACCTAAATACTTAAAAATTCATCTGAACAATCGACAAACTTTATTCCTTAATTTGAATACCTCAAATAAAGTAATCATTTTACAAATTAGATAATTTAAAATAAATACCAATGAATATTTAAAATCAACAAACAGAATTACTTAGCTTAGTACTTAAAATCATCTGTGGAATCTGCAAACATAATTACTCAAAGTGAATACCTAAATTCTAGTACGGAATTAACAAATAAGGAGAAAGGAAATAGTTTTCCAGCACCAACAATAAAGCACGGAAGCGAGATACCGACTCGGATAAATAAACAAAAGGCTACTCCATTCAACTCCAGTCAATAAAATATTTGAAAAGAAATAGTTAAAAGTGAATCTAGTCATTAATAAAGAAGCTTCAGTTTAGCTCTGTCTGTTTATCCTTTTCGTTATTCTCTAATATGAATGTCTAAAATACTGTACACAATTAACAAATTTAATTATGTGATATAAATACCCAAAGACCTTGGGTATTAATGTGAGGACTTAAAATCATATGTGGAATCAGCAAACTTGATTACTTAACCTAAATACTTAAAACTGATAAACTGTTTTCTTCTATTATGAATATCTTAAATACAGTAAACATCTAATAAATTTGATAACTTAAGTAAATACCAAGGAATACTTAAAATCACAAGCAATCAAAAAACATGATTACTTTACCTTAATCTTTAAAATTATATATAGAATCGATAAACATAATTACTTAAGCTAAATTCTAGTACAGAATTAACAAATAAGGAAAAACAAAACAGTCTTCCTGTATCAATAATAAAACAAGGAAACAAGGTATCAACTAGGATAAACAAAAGACTATTCCATTCAACTTGAGTCAATGAAATATTTGAAAAGAAATAGTTGAAAGTGAATATAGTCATTATAAAGAAGTTCCAGCTTAGCTCTGTCTGTTTATCTATTCAAAGGTAGAAATCCCTGTCTCAAAGGTATGTTCTCATTCTAGAAACGTATAAAAAACTACTTTACAATCTGCATGCCGACGTCTTATCTTTTTTTTTTTTTTTTTTTTTTTTTTTTCGCTGCGTGCGTTGGACGGGCCAGGTTTCGCAAGTGGTTTGTATGCCAAGTATTTATTGATCGGTTCCCTAAGTAAACTTTCTTCACTGGAACCGACACATAAAAAACGCATTTGCGTGGCGAATTTCGCCAGTAATCGGCAAAGAACAAGGCAAGATAAACAGATGAATAAAAGAAGAACTAAATCGAAAGGAGAAAAATACCCTTTACGAGCAAAAGTGTCACTCGGCTAAAAGAATAGATGGAGATGTAGAAGAAAACAAGGGTGGGGACCAAAAAAATATAAAAGAAAAGATCCAAATGGAGATTTTTTGAAGCGTGGAGTCGAACTCGGGACAATCATTTTTCAAAAGCATGTTGACAAAACAATTGTGTCGAAAACATTCGTCTCTTGCAATGCTTGGGACAAAGAGTGCGAAAAAAAAATTGCTTGTCGCGGAAATTGTTTTTCAATTCACGGCTTTGGGAACGTAGAATACAATTTCTTATAATATATCTAGATCTTAGAAGAAGAAAAAGAATGATTCAAACTGAGAAAGACAGAACATTTCTGTGTTATAAATGTATAATAATTGTGTTATTTTCTTCAATTTTTAGAAAATAATTAATATTTAATTAGATAAAGTGTCTTTAACTATAGATGAAATGAAATCCGTTCACAAATTATTTGCAGTTACTATTTTGATTAAATTTGTATGTTACATTTGGCAACATCCATAACATTTAAGCAATGTCAAATAATTGTTTGGCAATACGAATGTCATCTAGAAACATAATTTTTTTCCATAGGATTATTGTTAATGTATAATATGTACATCTTTTTATGTTACAAATGCATAATAATTCGTAATTTTTCTGGCAATTTTCAGAAAATAATTATTACTTAATTAGAACAAGTATTTTTAATTGTAGATAAAATGAAATTTCCTTGCAAATTACTTGCAGTTTTCATTTTAATAAAATTTGTATATTGCCTTTGGCAACAGCCATGACATTCAAGAAATGGTAAATTATTGCTTGTCTCGCAATACTAATGCCGTTTAGAATCATTTAAAATTTTTCCTTAAAAATATTGTTAAAATTGGAAAGTTATAACTGTCAAGGTTTTTGTTGTCTGGGGTTTATTGTGGGGTTAAAATTAGTACACTTGTTGTAGGGCGAATTATTCTTTGTAGTTTATGTTTGATTTATGAAAACTAGTTGAATAAATCATGAATCAATTTGAAATAAATTGTATTTTCTCTTTCCATAATATCCATTCAAATTTTCTGGGACAAGTGTCTGAAGAATGCAAAGTACTGAATTCCCATTCTGTGTTTATTTATCGAAGCTTTAAAGTTATTTTGTTGACCTAGTATCTTCAATTCATTTTGTATCGACAGTAACTATTTTGGGACATAAAGAGCAGTGGTCAGAGGATTAAGGTTATATGTGAGTTTGCAACTAAATATCCAAGCATCCATTATTTTCTAAGAAAGGTACAATTATTTTTTAAGAAAAATAAATATTATTTCACAAATACGCAAAAATTCTTGTAAGTTTTAAAGAAATAACAGATTTATGTTCAAAGCATTTGTTTTCTTTCTTCAAGAACAACATATATCAATTTATTTTATTCAGACCTTTTTGTAAATGACCATCTAAAATAAAAATTAATAATTCTAATAGAAAAATATTAAAATCAAGTTTTTATTTGAAATTTCTTGAAACTTTTCATTAACTATTTGATAAATGAATGCATGAATTTAATTATTTTATTTCAAAAATATTGTGCTTTTTAAAATCCTTGAATAGGTTCTGAAAAAATTAGAACTATTATAAGAAAAAGTTTTATCAAGAAGAATCTAGAAACTTTTTCGAAAGAAATTAATTCAAAAATATTTCAATTTTTTTAAAAAGTTTTTTAATAGCGTTAAACAATTTCAGCCAGTGATCGCTAAGATGGATATAACAATATTAAAATAAAATGACAAAATATCATCTTTGAAAATGGAAAATAAAAATAGTAGCAGCAAATCTTCAGCTAATGTCTCAAAAAATATATAATTAAATAAGGAAATACTCAGTGTTATAAAATAACAAAAAAAAACATTAAAATTCAAAAAGCTTTATTTTAAATAGTACAAATAGGACAAATTTCTTTCAAAATTTTATGAATTTGATAAATATATCTTTCAAATTCATATTCTTTCAATATATATATAATAAAAAGAATTGTGATATTTTATTTTAATAACATATAATACAGTTTCAAAAGCTGTCTCAACGAACTAGCAGTTAATTTTCAATCATTTCGCCTAAAATGTCCATCATTTTGCAATGAATTATAGATTTTTATTTTTAAAAGAGTAAATAAATAATTTTAATAAAAATAATTTATTTACTATAAATTACTATAAATTTATTTACTATACAATAAATTTAAATCAAAATCATTAAGATTCGTTTAAGTATCTCAGATATCCCAAACTGTTTTCACGTGGATTGAATCAATAAGAAATATCTCGACTAAAATTAGCAATAATTCAAAACTTAAATAACATTGGTCAAACAATTTTCTAACAAGTAGTAGTTGTCTCCTCCAAATTTTCTCACATACTCTCTAATAAAGTTGTTATGCACACTTTTGGCGAGAATCTAACATTTTTACTGAATCTATCGTATCATTCTTGGCGAGTTATTTGATGATTTCTGAATTATTGCTTGGCGAGTTATCTTGTGTTTCTGAATTATTGCTTTCATATATTTCTGAAAATGCAAACCGACATACAGTCAACCCACAGTTGGATTTGGTTCAAAATTTGATAGATATCTATACTCTAGATGTTAAATATGTGTACCAAATTTTATCTGTATAGCTCTCTTTGTTTTGTAATTATTGTGCTAACTTGTGTTCGAACAGACAGACAGACAAACTTCCACTGAACAGATTTTATTCAAAACTTCACAAAAGTCTGCAAATTTGGTGTAAAGATCATATATCAAATATCAACGGTCTAGCTCAAAGGAGTTTTAAATTAATCTTTGTCACAGATAGAATACATTTTCCAAAAATATATTTTTCGAACGTTGGAAGGTCTAAAATGGGGAGATTCGTGAACATTTCGAGTTCGTACTTTTTATGCATCCTCTATACCACGTATATGAGAAAATATATATAAAAAAAAACTTTGTTCCTTTTTTTATTAGAAAAGTCTTTAAAATGATAATTATTTATTTTAATTTTCTACTGGGAATTATAGTATTCATTCATTTTTAAGATAATTATAGAATATTTACAGTTCCAAGCTAGAACTCTATTTCGAAAATATGTTTTATATGCTTTGGAACAAAAAAGAATTCTGGTAAAAATTCATTTTTTCATTCCTATTTCTGAAGGGAACCGGGCAACTTGTACCCGTATATTCCAGGATATTTTTGTTATTTTAAGCACTTGATGCACTCTCTGAAATAAAATAAAATTTTGTGACCTATTTTGCCCAGAACCGCTTTGAGATCTTTACATAGAGCCCGTATTTTGACTACACAAAAAACGAAACACAATTGTTCTATTTTTATGTTTAGTATCTTATTTATTTAAATACCGTTCTTCGCCATTAGAATGGTGTATTTGTTTACGATAAATTTATTCAATTATAAATTAAAAAAACTTAAAAGATGCAACCTTATTACCAAAAAAAAATTCATTTTTATTTTTTACCTGGAAAAATATGTATAAATAAACGGAGTCCCGTGCTATTTTAAGAGTCGATTTATAATTCAACAATATTAGAATTTTTGTTTAATATTTTGACTCTGAAACCAAGAATTCTACCTACTAAATTGCTTTAGAATACATTAAAAACGTCAAAATAAAAATGAATGTGATGTAAAATTTTCTTTCCAAAAAATTTGTTTTAGAAAAATGATTGAGATACTGATATAAATTGTTTTCAAGCACTTCTGATAGATAAACATTCAAATGATTTTAAAATATAGTAAAATATCAGAAAATAATGATTGTTTACGAATCCATACCATTACTTCTGGCGCAGTATAGTCACATACGACTCTTGCGCCAATAAACACCAAAATCCAATCCAAATCCATACTATTGCTTTGAACACTTTGGCGACAAAATGTATCTAATAGAGATATGTGAGATTTGAAACATAGTCAGGAATTTGGAAATATACTTTGATATGATAGAACCAGCAGGATTGATCTCACAGAAACTTTCCTGTATTCTCTCTAATGAAGGTGCTACCTCCTTTCTCCACTCCTGCTTATAATTGTGCACCTAGGTCGAGACAGTGAATTTCTTGCGTGAATAATAATTTAAAAATATGTTTTTTGGCGGGAATCTAGAAATTTTACTGAATCTAACGTGTGATCGTTAAGAATTTTTTTTTTATGATTATTCTTTGGCAGAAGAATGCTACAGATTGCATTTTCGATTTTATTTCTGTACTACAAAGAAAAAATTCTCATTCGGAAAATAAAAATATGGGTACTCATGGTCTTGTCCAAGACCGACAATTTCATGGGTAATAAATGTTAACATAACCTGTATTTTAGAGTATGCAAGAAAGTTTTGTGAAGATCATTTACGCCGGCTTATAAGCCTAACCAGTTCTTGATTATACCTAAAAATACATTTTTTTGCATGCTTTCTAGAAAACTACCTGTTTTCTTAAACTTCAAAATATAGCTTGCAGAGCATCTTAAATTCTTAAAACTAAAATATTACTCCAAGCAATTTAGAATTCCATGCGAGTTCGCAAATTGTACAGACTAAGTCTATGGCAAAGGATACCGACGTGCTCTGATTGGTTTAAGCCTTGGAATGTTTTTGGCAATGTTTTGCCTAAAAAATGCCATACCGAAATATATTTTTATAAAAATTAATAAAATTTGTGAATTTATTTCCCCCCCCTCATTTTTTACGGTTCACATGTAATATTAATCTGGAACACATATACAGCAGAAAAGATCAAATCCTGAAACCTAAATTCAGGAAATATAAAAATTACAATTTATTAAAAATATCTTTTGTGTGTGTTTCTTCTTAATATTATTTTTATATAACTAAAAAATTAGCTACGAAATCACATATTCTGTTAAAGCTTAAATATTTATATGTTTTGGGCATTAAGTAATCATCTCACCATATGTAGTTGATGGGAAAGTAACAAACGTTCATCAACAAGTTTCAATGACTGCATAAATTATCTAATAAATGCACGAAAATCATAGAAAAATAAAAATTATTTAATTGCTGCATCATATGTTGAGTAATTACTTTCATTTAGTTTTTATACTTCTGTGCATAAACAACATTAGTTAATTGTATTACTAGTATTATTAGTAATATTTATTATTATTATTAATAATTAGTATTAGTAGTATTACTAGTAATATTTAGAGAAAACAATTATATTAATAAAAATGAGATCGTGTTGATATTCACTCGTATCTTCCATAAAACTAATGAAAGGTACAAGGTTTGAGCCAAATAAGCGAAAACTACACTATTATGAGTGCAAAACATTGCCAAAAAGATGCCAAGTCCTAAACCAATCAGAGCACGTCGGTATCCTTTGCCATAGACTTAGTCTGTACAATTTGCAAACTTGCGAATTCCATCGGCTTGTTTACTCTTTCAACATAACAGCGTATCTTACAAACATTGCCAGATTCCAGAAGGTGTACAATTGATCATCAGCTATTATACAAAAAATAAACGAAATAATACTACCAAAATATGTTAATCAAAGAAAAAAATCGTTTGCTTTTATTTTTTTAATAATATTTTAACAAAATAAAAATGGTAGCAGTTATAAAATGTCTGAAAAGGAATCGTCTGCTAAATATCTATTAACAGCTTTAGATTATGATATTTACCGAACAACATTGATTGGTTTCAATTATGGGTTAGTTTCTAGTACGGTCGTTTACCAGCCATTGACTTGAACGACGATCCATTTTAGGATCTAAAAGCTGCATAAAATCTTAATTTTACCGAAAACAACATGCTCATTATGTATTCAAAGAAATTATAAAGATATCATTTACTTAGCTATCTGACTTTGGTTCTATGATTCTTTGCATTCGAAAGAAATTTCGATATTAAATAAGAATCGACTCAGCAAAAGTGCATTGATGAGGATAGTGATGCTTACATCATGCACTAGTAGCTAATATCGCTTATATTTACTGTAATTCTTTTCTAAAGCAAACATATAAGCCAAAAAATTTTATTTTCACATTAACCACCAATGCAATCGATATGATCTGAATGAAAGGAATATGTAAAAAATATGTAAAGGAGAAAAAAAAGAAAGTTTCAAACAATTCATTAAGAATTTAAATATATTAGGAATAGGATTAACCTTATAATTTACCTTGACATTTGGCCCTCTCACGAGTTTTCTTTGGAAACTAGATATTTATTTAAAAATAATGTAATGTTTAGAACAGAAGAATAATCATTTCCTTTTCCATTTCTTTATTTAATTTTTTTTATCTTCTCATAGTATAGAAAAAATATAGTAATAGTCAAAAAAAATTGGAATTCGAGATTTTGGACAAATCTCCACGTTTCAAACCTCTCTGAGTTCGAAAGACACATTTTTGGAAAATGTCCGTCTATCTGTAATAAAGACTACACAAACCCACTTTTATCGAGATATGATGGAATTAGGTATACGGTTGATTAATTGTTATAAATTAATTGATTTCTACCGAATTTCAAGCAAAATCCGTCTAGAGAAAGTTCCGTCTAGAGAATCTCCGGCTGTTTGCATATAAGTTAATACAATAATTACAAAAGGAAGAGAGCTGTATAGATAAAATTCGGTACAGAGATTCTGTACAGAAACTATAGTGTAGACGCCTGACACAGTTTGAGCTAAATTCAACAAGGAGTTGTCTGTCTATCGGTCTGTACTTTCAAAAACATGTAAAACTCAAAAGCGAACTGACTTAAATATATGAAATCTGATATGGGATATTGTGATTACAAGTGAAGTTTTGTGTCAAATTTTTGTTTCAATCGTTTGAAAAAAAATGCGTCTAAAACATAAATTCGTTTTTCAGATACTATTCACCGCATATCAGGGATTAATCGCCAAATAACTCGCCAAAGATGACACGACAGATTCAATGAAAATGCTGTATTCACGCCAAAGATTAATATTCCATAGCTACTGTACGTTAATACCATGTAAGGTGTTCTCTGTGATAACACTTTTTATTAGAGAATATGAGAGAAAGTTTTGATTATACCACTTCCGCTGGTTAAATTTATTTATATTTCTGTATTTCATATATTCCAGATTAACCTTAAACATACTTTTAGAATTATAAAAAAAGGTTTCTTAAATTTCTTGATTATTACTAAAAAAATACTCTTTAACTAAGAAATAAAAAGACAACATTAAAATTCGCAAACAAGTATCCTACCATTAGCGAGGTTTTTTAGCTAAATTCATTTTCATTACTATCCGCTTTGATTTTTATTTTTATTTTAGGACTCTGTAGGAGAACTCGAAAATAACCGGAGTTAAGCAATCTTCATTTCGAAAAATTTCTTCCTCCTCCAATTATTATCGATTCATTTTTCTACTTAGAAGAAAATAACTTCCATGTTTAATTTAAAATGGCTCTTAAACTAAAATTGGAAGAAAATACTTTTTTAATTAAACCAAAGAAATATATCTTTAAATGTTGTTTATCATTGTTTAGAATAGAACAATTTACATTCGGTTGCAAAATTTAATTAAAAATTTTCAATTATGGCTTTGAGACTAAATTGCATTTCATATCAAATTTTATTGCGTGATCCAATTAAAAAGTTTCTCGTTGCACGAAACCTTTTGTCTAATTCTTCGCAATTTAGAACAGAGTGAAAAAAAAAGGCATTTAATTTTAGTACTTTTAAATTAAATGACTTATTAAAGATTCTGAACATGCGCATTTAGGAATGCCATATAAAAAAAATGGTTGTTTATTTAACTTAACCAAATAATGAGTCAGGCTGCTTTTTTAAACAATTTTATGAATGAAAATTAAATTATTTCTTGTTTATTAAAAATGCGTAAACTACACTAGGGAATTAAATGAAAGCCTTGAACATTTTGGATTATCTTTATCATTTTAGATGTATAAAATATATTTAAAAAATTTTGTCTCTGTGTATTTAGTTTTGTTTTATTATAACTAATTAAATTATACCTAAGTATACAACTAGTCGTTTTTGGTGACCAACTGATTCCAGAGATATATGGTCCCTATATTTATCAATTAAATATTTTATATTAATTGGGCTTCACGGGTTTTTTTTTTTAGAAAAATATGTTTATGTTCCAATTTTTATAGTCATAAAACTCACACATTTTAAAAGCCTTATGTCATACTATTAATGATGTCATGTGCTTCAACAAATTTGTGTCATCCCCTCTAAAATCTGGATTTTTAATTTGAAACGGAAGTGATTAAATTGGATTTAATACAAAAGTTTTGCTAAAACCAGCGTTTTTATTTTAAATATGGGTATAAAAACAGAATCGTTGAGCATCTATGTGTACTGCCAAATACTTTTTTTATAATTTATACAATGCCTCAAAGGGTCATTCCATATAGCTTTTTTTGATTTAATCATAAAATTGAGTTCTCAGATTTCATTTCAAACAGATTTACATGGCATAAATAATAATATTTTAATTTGTTTCAGTCAATAAATTCCTATTAATCATATTCAATCTGCTCTATCATCTGCCCTATCTACTGAATCATATTCAGTAAAATATTCTTAACAACTTTTAACAAAAACAAGTCTTAATCTTCTGCAATCAAATCTAAACGATATTTGAAGCTTTGAATACCATTATTTTAGAACAACAATATTTTCTTTATTTTAAGCGAATCAGCTTTAGAAATACCACGGACACTGATTGACGAATCTTCTTTTAGACAGTCCATATTTTGGTGTAAAATTGGATATTTTTTTTATAAAATAGTGATATTCATATTTGTATAGTCTCTAAGTTTCTGTCGTAAAAGATAAGAATTTGTTCATTAGTGTATCAAAAATATTTTATTCAATAAGGACCAAAGTATCATACGGCCGAAAATCTATAGAAAAAATTTAAATTTTGTAAACTATCAGAGCATTTATTTACACAAAGTACTTAAAATCTAATTATTTATTTGATCTTTATTTTCTTGTATACAAAGAAGAAATATAGATAAAGTGCCGTAATCGTCAAAATATTCAAACTTGGATTTTGGTAAATCCCCACGTTTTAAACTTCCCTGAATTTGGAAAACAGCTTTTTGGAAAATATCAACATTAGCTTCCATCAACAACGTTACAATATCCATTTAATGAGAGTGAATCCTGATACTGATTAGCATACTTAGCCCCTTTTGTAATTTTATGATGCAAGCTCATTTATTATCAGTACAATTATTTTGAATTACTCTAGTTTACAGCTCAAGATTAGTTTCCTTCAATGACATGAAAGCCTTTACTTAAAGAGAATTAGCTCAAACACTGACTGGCGTGCTTTGCGCTGTTAAAATTTTCATAAAAAAAAACATATTTATAATCGGTGCAATTGTTTTAAATTACTCTCACTTCTAAGTTCCATCTATAAAATGAGAGTATCCTTTGAAAGAGAATGAATCTTAACATAAAGTGGCATGTTTAAAGCTGTCTGCATTTTCGTAGTATAAACAGTTGAACACTTAGAATCGATGCAACTGTTTTGCATCACCCTGCGTTTCCTTCTGAAGACCAGATTTTATCAATGATATGAGAGCATCCTTGGAAGATAATGAATCCTAACATTGATTGGTATGCGTAGAACTGCTTGCATTTTCATAAAACAAACCCACTTTTGATCGGTGCGCCTGTTTTTGCATTACCCCGTATGTTTTGCTGAAGACTAGCATTCATTAACAACATAAGAACTTCCTTTTAAAGAGAATGATTACTAACACTAATTGGCATGTTTAACACCGCTTGTAGTTTCTTGAAATAGTCATCTGTAGTCAGTGCATTTATTTTGAATTAACCTTATTTACAGTTAAACACTAGCTTCCCTCAATGACTTAAGAGCCTCCTTAGAAGAGAATGATTCCTAACATTGATTGCCATGCACAGAGCTGCTTGCATTTTCATAATACAAGCTCATTTGTAATTGGTGCAACCGTTTTGCGTTTCACTGTGTTTACTGCTGAAGACTAGTTTACATGAACGGCATGAGAGTATCCTTTGAAGGAAATTAATACTTCATACTTAGACTTGCCTGCAGTTTCATAGTACAAGTACAAGACCACTTACAATCGGTACAAATGTTTTGCATTATCCAGTATATTTTGTTGGTACTAGCTTTCATTAACGAGGTCCTTTGAGAATATCCTTTTAAAAAGAATGAGTCCTAACACTGACTGGCATGTTTAAAACCGCTTGCAATTTCCTAAATTAGTTATTTGTAGTCAGTGCATTTGTTTTGAATTAACCTTATTTACAGTTAAACACTAGCTTCCCTCAATGACTTAAGAGCCTCCTTAGAAGAGAATGATTCCTAACATTGATTGCCATGCACAGAGCTGCTTGCATTTTCATAATACAAGCTCATTTGTAATTGGTGCAACCGTTTTGCGTTTCACTGTGTTTACTGCTGAAGACTAGTTTACATGAATGGCATGAGAGTATCCTTTGAAGGAAATTAATACTTCATACTTAGACTTGCCTGCAGTTTCATAGTACAAGTACAAGACCACTTACAATCGGTACAAATGTTTTGCATTATCCCGTATATTTTGTTGGTACTAGCTTTCATTAACGAGGTCCTTTGAGAATATCCTTTTAAAAAGAATGAGTCCTAACACTGACTGGCATGTTTAAAACCGCTTGCAATTTCCTAAATTAGTTATTTGTAGTCAGTGCATTTGTTTTGAATTAACTTTATTTACAGTTAAACACTAGCTTCACTCAATGACTTAAGAGCATCTTTAGACGACAATATCTAATTGGCATGCTTAGTGCCGCTTGTAATTCTATGAAACAAACCCTTTCTAATCGGTGCTATTGTTTTGAACTACCCTGTATTTACAGCTCAAGACTAGCTTCCATCAATGATCTGAAAGCATCTATTGAAAGAGAATGCTAGAAGCTTAAATTCGGATATGGACAGTGCCAACCTCTGTTCCAATGGTAGATTTTATCAGCATCGTCTCAGCAGTAACATCGAACATTCGAAAACATCCGATGACCAACAAAATTCCTCAATTATATAAATTACCCTTTGAAATTTAGATACATTAACGAGTATTATAGTTTATGAATAGTTTTCTAATGTGTGTGTACATTAATGAGACACCTCGTTATATTAATTACGTTAAATAATAATCTCACGTTAATTTCCGATAAACACATTAGTTCGTTAAAGCTTAATATGATGTAAGCAAGATATTTTTATAAGAATCCCTCAAACCTCTTATTCAACTCATTCCAAACTTTCATTTCCATTCAAACAAAGTAGTTTACAAACGTACGTAAAATAGGGAATAAGACGACATTTTCATTAGATTCACTCAAGCGTAATATCTTCTTAGTCTCATTCCTAGATTTCACATATTCATTTAATGTGGAAACGACATTATTCTCAAGGAATATAGTTTCTCTCACTCCGAATGACGTGAAAGAATTCTTCACATGTGCAAGATTATTTAATTTTCCTGCTCGTATATTCCCACAGGCTATAATATTTATATAATTTATTTCTGCATAATTATATTTATATGGCATATTATGAGTAAATTGAAGCAGGAAGGGACAAAAAGCTGGTTCAAAACATTTTAAGTGGAAGATAGTTAGACCTATAGCTACCGAATTTGGCAGAAAGCTACTTCTTGAGTAATAAAAGCACACAAAGAATAGAATTTTCAAAATTAATATTTATTCAAATTTAACCAAAATTTTAATGTTTACACTTATTAACTTCGGAATATATTGATGCAAAAATAGAAGTTATATATCTTTTAAAAATTGAAAAATTAAGTTTTTATTAATAATAATAGTTTTATTTCTGTACAATTTTTTTCTCTATATTTTACTAAATTTTAAAATTTATATATATATTGCAGCATTATTACAATACAACGTTTGGTGCAATAATATTAAATACATTTTTTGTGTGTACGTAATCTGTGCTGCAAAATTGAGGGTAATTTTTAAAATATATAATATATCTCTTTAGTGATTTTAAGTGATACTAAGAGAAATTTATAGGGATTTCTGTGGCAGATTTAGGAAAGGGAATCTTATGTATCTTTGAAAAAATGCCGTAGACGTTAGGAATTTTTATTCTTTCTTTAGGAGTGTGAGAGATATCGAACACTCAGCAATTTTTTAAAGCGCGTGTTAGAAATAATTTTTAAAAAGTGGCATTTGAATCTGGATATAAGAGAAAGTTTTATAATAAAGTAACATGGACTAATTTAAGATTTAAAAAACAGGAAAATAATTAGAATTCAAATTATATTAATAAATATCATTACATGCATATGTAGAAAAACTGTCACTACTTTTTCTACATATATGTTATAATAAAGTAGTTATAATAAAATAGTCCATGTTGTAATAAAGTAACATGGACTAATTTAAGATTTAATAAACAGGAAAATAATTAGAATTTAAATTAAATTAATAAATATCAATACTTGTATAGGAAACTTTCACTACTTTTTCTACATATATTTTGTATGAGAAAATAAGCATATATACAAGATCAGTGCTCTAAAGAATAGTAAACGAAAGGCGATGACATGACCATTTGTTTCTTAGGCATTGTCTAAAAAGTAATATTTCCAAATTTTGATAAGATATTTTATTAAAAATTAATAAAATTTCATTATTTTTAATCAATAACTAAGAATCTTGTTATAATAAAAAAAGTACTTTTATATATCCTTAAAATCCTAAAAAATTTAGCTTTTTAATAATTTTAGCTTTATTACAGAATAAATTCTTTCTCCCTTTTTTTATAAAATTTTAAAATATTATAGGTCAGTTTTTATTGCTTTAGTTATAGGACACATACTTCCACTTTCTAAGAAGATATTAAATCATTTTTTGTTTGCACATTGTCGCTGCCATATAATTAAGAGACATTTTAAAATTTTAATAATAATATACGGATTAAGATTTGAATATTACGATGCTACGATTTTCGGATCGGCAGTTTTCGATTCTTCTTTAAATTCTTTATAGTTCTTGCGCTATACGAAAATAAAATACTAAATGTGTCGATTGATTTACATTTTTTGCGTACATCAGCGATTTGAATTATTTTTCGGATTATAGAAATATCATTTTCATGTTAATGCATCCTTATTTCTATTACAAGATACTTGTTGTAATCAAGACAAAAAAATTTATAAGTACAATAAATTTCCCTTTTCAAAAAAATATATCTAAAGTGAATATGCAAATGAAAACTGAAATTTTCTTTTCGAAGCTTAAATTCATCAATTATACCAAACATAAAAGAAATATTATACCAAACATAAAAGAAAGTTCATTTAATAACAGTAGTGAACGTATGAACATTCGCTTTGCTTCTTTTAACAATATAATTTATATTATTTTGTTGAAAATAGGATAAAAATAAGCTTAATATACGATTTCTCATATCAGAAATGTGCTAATCTTGCCAATACTCGCCAAAATTCCATCTTTATAAATGGCCACTAGATATGGTAACAAACGGATTTTAGGGTTACAATAAAATATTGCCAGTATTACATTTGGCAAGAAATAGACACAAAATATTTCCTCTTTGGCGATCATGCGTTAATCTTTAGTCTATCCGAAAACGTTTTCATATAAAAACGTTTTCTGAAACAACTTGGCTATAGAAAAACTAAATGTGACTGTGTCATTAATCCCCATTTTCTGGTTACTTAAATTCGTATAAGTTTTATATTGTGGATTTACTTTATAAAACATTTCCATTAAACGATGCTTCTTCAAAATAACATCATGCGCTAATTATTTGTAATGAATTATGTTCTTGACTCATCGGATTTTATGTGGCATTTAAATGAATCGGATTTTGAATAATCACTTCATATAAAGATTAAAAATTGTTCAAGAGATTTTATAAACTGTAATCAGTTTATAAAATTAAAAACAAAATTGAATGCCATTAACGAACTTTTTAATATGATAACTTCTATAGTCTAATATGGCATTGTCTTCAAGTTGCTCCATGTGAAATACGCGAGTTCACAAATTGTACAGACTAAGTCTATGTCAAAGGATTCCGAAGTGCTCTGATTGGTTTAACCCTTGGCATCTTTTTGGCAATGTTTTGAAAAAAAGATGCCATACCGAAATATATTTTTATAAAAATAAATAAAATATGTGAATTTATCCCCCCCCCTATTTTTTACGGTTTACATGTAACATTAATCTGGAACACATATACAGCAGAAAAGATCAAATCCTGAAACCTAAATTCAGGAAATATAAAAGTTACAATTTATTAAAAAATATTTTTATGTGTGTTTCTTCTTAGTATTATTTTGATATAACTAAAAAAATTAGCTACGAAATCACATATTGCGTTAAAGCTTACAAATTTCTACGTTTTGGGCATTAAGTAATCATCTCCCCATATGTAGTTGATGGGAAAGTAACAAACGTTCAGCGACAAGTTGCATGACTGCATAAATTACCTATTAAAGGCCCAAAAATCATCGAAAAATAAGAATTATTTAATTGCTGCATCATATGTTGAGTAATTACTTTCATATAGTTTTTATACTTGTGTGCATAAACAACATTGGTTACTTGTATTACTAGTATTATTAGTAATATTTATTATTATTATTATTATTAATTAGTATTAGTAGTATTACCAGTAACATTTAGAGAAAGCAATTATATTAATAAAAATTAGATCGTGTTGATATTCACTCGTATCTTCCATAATACTAATGAAAGGTAAAAGTTTGAGCCAAATAAGTGAAAACTACACTATTATGAGTGCAACACATTGCCAAAAAGATGCCAAGGCTTAAACCAATCAGAGCACGTCTGTATCCTTTGCCATAGACTTAGTCTGTACAATTTGCGAACTCGCGTGAAATACAAAAACTGGTTAAAATGCTCTGCAGGCAGGGATCTAAAACATTTTCCCAGTAATTACTTCATGGATAATAAGAGCATGTTTTATAAACAGCTTTTTTTAATTTTATTTAAATTTTTAATTAATTAAAAATGAACAAAAATATTGAAGTGTTTTTTTTCGGTAACTAATGAAAACTTTTTTTGTACAATAACCATTTTATCACATTTAAAAATTGAAAAATTTAGCTTTTCCATGGCATTGATTTTATTCATGTGCAATTTTTTCTTTAATTTTAATAATTTTTTCTTTCATTCTTTTTTATGTAACGGCTGTTCAAATAATCTATGTATTTATCGAGTTTACAATATCACATTTAATTCAAAAGATAGTAAATTAATATTTCACACATATTTAACTTTCAAGACTTGTTTGAGTACTTCTATTTCAAATTTAATTAAAATATCTCACATTTTGTATTACTTTGAAATAGTAACGTTATGAATTCATGAACATTTATAGAAATGATAGAGAAGTAATATTGCCTCATCCTAGCTGAATGCTCGGTAGCCTAACGGTTAGAGCACGGTGTTTCCCTGCAAAAGGACCCGAGTTCAAACCTAAGAACGATTGTTCAGATTTATTTCCTTTATTTAATTTCCATGCAAATTATTATTTATGCAAATTTAATGTATGTAAATTTCATATATGTAAATATCCTCCCTGGTTGTTCTAGAATATTCTTCCAGGTGTATAAAAAGACTACAGCTGAATAAGTCTTCGGTCGTCGTGTTGCTCATGCAAAGTGTTACAGCAAAAATAAATCCTTTTAGAAATTGCATCTTATTACAAGTTCATTTCTACGTGACAAGATCTTAAAAATAGAGAAGATAAAATAAATCACTTTCATAACATGATGAAAGAAGTTCTGTATATCGTATTCTGATATGATTTTCCGAACTAGAGGTTTGAATTTTCTTTTTCTTTCAAAACTGTTCAATTTAACCCAGAATACTATTATCTGTATCTATAGCAACATAATATTTTGGTGTTGTTTTCATAAATTATTGCAATCAATAATTTTAGATATTATTATAAAACTTATTCATGTGATTTATCATGTAGTTCTTGAAAGATCAATTTATGTAAAATGACTACCACATTTGTGATGAACGTTTTGAAAAATTCTATACGGTTTTTATAATTTTAAATTTTTGCATAAAATTGATTGAAAAAGCACTTCGAAGATTGATCCAATATAGTTAAAACTTAAAAGTGTTTTTAATAAACTATATAATGTACTAAAAGGTGGTGTAAAACAGAAGCATATATATATAATAATAGTATACAAGTTTTTTGCGGATAATTTAAGAAAAATATTACCAAGTTTCTCTTATAGAAAAAAAAAAACTGTATTTCTGTTCAGTTTTTAATGTGCAATTTTTTAATTTTCTATATGAAACCTTAAAATTGGAGTAAAATATTTTTTTAAACAGAGAGATTGTTTATTTTGTTATTCAGGAATTGCTGAACGTATTGAAAAAATTATTATACTAAATTTGAACGGAAAATATGCATTAGACTTAAACTTATGAAGTCTTCATTTGAAAATTTCACAAAATTTAGTATTGAGTCAAATATTATTTAAAAATGTGAAATAAAAGTAAAAGGCATATTAAACAAAGATAAATATAAACGGTGCTTCCTAGAAACTAAGCGTAAAAACAAAACTCGGCTTTTTTTATTTTTAAAGAAATTGTTCAAATATTAAGAATATTAAATTAAAAAAAATATTCAATATTTTCACCAAAAACCTTAATTCACACGTTGTCAGTTATTTCAGTATACGAAATGTCGTCCCATTAAATATCATTTGTTATATTAAGAAACAAATTACCCACGACGAGCACCTGGATCACTTCAAATACTTTGATAATATTTTATTTCAATTGAAACTTTTACGCGTAATTTAACATTCATATTGCCTTTACTAATGTATTTTTAAGCATGAAGTTGGAAGTATTAACTTTATTAACAGAGTCGGGTTAAACATCAAAACCACTTGAAAATTGTAATTGTTTACAATATGTAATATTTGATCGCGTATTATTTTACATGGTATCTTATAATTTTATTTATCTAGGTAGTATTATCTAAGTAATCTGCAAATTAACTATATATTGTAAGAAATTGATCACATTTCTGTACTTTAATAAGCCGACCTATTTAATATGCTAATACCCTGATAATATACGCATTACCCCATTTGCTCACCAAAGTATAATAATCTTTTCCGAAGAGAGCTTTTGAGCGATGATATCTATAGTCACAAGAGAGATTAACTAGGTAAGATAAAATTTCAATGCGCCATTCTAAAATCATTTTACAAAGTTTCCAAGAGGTAAAAATAGCGAATCGATCTTAAAAACTTAGTTTTCTATTACCATTCAAATACACAAGATACTGTGGTGAAAACTCATAAGGCAGTTAACAGATTCGCTACCCGAGCAATTGCTTTTGTATCGTGGTCATGTTACAAGGCTGCGAACCACAAGGTACCAGGTTCCATCCTCGCGTATTTCAATTCGCTTCATTGTTGACCTCGGACAATGAACCTTCAACCTTCGTACAGCTATTGTGGTGCCATCTACCCGCAACCAAAGTCATCAGACTCACTTGACACAGCAACCCAAAGTCGTCAGATTCACTTGACGCGGCAACACAAAAAGGCCGCAACAACCCAAATTCATCTGACTCACTTGACGCAGCAACAGCATCAGCAACCACTCACCCACACACGCTTGCCATAACGCTTGGTGCTACTCAAATGGGTACAGGCGCATTAGAATCAACAGCTAATACATCACCACTCAACAGCCATATCGTTCGTCTCACCTCTTACTCACTGGAGGGAGAGTCTGTGGTGAAAGTTCATAAGCCAGTTAACAGCTACTCTACCCGAGCAATTGCTTTTGTATTGTGGTCATGTTACTGGGCTGCGAACCACAAGGTCCTAGGTTCTATTCTCACTCATACCAATATGCTACAATACATTACCGATGATAAGTCATATGATATTCTGGAACTTTCTTATTGGTTATTGTCCCGTAATCAGAACAATATTTTGGATCACTTTGCTTATGACTATTGTTAAAGGCTTTCAAAATTTAACAGAATAGTTTTGAAAGACTGACAACTACTTACAATTTTCGTTTCCCTCAATGTTTTTTTTATATATATATATATATATAGCATTAAAAGATCCGCATTCAAAGTCCTATACCTCCTTCAGTAAACAAAGTTATTTTTATACACTCTCTACAAAAAGAATGTTTCATTAATTTCAGTTTTTTAAGTAAAAAATAAAGCATGGCCCATTTTTAAACATTAAAATGCTGTTATATTTATATTCTTACCTCCAGAAGAAAAAAAAAATTTAAGCGTGCAGTTATTCTGCTCAACCAAATATTTCAGCATATGATTCTTCATTTCTTATGTTTATATGCGTGACAAACTTGTGTCTTCACTCTGTTCAAAATGCCCTTTTGATGCAAACTCAAGAATAAAAATACTTGAGTATAGTATTATTCTTAATAATATCCTTCGAGATCAAAACAGAAGAAATATCAAGTTGCTGTCTATGTCGTTTGCATTCGAAATATGCAATGTTTTTGGGCGAAACAAAATAATCTTTTTTACATGAAAAGCAATTTTACTTTGTCATACCAATTTCGATATGTTTCAAAAGCCTTGTTTCAACTAAGAGTCAAAAAAATTTAAATAAATTTAAGTTAATGATAGTTTTATTTTAAAAAACTGTTTAGATCGTCTGATTTCTAACTCCATATTTTTGTTTAAAAAATTATTTAATATTTTCAAATACATTAACAAAAGCTTTTTAAACATCTTTATTTATTTTTATGATTAAATAACAAATACAAAAATAAAGAAAAACTCTAAATTAATATTTGATATTTTTCATCAAGTTGATATTTCTTTTTATTTGATAATTTCTAGTATGCCAAAATATTATTTCTGTTGCTCTAATGTATAAATTTCAGGTGTGTTTTTAATTACTTTTTTTGAAGATTTTAATTATCTTTCTTGGGTAATTCTAGTTTTTAATTAAAAAGACGCGAAGAAGAAAAAATTCATTAAGAATGTGACATTGAAATATTTTTTCCAACTACCTCAAGCAGAATCTTACGTAATTATTTTAATAACAATTTTTTTTATTCAAAATTATAAATATAGGCCATTTTATCACCCATTTATTTGGTATGAATAAAATATAATTGTAACTATGGTAAAACATAAATAAGTAATTTATTTCTATATCTATGAAAACGGGAGAGATATTTGTGTTGCTGGTTTTCAACAACTTTATAAAGCTTCTAGTTAATAACTTAGAAGGAATATTTATAGTTCTTTTTTTTCAAAACCTGTTTGTTAATTACTAAGGATTCATTAAAATACCAAAATAATTGTCCTGTTTGTATTTTTTGTTTAAACAATTTATTTTGTCTACCTTTATTATACAAAAGTTTGGAGAAAACGCTAAAACAAGAAATAATGTAATAGATATGAAATGGGACAAAATACACAACTGCATAGTTCCAGATATACCAAAAAAATAATAAAAAGATTTTGAAATTAAAAACCCTTTAGCATTAGGTTCTTTTCTTAAATATATACATTTCGGCTTTTCATTTTTAATTTTCTTGTTCTAACATGGACACAGTTTTTGTCTTTTCATTTCCTATATTTTTTTCATCAATATATCATACATATTTTTTTATATATATATAACTTGAAATGTCCAAAGATGTTAGTTTATTAGTAAAGAAATTTTACTTTTTGATGCAAAATAAATTGTTCCATTTATTCCTATTTTTTTGCTTAAATAATTTATTATAAATACCTTTATTACAACAATATTCGAGAAAAAAAGCTAAGGCAAGAAATAATTTAAAAGATATGAAATCCGACAAAATAAACAACTGTGTAATCGTATATAAGTCAAAAAATGACAAAGATTTTGGAATTTAAAAGGTTTATATTTAGATACTTTAGCTGCAGCGTCTTTTCTAAATATATGCATTGCAATTTTTCATTTTTAACTTGCTATTTTCCCCTAGAAACTCTTCTATTTCCTACATCTTTTGAAATCAATATGACATGCATAACATTAGTTTCTTTTTTTTTTTAATTCTGTATAACTTAAAATATCCAACGGTGTTATTTTCAAGTTATTATTAAAGAAATATTATTTTTTGAAGAATTTCTGAATTGTTAGAAAAAAATATTGACTTAACTCATAAAATACTTTTTATACCGTACCTGCTTTTTGATATTATAAAAGAAAAAAAATTAATTGTTTCTTACGATTTAAGATTTTTTTAAGCATTCCAACGATCGATTGACTATCATCATAATATCTCAAAAAGAACTCTTTTTTTAAATACAGCAGCTGTTGCCTAGCAACAATTAACTTACGTCAAAGACAATATTAACTTATATAAATATTTGATTTATAACTGCTAGATTTCCGGTAGTAATCTAATAGTTAGAAATGAAACATTTATATAAACTTGATATTTATGGTAGCTTTTGTTTGCGTAAAATAAAAATATATCGATCATTTCCTATTTTACAATAAACCAACAGAAGTGCTTTTCTCTCATTTACTTAAATATATGTTTCGTTTTAAATTTAGTCTTTATTTCGAAGTGAAGAGAATTGAATATGGCATTTCAAGAATTTAATCTAATATTTCATAGAAATCTACAAATATAATGTCAAGAACACTTACCAAATTAAACTTGTCTGACTCGATGTGATTTTGAGTTCTTTTTGTTTGATTATAAACAGAAACTTTGACCAAAAAGCACTATCGCATGAGAGATTTAGTCAAATCTAGAAAGAAATCTATCATTTTAATGTAGGAATTACTGAAGTTTACCTTTTTACCTATTTCTATTTTCAATTATCGCATATGCATATTCGTGTAAATATAGATCGATAAATAATTGACACAGTAGCGTATTTTGATTCAGAGACAGCAAATTTGATTCAGAAATGGCATTTTTGGGAAAAATTAAAATCTAAATCATATCTAACTAGATGCGCTTATTGGGCTCAAATCTTATAATTTTAAATGAGCAATTCTTGTATGTACAGTGTCTCACAAAAGTGATAGGACACTTGTGCTTTACAAAAGGAAACTGTAATAAAATAAATAAACATGTGCAAAAAGTTATTGGGTGTGTTTCGTATTTAAAGTTAGTAAGAATTATTACATAACATACATTTTGTCAAAATATTAAAATATTAATTTAATAAAAATACAATTGTTTAGAACGGAGCAAAAAATGGCTCACATAAGTGATGGGACACTTACTTTTCCATCAAATATTTATCCAAAACTTTTACTTTTTAAAAGGTTTTAATATTTTGTTGGATATCCTTTTACTTTTAAAACATGATTTAATCTTCTTGGGATGGATTCGACTGATTTTTTTGTGATTTCTGGAGTGATTTTACCCCATTCTTCTTGAAGCACAGATTTTAATAGTTGTTTTGAAGAAATGGTGTGTTTGCGAATTCTTGATTCCAATTCTTGCCAAATATTCTCTATGGGATTTAAGTCTGGAGATTGTGGTGGTGTTTTTATTATTTCAGGACGGTTATACAGCAGCCAGAGTCTAATGTTCAAAGCAGTGTGCTTGGGGTCATTGTCCTGGGAGAATTTAAAATCGTTATGAAGGTTCAATTTTGGTGCTGAAGATTTCAAATTATGCTTTAAAATGTCAATATACTTGTACTGATCCATTATACTGTCAATAAAAACAAGATTACCAACTCCAGCGGACGACATACACCCCTATACCATAACTCCTCCTCCACCATGTTTTACTGTTAGCACCAAGTTCTGTTTGCGAAATTCTTCCCTGGGTTTTCTGCACACCAAGATTCTACCGATCTTGAATTCTTATCATGATCAGAATTCTTATTTATGTTGGATTTTGTGAAAGTTAGTCTGAGTTTTCTATTCTTTTTACTTACGAAGAATTTTTTCCTGGCTACTCTTTCGTGATATCCAGCAGATCGAATTACCCTTCTAATAGTCTCAGGATTAACAATTATTCCGTATAATGCTTGTAAATCAGCAGCAACTTTAGGAGCACTCTTTCTTGGATTTTTTTTAAATATTTCGAACGATCATTCGCTTTATTCTATTCGATGGCTTTGATGGTCGGTCAGGTCTTCTTTATCCTGAATAATATGATTCTTTTTATATCGTTTAATGACATTGAAAACTGTTGAATGACTCAAGTTAACTGTTTCAGCAGTTTTTCTAATAGATTTTCCACGTTCAATATGCCAATTAATAAATAATTTTCGAATTTAAGGCGAAGTTTCTTTTTGTTTAACATTCATGGCTGCACAGAGCTAAAAAACACAAAAATTCCAAAACAAACTGGAGAGAAATACTGCAGACGATTTTATAAATTATTGCCAATTGCTTTTGAGTAAAAATAAAACCACCAAAAATATTTTTATTGCTTATTTCAGACGATTTTTGTTGCATATCTAATGGTGTCCCATCACTTATGAGAGCTATTTTTTGCTCCCTTCTAAACAATTGTATTTTTATTAAAGTAATATAATAGTTTGATTAAAGTATGTTTTTTTAATTTATTTTATTACAGTTTCCTTTTGTAAAGCACAAGTGTCCCATCACTTTTGTGAGACACTGTATATACATTTATTTCATGTATCTCGGAAACAGCTCTAACGATTTGGATAAAATTTTATATGTAAATAATTTTTTTCTAAAATCTAAATCTAAATCTTTTATATCTAAATAAAATTTTAGTTTTTAAATTTAACGATATAGATGCCTTTCCTGAAAAAATGCGATTTTACACAAATTTATAGCGATCTATTAGAATAAGTAAATTCATTTTCCGCTTCGATGTGAGGGCATAGAATTATAGAGGTCAGAACAACATGAATGACAAATGTGTTGAGGGTTTTTTGGTTCAAGTCACGCTTTTGGCTTCATTTATTTTTTTTACTTATGTATTTATATTTAATATTTTTGCTTTTTAAGTTTATCTATATAAGTGTCGCTCCTGGGAAAAAAACGGAATTTTACACAAAAAAATAGCATTTTTTATAACTATTAGTCTCATGCTGATAGTATCATATAGCGCCATATGGGACCCGATTTCACTATGGTAATATTGAGTGTAAGTAATTATATTAGATAAACTGTGAAGATAAATATAAGTAATTATATTAGATAAACTGTAAAGATTAATTTAAGTAATTATATTAGATAAACTGTAAAGATAAATATAAGTAATTATATTAGATAAACTGTGAAGATAAATATAAGTAATTATATTAGATAAACTGTGAAGATAAATATAAGTAATTATATTAGATAAACTGTAAAGATTAATATAAGTAATTATATTAGATAAACTGTAAAGATTAATATAAGTAATTATATTAGATAAACTGTAAAGATTAATATAAGTAATTATATTAGATAAACTGTAAAGATAAATATAAGTAATTATATTAGATAAACTGTAAAGATAAATATAAGTAATTATATTAGATAAACTGTAAAGATAAATATAAGTAATTATATTAGATAAACTGTAAAGATAAATATAAGTAATTATATTAGATAAACTGTAAAGATAAATATAAGTAATTATATTAGATAAACTGTAAAGATAAATATAAGTAATTATATTAGATAAACTGTGAAGATAAATATAAGTAATTATATTAGATAAACTGTAAAATGAATACTTCAATATAGAAGATTGTTTCGAATAACACGTTAAACTAAGTGCAGTCCTGATTTTTTTTTTATCTAAATGATCAGTTCATATGCTGGCAAGATTGAAAAATATTCATATGTAATTAGTATGTAATTTGTATCTAAATTTTTTATCCGAAAAAACATGATTTAAAGAAACTGCAGAGGGTAGCTCGGTGTGCCAGATATTGTACATTATATACATACACTTTAGATGATAAACTATGTTGCAAAAATATTTATCAAAGTGATTGCTTTTTTGAGTTACAGCGTTTGCATTTATACAAAAGAGCAGACAGACGGTCAACCCTTTGATGAGTGTGATTTAAAATTCGATACAAATCTACTCTTTAAATGTCTTTAAATGTATAATCTGGATATCAAATTTCATCCAACCAGCTCTCTCTCTCCCTCTTTTTTGCAATTATTATATTCTATGGCTCTCAAGCATCTAGACATCTAGATTTTCCTCTTATCTGTTTCTATCTAAAAATTATAATAATAATAATATAATTCTATAGATTTGATGTAAAGAATTCATGCCAAATTTAATTCATCTAGATCGCTTCATTTCTGCATATTATTGTGTTCACAGGTAAACAGATATCTCTGTTGCACTAGCCGTCTTTGGCGACCAGCTTGTTCACCCGGATGGTGGACTTTTTAAACAATTAATATAAAATAGATAAATCATAGCGATTGTCTATTTGGCGATGGTTAAGTCCACTTTGGCTCTTGATAAACTTTCAGTTTGGCGTCTATTTCTTGATTTATTTTACATCTTGTTTTCTTTGACTTAACTGAATGTCAACTTTTACAAAATATTTATAATATTTTGCAGCTAAATTAATAAACGAAACATTGAACCAAGCGTAATTGAAAAAGACATTCCTAAAGCAGTCTATTACTGCTAAATGCCAGTATAGTAATTTGTTTATATTTCACCGTTGCCATTTAGCAGTAAGTAATACGAGAGATTTATGTGCCACGTATGTTAAGGTTTTATATTTATATAGATAATAGAACATAAAATAAGTTTTAATAAAAATTTCTTGATGAAAATTTTAAGATCCTTTAAATCTTTTCTTAAACTTAACTAAAACTGTTCTATCACATTATTAATTTTTAACCAATTTCTCATTTATTCTTATAAAACGATTCATATTAAAAGATATATAAAAGTGCCCTATCGATATTAATACTACGTTTTATCCCTTAGTTCCTGTGAAGAAAGTGAGCGTCCGAGGACGTGACAATGGAACCTATTCTGGATTAATTGGCCCTTTCACTGAAGGAGACAGTTTGGTACTGATTTGTGAAGCCAGAGGAGGTAATCCTACTTATTTATTTGTGGTTCAGATTAAGAAGCGTTTGACCTCCATTGCTATTATTTTCTTTTACGTATATAACGTGATACTCCAGATGTGAAATAATTTTTGGTTTCTTAATAATAGTAGAAAAACAACAATTTCTTTTAAATACAATTTATATATATCTTTGTATCTGCAATACATAAAATACAAATATGCAATATATTCATAAATAAATATAATCCAAAATATAAATAATTGAAAATAAGTAAATATCATCCAAATAAATATGATATATCTAAAAAAATATTTAAAATATAAATATAAAAATATTAGCATTGTCACTAAGATGTAATTGAATCTCAAATGAACAGTTTCTGTTAGAAATTAGTATGTGTATTTGTGTCCGTGCATGGGTGTTTGATACTGAATTCAACCGCACTTTACATGCTTATTATTAAATTTCATTAATTCAATTTTATTAATATTTAGAAATTTAATAAATAATTAGAGATATGCGGATGATTTTAATACTAGGAAATTTAATAGTTAAGAATGGTGAAACTTCAAACGATTTATATTTACTTCTTTAAATTTCCTTTTTCTTGGTAACATTTATGTCCGTACCATTTTTTTTTCTTTCATTTTAATAAATTTTTCATAATTGATTTTTTACAGCAGAGTGTTGTAACAATATTTTTTCAATGTTTTAAAAACAAGAATATATACAAAGAATTGTTCCCAAACAATTGCTGAATTCTCGAAGAACACTGAAAAAAACAAGGAAAGTTTAAATGCAAACAATTCACAACTTATATCGGCATTAACTATTGTTTTGAATTATTTTCATGCTTTAATTTTTTTTAATAATTATTGCGCCAAAAGTTTGTTAAAGCCTTTTTCCTGCTTCAATATTTATAAGTAAAATTTGTAGTATGTATATAATAAATATGGAAAAATGTAGCGATCTGAGGTTCTTAAAAATCGTTTGGTTTAGTTGATATTCTTATTTAAATTTAAAAAATATTCCAAATGACAAAAAATCTTGTTTATTATAAAGTTTTATACGAAGATAATTTTTACATTAAAAATATTAGACATGCAAATATTTTAACTTCTAATAACACCTTGTATATCAGATAGTTATTAAATAAAATAAATTAAATTTTTTATATCTCTCGTCTGTTCAAAAATTTGTGTATGTATCATTGAAAATTAATATATCTGAAAATTCCAGCTTCTATTCAATTAATTTATGGAAAAATATAAAAAAGCCTTTTAATAAATATAAAAAGGTTTTAGATTTCTCATTAGCTTTAGTTTATTTTTATTTCCAATATATTTTTTTTAAGAAAATGGCATAATAATAATCTTTAAATCTGACTGGATGACCTAAAAAAACATACTCATTTTTTACTGAAATTATAAAATGCATTCATTATAGAAAAATACTTTTTTATCATTGCATCATACAACTAAAGGCTTTTAGAATGCATTGAAAACAGATTAAAAAGTTCAAAAGTTACCAATAAAAAAAATCATAACGACTGTTCCTTTTTTTTCTTCTAAATTTTGTAAAATGCTTCTGAAATTACTAAAAAACGTCGATAAAGCTTTCATCTGTGTTAAAGAGCAGGAGGGTTTATTGTCTACGGTTCATTAAGTAAAGTAGCACATGAAATTGCGATGAAAACTCCATTTCAAACTTCACTTGAATTTATATTATTATTTTATCTCAAAGGAAAGAAAAGAAAAGAACTTTTTTTTGCTTCTTTTTCTATTTTTTCAAAATGCTAATGGTAAAAGATATGCAAATTATTCATTTTATTCTTTAACATTGCTAATAATCAACTGCCAAATAGAAAAAGGGATTATTAAGACTTTTTTCGAGTACAGATTGCTTTAATATTTAACTACAAAAATTTAAAAATGGCAAAAGAGAAGGATTAAATGAATAATATTTAATCATGGGGTTCTTTAAATTCGCTAAACGATTAATTGTTAAATGAAATTGAAATGTTCTTAAGTCATTTCTAAAATAATTCTTAAATCAGTGTATTATAAACAGCAATCATATTTAACAGAATCAAAAAAAAAATATTTCTTAAAAAACTTAATAAAGAAGTAAGTGCAATAAAAATATTACATTTATTTAGTTTTAAAGTTCCAAAATGCAGAAAGGGAAACAAAAGAACCTTACGTCTTTAATGCCCTTGTAATAATGATTGGTTGCTGATACTTACTACAGGTTCAAATAAATATGTCATCTATAATTCTCATTCAGGACATATAGAAGACATATTAGAATGTCCTCTACATTTCCTTAATGTCCTCTAAAACGGCAACGTATCTCCATTTATTCTAAAACTAAAACAACTTCCGTTTCCGGTCTACAGCGTTTTAATCAAATAAAAATGTCACATTTTACTATAATATTGAGTTCTCCATTTACAGATTTATCTAAATATTCTAAATCAAGGAGGCTTTGAAGCAACATACACAGTACTTGGATAAACGACTCTAGTATTGTAATGTTTTGTGCCCCCAAAAATTTGACTAAATACTAGAGGGTTTTTTTTCTATGTAAAATTGAAGTAAATATTAATTTTCTATGAAAATCTCCCAGGAAGGCGACGTATCTCCATTTACGGCAACGTTGATTCAGATTTCGTCCCTGGTACATACTTGTCTCAAATCGTTTTAATCAAAAGACAATATCACATCTCACTATTGTTTATATACCGGGTGTCCCATAAATTTGTAAATACTTTAAAAATTCATAAAAATTGAAGGAATGAGTATATATTAATGCAGTTTGCGAAACTGTTATTCTCATGAAGGGGGATTTTTTTTTCATACAAAAAAAAAGAAATAGTTCAAAAATTTATCGATAGAGGGCGCTAAACACAAGCAAAACATACAATTCTACGAGAAAAATACTTTTATTTGCATGCAAGCAATTGTTTACATGCGTATCACACCAGTACTACAGTACTTGTTCTATGTGTCCGCCATCACCACAAATAACAGTTTGGAAGCGGGAGACAACACTGGTAACTGCATTATACAGCATATCCGGATGAATGCATGAGATTTCGTGGCGAATGGCTTCCTTTAGCTGCACTAACGAAGTTGGCCTATGGCGGTACACCCGGGACTTAAGGTAACCCCATAGCCAAAATTCAAGGAGTGTTAAATCTGGTGAGCGTGGGGGCCATTCATGTGTAAAGTGACGGTAACCCGTGGTGAATGCAGGGGCTTCTCAGTGTAAGCATGTGGATTCTCACGTGCCCATATTCTACAGTTATTGGTATTAACTGCTCCATGCAAAGCAAAATTATCCGTTCTTCAGTAAAATTTCTTCTCAAAAATGCCTTCACTTCGGTGTCGATGTGAGGAGGTGCCCCGTCTTGCATGAATATCACTGTGCCAAGGACATCGTGTTCCAATAAGGACAGTATCACTTCCTTCTGTAACATTTCCAAGTAACTTGTTCCATTAACTTAACATGTCTTCCATCCTGCTTTTTTACAAGGCTTTCAAAGAAAAAAGGGCCAACAATAATGGATGCGGTGAAACCACACCAAACAGTAACCCGTGATGAATGCAGGGGCTTCTCAGTGTAAGCATGTGGATTCTCATGTGCCCATATTCTACAGTTATTGGTATTAACTGCTCCATGCAAAGCAAAATGAGCCTCATCTGTCCACAATATTTTCAGCAGCCATCGCGGATCATCTTCAATTTTCGCCAAAGCCCAATTTGAGAATTCCAGTCTCTTAGCTGCATCATTTGGTAAGAGCTGACGTAGCGATTGCAATTTGTATGGGTACAATTGCAATACACCATGAACGATACGGTACACCGAAGTCTTTGGTATACCAGTTATTCGTGCCACTTCTCGTGCGCTACTGACTGCACTTGTAGACTGTTCCCTTAGCGTGTCCATTTACGAAGAGACATCTGGGGTACGGACTGTTGTTAAACGAGGTGCACCACTGCGTGGCCGATGACACAAACTTCCAGTTTCTTCGAAACGGCGTACTAGTGAAACAAGTCCAGCAGGAGTGATCGAACCTGAACCTTTCTTCAATCTTTTCTAGGTCCCAAACTTTCGTAAGGCTTCAGCCTTCGATTCATTGCTGACATAAAACAACTTTACCAATAGTGCTTTATCCATCAGTGTCAACATCTTAATGCAAACCTTTAGAAATGATGTGTCAATCGCTCACTCTGCCTTTCATAAGACTTTAATTTGCATATTTCCACTGATTTGCTTGTGTGCAGCGCCCTCTATTGACAAATTTTTGAATTATTTTTCCCCCTTCATGAGAATATAAATCCCCCTTCATGAGAATAATAGTTTCGCAAACCGCATTCATATATACCCAGTCCTTAAATTTTTATGAATTTTTAAAGTATTTACAAATTTATGGGACACCCGGTATATCCTAGATAAAGAGGGCTTACGTCAATCGCCAATCACCAATGTTGTCCAACAAAGTAGTATTAAAAACAGAAGTCAGATTTAGTTACTATAAACGCAGATAAGTTGCATTTTTTAGGAATTTCTGGAAAAACTGATGTTTATTTTTCTGCAAAGCTTCTGGAATATATAAAATATGGTATGAGATTTTGTGACTACAAGTGCAATTTTGTGACAATTTTTTTTTTCAATTGTTTGAGAACAAAGTGTATAAAACACAAATTTGATTTTTCGATATTATTAACGCATACCAAGGATTAATCGCCAAATAACTCGCCAAGGTGACACGATAGATTCAGTAAAAATGCTATATTCTCGCCAACAGTTAATATTTCGTAACCATTGTAAGCGAGAAAGTTTTTAGACCATTCCCGTTGGTTTCTCTTTTAACGATGATATTTAATTAAGTAAATGCTAAAACTATTAAGAAGTATCTAAAACTTTTTAATAGTGTCTTAAAATTTTAAAGCCAAATTAACAAAATATTTAATTGAAATTTTTAACAACCATTATTCCTATCGAACCAACGTCTTTCTAAAGGCGGTTATTTAATTCAAATGCAAGCAACTGAGAAACAGAATTATCTCTAGTAACATAACGCAACTGTGTGACGTATTTTATCTCATATCCTTCAGAAACAAAATGCATCCACTTTTATAAAACGATTCTGTTATTAGAATTAACTAATTTAATACGGTATCTATCGACCAATTACGGAATAAGCTCAAGTTACACTGACGTGCTACGTCTATAATGGGGTTGTTAATTAGGTCTTACTATTAAATTAACCTAATCACGTTTGGGGATGGACAGTTTCCGTGGTAAATTTCAGGCAATTTCAATCAGGCTCGCGTTACTTGCATTACAGGCATGCCTAGCCGCATTTACTTGAGTAGAATATACTGGGAAGGATTTCTCTTCCAGGGCATCAGGGATAAAGTCATTGGTCATGAAATGTAATGTATTCTGACCTCTGGCCTGTAATCATGACTTAGATTGCTGTTTGCTTTTAGTATTGCAATAAAGAAAGAAAATCTAGTTTTTACATAGATATTCAATTGCATGATTCATTTAGAAAAATATTTTATGTTTAAATTTAAAAATTGATGCAGTTTAATATGCGTTATTATTTAATTCGTAGTCTTTTTATTGATTTTTGATGTGCATAAATATGGTCTACACTACATCTGTTTGTTAAATGTGCCTGTAAACTTCTAAAAATAAAGCTGGACATTTTATTGCAGATATATTGGTGATAATTACAAAGGATAATAATATTTCTCTTAAAACCAATAGAGTGGTCTCAACCAAAATGTTCCCGCATGTTCCTTAATAAAGTTAATATTAAGGAACATGCGGAACATATTCCTCAATATTAATCCCCCAACATGAAAACTGTAGACCTTGAGAAAGGTCGTGAACACTATGTGTGCTTCAAATCTTCCATTTCAAAATTCCAAACATGAGTGTTTTGTGCTTCGTATTATAGTGAAAGAAAAGCAAGCGTGAGTTTTGGAAGCTGTTTAACGACTGGTTGAAACTAAAATTTCACGCAAAACTGTAATTTAAGTAGCAAATTTCAAATAATTGCAATGAATTAAGTAGCAAATTTCAAATAATTGCAATGAATTAAGTAGCAAATTTCAATTAATCAAATTTCATTTAATTGAGTCGTTGAGTCTTTTACTTACGTTTACATGCATGCATAAGTACAGATCGACAGACAGTCAAACGCTTGATAGATTTGATTAAAAATCTGATACGAATATGTGCTTTAAGTACTACATCTGTATACACAATTTTGTTCAAATTATTATTTTTAATTTAAAATGTGACATTTTTTTGGATTTCATCAATTTAAAGAGTATATTCATAAAAATTCATCATAAAGAAGCTCAAAGGAACATGTCGCTCTTGTATTCTCAATTGATACTGGAAATTTGCAGAGAATTATTGAAACCTTTACATTTTGTTGTTTTGCAATGTTTTAATAAACAAAATAAAATTTCTTTGGCAATATTTTCATGACACAAATTTTTCGTTGATGAAATCTGAGAGGAAATTCTGCAATTACGATATGAAATAGCTTGTGTTCATTTCGTATTTTCTTTCATATTTTTTTTCGAAGACTTCAACCTGAAAATTTTGTGTAGCCATTTCACTTGACATAAATACT
Source organism: Argiope bruennichi (assembly GCF_947563725.1). Lineage (NCBI taxonomy): Eukaryota > Metazoa > Arthropoda > Arachnida > Araneae > Araneidae > Argiope > Argiope bruennichi. The sequence goes on along the minus strand of NC_079159.1, from coordinate 24,980,201 downwards.
CACAACTATTTAATCGAATAACGTGACTTAGTCTATACAATAATCGTATGGGACATATAGATGTACTGAATGTAAGCAAAGTATGTATGCTTTTGATTTCACTATGCAATGTATGCCTTTGATTTTATATGCAGTAATTGTGTAGGGCAATTTAGAAGCAGTATAGTTATAGTACGACAAGCATCAATTCTATAAGGTGGAAATGTCGAAACTACAAATGTGTTCTAGGAGTGTCTTCGTCCTGATAAATATTATTTTTAATGCATTCTTTCGATATATTGCAATGATTCTTTTTATTATTCACTGAAATTCCGCATAAGTGTAAGGAAGTTTTATCCTATAATCTTATAGCAACTTTCTCATAATCTGAATATTGAATCTAATTGTCTGTCTCTAATGTAAGATTTGCGTTTGTTTTTTTTAAAATTTAAATAGGTTAAATATAACAAAGATCCTTGGCCAGCTTACATCCTTTCTCTAACAAAAAAATAACCAATTACGAATTTCGCATTTGGCGGTATTCTAAATCGAAACCATTCGATTCGTAATCGTTCTGTACGATAGTGCAACACTCTTTTCAAAAAATATTTAGAACGTGAAGGGTAAACTATAGGGAAAGTAATCAGGAAAGTGCTCCAGAACCACAAATTGTTTTCTTTAAAATTGCTTAATCTTCCAAACTTATTTCATATCTTAAGAAACTAAACTGCATTTTATGAAGATCACCAATATGCATGTTCACACACATTATCCTTTATTATTAGTGAGGATTAATTATTCATGATTTCCGAGACCTACTGTGACTTGCCCATACATATTTCCTTTTTTATCATCTTTAAGGATTTCTGAGATCTACTGTGACTTACCCATACATATTTCCTTTTTTTATCATTTTTTAAGGATTTCCGAGACCTACTGTGACTTACCCATACATATTTCCTTTTATATCATTTATAAGGATTTCTGAGACCTACTGTGACTTACCCATATATATTTCCTTTTTTATCATCTTTAAGGATTTCTGAGATTTGCTGTGACTTACCCATACATATTTCCTTTTTTTATCATTTTTTAAGGATTTCCGAGACCTACTGTGACTTACCCATACATATTTCCTTTTATATCATTTATAAGGATTTCTGAGATCTACTGTGACTTACCCATATATATTTCCTTTTTTATCATCTTTAAGGATTTCTGAGATTTGCTGTGACTTACCCATACATATTTCCTTTTTTTATCATTTTTTAAGGATTTCCGAGACCTACTGTGACTTACCCATACATATTTCCTTTTATATCATTTATAAGGATTTCTGAGATCTACTGTGACTTACCCATATATATTTCCTTTTTTATCATCTTTAAGGATTTCTGAGATTTGCTGTGACTTACCCATATATATTTCCTTTTTTATCATTTTTTAAGGATTTCCGAGACCCACCGTAACATGGCACAGAGGAACGAGACTACTGCAAGGATCCGTCTCAGTGGACGATCATGGTGTTGTTAGAAATGAGTTGTATTTTAATCGACTGAGAAGAGAAGATCTACTAATAGTGCTCACCTGTAGAGCTTCTAATAACAACGTGTCCGCGCCTGTTTATGCTACAGTTTCTTTGGATTTGAATCGTAAGTATTAACTCCGTATTCCTACTGTATTGCTGTATTGAATAAGAATCAGAAGTTATTATTTTCAATATGAATCAATGCGTTGCCAAAAACAATTAAATTTGTTGAAGTGTTGATTAGTAAAATTCAGCACTTTGTTTCCATGGGTCAAATGATACGCTATTCTTTCGTTATAAATGAAATAGGCTATTTTATAAAGATGAGAATAAGCACCATGAAAATAGGAAATCGCGTTGTACGTGACATGCATTATCGGACAAATTAAGGGAAGTTCAAACATATCCCTAACTTATAACTGCCCATATTGTCATTTTCATGTTTATTGTCAACTTCACTATATGCATTGTTAATGAAAATCGGCCAATGAATATATGGTGAAAGTAGTTAAACCAGCTGTACAATGGAAAACATGCATTATTCATGAACAAAGGGCAGATAATAAAACCGAGTTCAGGTGCAGACAAAAAACAGCAGATGTGGAAATCAGATGTAGTCACATGTAAATAATAAATCGCTAAATAAATGAAAAGGAATCTACAATGCTCAATATTACTAACTCGAACGAAATAAGCATTCCATGAAACAACCGAATTCTCCTCTGTACACCTCCACTTATATAGTCTCATTGACGTCATATGGAATTCTACAGAAGAATCTAGAAATCTCGGGTCCTAATAGAATAGGGTTATAATTCTTTAATTTTCAAATATCCTTAATTTTGTTTAGTCTTAAAATAATCGCAAAATCGGGGGACAGTAATTCAACTTTTATTGAAAATACCTGTAAATCTCTTTTCTTTATGATAAGACCAACTATGCAAGGAAACATTATTACATATTCATACCAATATTAATGTTACAATGGTTTAGGTCTTCAAAAAAATAAAGGAAACTTGTTTTAAAACATTAATTGTTACGTAAACCAGTTAAATCCAAACCCTATTTTAAATACGAATGTAGATAATGTCCTTGAATAATTTTAACATTGAAATTGTTTCGAATTATTACTCCTATTTTCACGAATTTACTTAAATTCTTTTGAATTAGGAAAAAGAAATGTTAATAACAGTATTGTAGCTTTAAATGGTCAGACAGCAAATAGATTGCAACGGTTTATTTATTTATAAAAACGAAAAAAAAGACAAAAACTATGAAAATGTCAAGTTAATACAAAATTGTTTATTTGTTGTATGAAATCATTCTTAGTTTTTTCCATTGCCATATACGAATTTCCATTATAAGAAAGAATATTACATTAGCATACATATCAGAATAGTGTATGAAGGCGATATCATATAGTAATCCATATAAGAATCGCATTCCAGAAAATGTGAAAAGTGTTAAGGTAGCGATGTTATTACATGTTTTTGTAGCCTTTCTGTAAAAATTCAATGCATGAATCAGATGGATATTATTTGCATATTTTTTCATCCATAAATATCATTAAAAGTTACGTAGTAACAAATATATATCTCTCATTAAAATTAACGAGTTTGTGACCGTAACTGTTTTGCAAACCCTATTCATTTCAATGTCTAATTTAAATATAAATGTAGATAAGAGTCCCAAATAATTTTAACAATAAATTTCTTCCAAGTTTTAAAAATATCTTAAAAATCTGTTCTAAAATAAAATAAATTAAATAACATTAAAAATATTCGCAAATCTTCGTTGTTGATGTGCATTTTTTCTTTATCTATACTTATAATAAAGCTCAATGTGTGTGTGTTGGCGCTCTACAGGCAAGGTCCTTTGACATACAGCTATCAAATTTGTATACCTTAGAGGTCGGGAATGCGCACCTGGGGTTCCTTTTTTTTTAAATTTTAATTATTAATTAAAAACTAACTTTCCCGCCAAAAAAAACTTCCATTTTCCCCACCGCCAAATGAGTAAGGCTTCAGTTGTTTTTTTTCTCCCAACAGTAATGAGGCTAGGGTTAACGTTTTTCGGCGGATTATTTCAAACGATTCTGTTTATTTTCTTAATGTTTTATGCATTTAAAATTAAACATTGTTAATTAATCCATGTTTCAGATTCATTCTGAAGTACTTTTGAATTAAAATAACACAGAATAAAGGAAATTAAAAATGTATAATCTGCATAGTGTTACCCCAACTGGCGTAGAAAAATTCACGCATTTGCGTTACCGTAATTGACGAAGAAAATTCACGCATGCGCATTCTGTTCCGATTGTTGCCATAACAACCATTATCAACGGACGATTTAAATTATTTTTAGGTTAGTTGCATGCTTTTGTAAGTAAATTGTATTTATGTTAGTTATATATTTTTTGTATATGCTTATAGTTTTAAGTACATCGACTTTTAAGTAGTTTTTTTAAACCTGTTTTCGACTGATTATTTTAAACGATTCATTTTATTTTCTTAGTGTTTGATGCATTTAAAATGAAACATTGTTAATGAATCGATCTGTTCATGATGAATCTGAGAAAATTTTGTTGACAAATTCATGAGATAATACATAAATTAAGAAAGATATTCTTTAGTGCCCATAAAGTTTAAACGCTCAGTGACTCTATCATCAGTAATCATATTATTAAAAAAAATGCTTTGTTTCAGTAAAAAATATTATTATATTAATTGCAGATTAATCATTTACACTTTAATTTAATGTAAAGCATAAATTCTACGGGAGCTAACAGAAAATTAGAGAGATACAGATTACGTTATGACTGAAGGTCTTTATAATATTATGAGTGAATTGAAATTTGAAATTTTGAAATATTTTAATGAAGAAGCTATTAAAGTAGGAATTACATAAAATATTTAACTATTAAAATTTTAACGAGCATTAAGATTGGCGAACCGGCTGGTAGCCAAAGGCGGCTAGTAAAGAATAAAACATTTACTTAAATAGTTATAATTTGCATATAATTCCTATCACTATTTAACACGCATGGTTTAATTAGTTGGATTGTTATGAATCTTATTCCTAATTTTAAAAAGATTTCTATTAAGAAAAAAATATACAGAACGAAAACGAAAACAGTTATATCTACAAATATTTGTAACGAAATATTTTAAATCGTGAGAAAAGTAAATAAGGTTTTTTGCACAGGAAGTGGCTTAGTGTAGAAATCATGTATGGTACGCTTGCTTGGAATACTTATACAGGAATAATTATACTAATTTCTTGCAATATAATCTAGGAATAATTATATTAATTTCTTGCAATACTAATTGAGAAATAATTATGCTAATTTCTTTACTCTAGTTATTAACAGGAAAGAAACTTACTTAGAAAATAAGAAATGGGTAAATAATGCTGTCTTTAATAAATTAAAAAATGGTTTAAAATTAAAAATGGCGTACAACTAGCTTTATGCCAAGTCAAAAGCTTCGAATAATTGAATCTAATCATTTCTAAATTTATAAAAAAGAATCCTATATTTTATAGCCCATCATTTTATAAAAAAAAAAGAATTGCTACCAAGTTTTTAGCATAATATGATTAAATATTCACTTCTCCGTTAAACCTTAAGTTTTTACATACAATTATTTTTAAATGATATAGAAGAAAAAAGCTCCCCATTTCTATGACGCAAATTAAATTTTCCATGCTTTGACATTTTCCTGGATGTTAAAGCCATTTTTATTGCTAATTTTCTTCTTAAATTCAATGCTGGTGGAATGAGCTTTCTTTCATAAAAAAAAAGATGGAGAAATGAAAAAAAATCGGTAGTAAATCCCCGAATTGCTTCAAACTTTTTTTTTCTATTTTGTTTCAGTAAAATAACTCACGTTTAGTATTAAATTATCCTAGCATGAAATTTCAATGGACTTCGCCGTGCGATTTTCTTCCAGTAGTATTAAACTAAAACTGTAAAACTAAAGTGGCAAAAGACGAGAGATTTTAAGATTCTATCTTAGCAAAAATGAAAAAGAAATATAAAAAGAAAAAAAGCTTACAAGATAATGCGTAGCGGGAACTTTTTATTATCGTTTGCAATTTTTACCATTTCTTTTTTTTTTTTCTCTTCCATCAAGTCTGCTTTTATCACAGTGGTATATAGTCACGTAGAAAAGAACATTCTGGTATTTTCTAGCACTGTATTGCAGTGCAGCAGTGGAAGGAAGCAATATCAAAAGCGTTCTTTAAGAAAACAACAATAACTTGGGTGGAAAAAGATTTAAAAGTGGGTTAAAAAATTCCATCTAGAATAAAAAAAAAGAACTAAAAAAATGTGTGGCTTTTGTTCGAATAAAAGAAAATCCAGAAGCATAACGAAAAGTTTTTGCAGCTGATATCTACACGCCCTCTTTAACAAAAGAAAGATTAAAAATAACACATGCGTGGAATGTTTACTAAGAATGTTAATGAACTTCGAGATATTATCTGACGAAAAATTCGTTTAAATTTCTGTTAATGGATGCCATATTTTATGAGTTGGTTAGATGTCTTAAAATTGCTTTTTTGGAGCTCTTAAATCATCCGTTTATTTTAAAATGTAAATAATCACCCCCGTAATTGCAGGTTTTAAAGATGCAACTTGTAAATTTCGGTGGAATTTAAAGAATACTTTTTATTATGGAATAAAAAAAGTGTTTTTCTTTTTTTCTATTTTCTCTTATAATAAATGCTCCTTGCAATTATGTAAAAGCAATGATTTTTTTTACCAATTGTATGTTCTCCCTTTTTTAATTAAAAATTCAATGCTTTCAGTTAAAATATTCTTTTTATAAAACAGGTATTTTATACTTATAAAATATATTTATGTTGGGAAATGTTTGGAGTGCATTTCTCAAACGCACTCCAAAGCAACATAGTTCCAAATTAATATATTTCCAAACAATATTTTTTCGTATTTTCAAAATTTTTTTCGCTCCTCAGATAAGCTTTCATTGTGACTCATGCGCTTAATTTCCATGATTAATTATACATGAAATAATTTAAAATGACTTATTAACTAGACTTTACAGCAAATTATTAAATTTCGGTGTATAATATGAGAATTTTTTATGTGTATTTTCATTTATACTTCAGTGATATCGTTTAATACTGATTATTATTTCACAAGCTTTGTCGTCTTTGTTTTGTATTACTAAAACATATATTTCGGAAATGTATGCACTTAAATTATAGTAATTCCGTTTTCATAGAAATAAAATAACAAAATCGGAACATTTTCTTCCGATTACAAAAACGTCAACTAATTTAGTTAAAGATGATGGGCAGACTTTTAATATTACTTAGTGTCATTAGCAGATTTTAAAATTATCTAAATCAGAGAAAAGAATTATTTAAATTTCACTGCTTAGCATGCAGAAAATTAAATTAAAAACTAAATACGGTATTTTAAAAATTGATAAAAAGTAAACACGGAACAGTTAAAAATTTTCTAAAATTTTGAATGTAAGAAATCCAAAATTATTTTGAAAGCAAAAAATAAATATATTGCCTAGTTTACACTCGGGCAGTTATAAGATGGCAAGTAGGCAGCGCATGCGTAGAAAGGCTGAAAAATGCTGTTCAGTCGATGGCAAGTAATTGTCCCGACGGGACAACTACAAGCCGCTGCATTGTATTTTTTCTTACTGAGCATGCGTTTGTGGAATTTGGAGAGGTTTTTTTCTGGCGTGAAAAAATTGATCACTTATCGTAGATTAATTCCGACATCTTTTGCTCTTTGTTCATTCTGATGCGAGGTTGTGTGCTTTTTTAAAATTTTATTTGCCATTTCTTTTCTATAGTTTTCTAAATTTAAGTATGTTGACTAAATTTAAGTATGTTAAGTATGTATGTTTATTTTTAATTTTACCATGTTTCTTTGTGTAAATATCCACCATTTTGGAAATTTTCTGGAAATATTTGATTTCTCTTATCACTGTGGCTTGGTTAAGAGCATTGATTGCTTCAAGATAAAAGAATTATTTATTTGAGAGTTATTCTGTTTTCTTTCATATTTTTCTTGTTACACAATTTGATACCGCCGTGACTTTTTCAGAAAACTGGCTACTTGAAGGTAAAGAAATCTTTGTTTGAGACTTATTTTGCTTTAACACATTTCTTGCGTGTTATTCAGTTTCAAAATCATGTGAAGAAATTTCATTCTACTTATCAGTGTGGCTTTATTAAGAACGATGATTGCTCAACGAATGTAAGAGGATGAGCGTATTCGTGGCTCGTTATTTTATATCTATCATTTTTTATCCAGTTTCAAATTCATTTAAAAACTTTTGATTCCATTCATCGCCGTGACTTTTTGAGAATGCGAGTTGCTTGAAAATAAAAGAATATTGTATTCGAGACTTATTCTGCTATTTTACATCTCTTGTCTGTTATTCAGATTCCAAGTCATGTGAAGACGTTTCATTCCACATGTCACTCTGGCTTTATTAAAAGAATAATGTATTCGTGACTTTTGTTATTTTATCTCTTGTTCTTGATCCATTTTCAAATTCCTGTTCGAAAATGTTTAATTCTACTCATCACCATGTCGTTTAGAGAATACTGGTTGTTTGAAAATAAAAGAATATTGTATTCGAGACTTATTCTGCTATTTTACATCTCTTGTCTGTTATTCAGATTCTAAATCATGTGAAGTCGTTTCATTCCGCATGTCACTCTGGCTTTATTAAAAGAATAATGTATTCGTGACTTTTGTTATTTTATATCTCTTGTTCTTGATCCATTTTCAAATTCCTGTTCGAAAATGTTTAATTCTACTCATCACCATGTCGTTTAAAGAATACTGGTTGTTTGAAGATAAAAGAATATTGTATTCGAGACTTATTCTGTTATTTTACATCTCTTGTCTGTTATTCAGATTTCAAATCATGTGAAGACGTTTCATTCCGTATGTCACTCTGGCTTTATTAAGAGAATAATGTATTCGTGACTTTTGTTATTTTATATCTCTTGTTCTTGATCCATTTTCAAATTCCTGTTCGAAAATGTTTAATTCTACTCATCACCATGTCGTTTAGAGAATACTGGTTGTTTGAAGATAAAAGAATATTGTATTCGAGACTTATTCTGTTATTTTACATCTCTTGTCTGTTATTCAGATTTCAAATCATGTGAAGACGTTTCATTCCGTATGTCACTCTGGCTTTATTAAGAGAATAATGTGTTCGTGACTTTTGTTATTTTATATCTCTTGTTCTTGATCCATTTTCAAATTCCTGTTCGAAAATGTTTAATTCTACTCATCACCATGTCGTTTAGAGAATACTGGTTGTTTGAAGATAAAAGAATATTGTATTCGAGACTTATTCTGCTATTTTACATCTCTTGTCTGTTATTCAGATTCTAAATCATGTGAAGTCGTTTCATTCCGCATGTCACTCTGGCTTTATTAAAAGAATAATGTATTCGTGACTTTTGTTATTTTATATCTCTTGTTCTTGATCCATTTTCAAATTCCTGTTCGAAAATGTTTAATTCTACTCATCACCATGTCGTTTAAAGAATACTGGTTGTTTGAAGATAAAAGAATATTGTATTCGAGACTTATTCTGTTATTTTACATCTCTTGTCTGTTATTCAGATTTCAAATCATGTGAAGACGTTTCATTCCGTATGTCACTCTGGCTTTATTAAGAGAATAATGTGTTCGTGACTTTTGTTATTTTATATCTCTTGTTCTTGATCCATTTTCAAATTCCTGTTCGAAAATGTTTAATTCTACTCATCACCATGTCGTTTAGAGAATACTGGTTGTTTGAAGATAAAAGAATATTGTATTCGAGACTTATTCTGTTATTTTACATCTCTTTTCTGTTATTCTGCTTCGAAATCATCTGAAGACATTTAATTCCACTAATCGCTGTGGCTTTATTAAGAGCGTGGTTGCTCGACAAAATAGTATATTCGTGACTTATTCGGTTATTTTATATCTCTTGTTCTTTATCCGGTTTCAAATACGTTTCAAAACGTTTGATTCCATCCTTCTCTGCGCCTTGGTGGTTGCTTCAAGATAAAAGAATCGTTTGTTCGAGCCTTTTCAGATTTTGAAATACACTATTAAGTGTCCTGAGCCGATAAGATTCTGTTGTTTAGAAGCTTATGATTTACAATTAATACACCATATGGCTATCATTTAAATATATGACACCCATCTTTATTTAGTTCTGCTATAGCTACAAAGGTCAAGCGAAACAAAGAAAATTCTATACGAGTATTAACTAACTTGATAAGAAAAATGTATCTTTATTATAATCTGTACAAAGCGATATTGCAGATATTTCTACAGTTGGGGACATTTATTAACACCAAACACGCATAATCGAATTTCAGTCTTAATTTCTTTCTTGTTTTTATGTCTTAATTTATAAATTTCTTTTCAATTAGCTTCATTTACAATGAAATTTTTAGTGGAAGGTTGAAATTTTGGCAATATCGAATCATATTGAATATATAATTGATATCGAATATATTTTTTGTATAGAACAACCAATAATACATTTACCAAAAAAGATAAAATAAAACAATATATTTTAACAGAAGAATTTAAAATATCCAAATTTATTAAATTAAAAGGCCAAAACTTTTTATGTGTCAATTTTTAGCGAACGCTTGATTAATAAATAGACTATAACCACAAATTTTGGCAATAAAACTTTTGATTAGAAATTTTGAATAAATTTTCCGGTTAAACATTTCATATGTAACGTGATTTTAATACCTTTAACTGTACCTCCCATGTTTTCCTGCACATGCACATGTTTTTGTGTAAATTTAGCCAATTTCAGATTATTCTCGTTTTCATCTAAACTACAAAACCTGCTTTTTTTTTTTTTTTTTTTTGCGTCTTGTTATATTTTGGATTTTCAAATAAAGTTTACTGTATGTTTTTTAATTGAGTCCAACATCAGATAAAATAAACACAAATCTGTCTTATAATAATTTAAAGCATATAATGTAGAAAACCGTAAATAAATGATTACATCAATATTTATTTTATTTCGACTAGTAAAATCTTTGTAAGATACTTAATCCAGGAAAACTGAAATGCATAAAACTAATTTAATATATTTTTGAATATATTAAAAAGTGTTTTGAAAATTAAAATCATTTGAAATCCTCATATTAAAAAATTCACACATTTCCAATCTAACAATGGTAGAAAATCACAATTATTTTCATTTATTCCTTAATCTTATATCAATTATCTTAAAACGCTAACAACCAATAAAATCATGCATTTTTTTTAAAATTACATTCAATTATAAATTCAAATTGTGGTTGGAAAAAGCTTGGAATTTACTTAGTTTCACACATCATTGCTCAAAAAAAATCTAGTAAAAACGTTAAAATATTCTCTTCCTTCTACGAGACAGTGAAAACCACGCGAAAAAAAATCAATGAATTTACTAAATAGCTTTTCAGCAACAAACAAAAAAAAATCAGCTTTTTATTCTTACTTCCATTCTATTTTCGATCTCCTCTGGTAAAATCTCTAATCCTGCTTCGACTTTTCGACTTCTCTTAAGTCCCTTGTTTTCCGCGACCACTTAAGAGTTCCAGAATTTGTCCAGACATTTATAACTTAGTTACTTGCCCTGGGGAAAAAGAAAAACGATAACATCACAGACAAATTTACTTCTTCAAGAATGGAATTGATTTTTTTCCCCAGAAGGATTAAAAGTAAAAATTGCTTTTGTTGTTTTACATCGTCTTTACGGAAATAGTTCTATGCATCTAGTTTACTCTAACTCGGGTTATTAGCTAGAGAGATATCTATAAGAATAAAACTTCTTCCCGAGTTTTGTTGTTAACTCTCTCATTCATTAACGAATCGTCTCCTTCTCCCAATTATTGGATCTGGAAGGCCTATTTGTGCTGGAGTATAAAGTGAAAAGAAATTTTCCCTTCTGGTTGAGAATCTTTAAAAATTACTGATATAAAGTAGGTTTTCTATAATCTAAAACTTTGCTAATCCGTTTCTTCAGTTATTTGCATGATCATGTCAGTAACTTCAGAGTTATTATTAATATTATTTATTCTACATTGCAATATTTATAAAACACAGAATAATTCTTTCCCAATTTTTCTAATTCTCTCATTCATTAAAGAATAATCTTCTCCCAATTATTGGATCTGTAAGGCTTATTTATGTTTGCGTCCCAAATGAAGAGAAAGTTTCACTTCTGGTTGAGCATCTTTAAGGATCACCAATATAAAGCAGAGATTCTCGATAATCCAGAACTTTGTTAATCCATCTCTTCAGTAATCTGCATGACAATGTCGATAACTTTACAGCCACTACTAATATCATTTATTTTATTTTGCAATATTAAGTACACAAAGCATAATGTTTTGCATATTTACATATATATTGAAATATTTTATGTATATACATATTCTTTGATAAAGAGTGTCCCAAAATTAATGCAAAATTTGAATTTGACACCATTCGTGCTGTAAAATGTTGGCCACCCTATTTTAAAAAAATTCGATGGCTGATAGTTTAGGGTTAGTAAAAATGAAGCGTGCACGATAGAACAACGTTTAAAGCAAGATTTGAATTAAATAAAAAAAACATAGTTTTTTTTCTTTTATTATGTTTTTATTGAATCGTAAAGTACACATGATAGGCTTATGTATGGAATAACACATAGGCAAATGACCTCCACAGCTTTGCTGGCACATATGCACTCTTTTGTCGAAATTTCCCATGACCATTTTGCATAAATTTGACTGAATTCCATTGATGCAACATTGAATTTTCTCCATCGATACACGGGACATGATAGGCTTATGTATGGAATAACACATAGGCAAATGACCTCCACAGCTTTGCTGGCACATATGCACTCTTTTGTCGAAATTTCCCATGACCATTTTGCATAAATTTGACTGAATTCCGTTGCTGAAACATTGAATTTTCTCCATCGATGCACGGGTGCTTGTGGGCCTGTTGGCATAGACCTTTGACTACAAATAACCCCATAAAAAGAAAATCATTGGTGTTAAATCACACGATCTAGGTTAGCCAATTCTCGAAGTTTCGGACTTTGGTCGTCAGACTTTCATTATCCTTGAAATATTGTTCAACAATGAAAATATGGTGTTCTGTTGTGTAATGCTCGATTCTTACCAACCCTATACTATCAGTTATAAAATGGGTTTTTTAATAGAATTATCAACCCTTTAATACACGAATGGTGGCAAATTCAAATCTTCCATTAATTTTGAGACACCCTTTATTTAAATGTTGTTTAAAATGAGCTTCTACTAAATCAATGCTCAGAAATCCTGCAATCCGCTATTCGATTTGCCGCATCACAGAGAAAATTATTGGATTCATAAAAATGCAAAAAAGATTTATATAAACCTGAATGAATAAAGTGAAGAAAACCGGGTCTATATTTTGGATACCTTCCTTTCCATCAAGAGAACCCAAATTTTGGTACATACCTAAACTTTTGGATGCAATAACACATCCAAATTGATTTACCTAAATCATATCAACAAATAATCCTTGGTTTTATCAACGAGTTCCAAAATTTATAAGCGCAAATACAGTTCTTATGATAAATCTATATCCCCCCCTTCAAATATGGGATTGAAAAGCTTTCTTTTTGGTAATTGGTTCTAGTCGCCGTGGTGGGTACAATAATGATGTGAGGTTGGCTACCCACTACCGATGACGGAACGTGCCTCCTAAAGGAGAGTTTGTGCCGAGGCTGGTGATGGCTTTAAGGACTCAGTCACAATTCCCACATATATACTGTCACAGTGTTTCATCATTCAAACTTTCTGCGTGCCTTAGGTCGAGTCGGAATGGTTTATCTTTATAATTATGATAAATCTGCCAAATTTATTCCTTTATATGCCAAATTTTGTCAAACTCTTTGCACTTTTCAGCTACATAAATGCATGCAGACAGATAGATTTCTTTTCGACGGATGTTGTCCAAATTTTGATTGAAATCTGAACATTTCTTGTAAATGCTACATACCAAATTTTATAATGCTTTTTTTACTTCTATTTCCATATTCATAGAAAGCCAGACATTCTATAAATATGTTTTTCGGAATCAAGAAGGTCTGAAATATGAAGAGTCATCAAAATCTTAAAGTCGTATTTTTTAGCGATTTCGATACTTTATACAAAAGAAAGTGAAAATAGTTTCAAAATTTAAAAGCTACTTTAAAATACTGCTATAAGAATCTCACACAACCTGGAATACAACAATAGTAGCAATCTTTCATCCCATTTTATCTTTACTACTCCGTTTTGAATGGTCTAGGGAATAGCACATCGTTGGTGAATTCTTTTGTTCTACTGTCAGTATAAATTTTGGAAAATGTCCATCTGAATATCTAAGAGATCCTAGGTTTTTCAAAAGAATGGGAAAGTTGTGATGCGGTATTCTGTCATTTTATATTGGGTTTGTATCGAATTTTCTTGGCACATAGTTTTTTCAGAACCATTTTGCTCTATTTCAGTATCACTTGAATCTGAATCATTTTTCAAATAGATAAGCTGAAATCATCTATAGACGAGTTAACCTTATGTTAAAAGTTTTCCAAATAAAGATTATACTTATCGTAAAACCTTAAGATAAGTGACTATCCTCCTGATAAATTCTTCGAAAACATTTTATTATTATCTACTTATATAATATAAAAACAGAACTACTTTTTAATATTTTTTAAGGAGGTATAGAACTAAAATCTTGTAGGTTAAATGTTTGTTAAAGGGTTTGTTCAAAATATTGAAAATAACTTTAAAAATATATTACTTGATAAATGAACAAATAAATAGTATTTCTAAATAATATTTAAATATTGAGTTAAATATTTAGATATTTCTGATAAATTTTAAAAAAATGTTCATTTTTTTACATTATGAAACATTGAAGCGATACTAGAATCTTTATAAACCAACAGATTGGTTAGATTCTCATTCAAAAATTACAGAATAAAATGAGAAATTATTATAGCAAATTTGAGCAAAAATACGCACCGATTTTTAATGTGAAGATTCCATCGAAATATAGAAATTTGTAAGATAGCATTTAAAAATGTAAAAAGCAAATAAACGTAAATAAAAAAAAATTAATGTAACTTCATAAAAACAATTTTCAATGTAGTCACTTATATTAAGTCCGCATTGACGCAACTATTTTATGCTTATTAAATGAATAGGTAAGAAATGTAATGCATTTCTTCCTGTCTGAAACTTAGTATGACCTTATTTTATGAAAGATTTTAAAAATTTAAAAAGTTGATATAATTTTATCATCATACAATAAAATATTCGTTTCCATGTATAAAAGAATAATTTGATAGTAAAGGTGTGTAGTATAAAAAAATAATCGGCAAAAACTCCATTTCTTCGTAATTATACTACTTTTTCTTGTATCATAACTAACAACGCTATTCTTTGTATTAAAAATTACAATGATAATATTTTTTTGCTTTTACAAACAGTAGTATTAATAATAACAATATCTCTTATATTAACAATAATAGCAATTTAATATTAAAAGTATTTTTCGAATTCACCACAATCACTTTTTTGTATAATGTATAGAAAAGTATTTTTCATACAAAAAATAAAAGAATTAATAATTATAACATTTTTTTCTTATTTGATGTAATGGCATTCTAAATAACAGCATTTTTTTCAATAACTATAACAATATTCAAAACAACAGTATTTTTTTGTATTATTAATAGCAGAAATTTTAACACATTTGATTAGAATTATAACTAACAACGCTATTCTTTTTAATAACAATCACAGTGATAATTATAAAAATGTTTTTTGCTTTGATAAAACATTATTATTGATAAAAATAATAGTATTTTTGATATTGACAATGGCAGTAATTTAATATTAACAGTATTTTTCATACTAACAATAACAGTAATAGTAACTAACAATAACAGTAGTATCTTTTGAATTCACCATAACTGCTTTTTTTTCATATTTAATACTAGCCGCCTTTGGCGACCAGCTGGTTCACCAATCTTGATGTTCATTAAAATTTTAATAATTAAATATTTTATGCAATTCCTACTTTAATAGCTTCTTCATCAAAATATTTTAAAACTTCAAATTTTGATAGGCATATAATTTACTCACAATATTATAAACGCCTTCAGTTATAACGTAATATGTATCTCTCTAATTTCCTGTTGGCTCCCGTAGAATGTATACTTTAAATTAAAGTGGAAAGAATTAACCTGCAATTAATATAATAATATTTTTTACTGAAACAAAGCATTTTTTTTATAATCTGATTACTGAAAATAGAATCACTCAGCGTTTAAACTTTATGGGCACTAAAGAATATCTTTTTTAATTTATGTAATGTCTCAAGAATTTGTTAACAAAATTTTCTCAGATTCATCATGAGCAGATCTATTAATTAACAATGTTTAATTTTAAATGCATCAAACACTAAGAAAATAAAACGAATCGTTTAAAATAATCGGTTGAAAACAGGTTAAAAAAACTACTTAAAAAACGATGGTCTTAAAACTATAAGCATATACAAAAAATATATAACTAACATAAATACATTTTAATTACAAAAGCATACAACGAACCTAAAAATAATTTAAATCCAGTCCGCATCCGTTTATAATAATTGTCAACACAATGCGGAATTCAGTACACAATGCGCATGCGTGAATTTTCAACGCCAGTTACGTAACGCAAATACGTGATTTTTTTTCTACGCCAGTTGGGGTAACGCTATGTGGATTAGAAATTTTTAATTTCCTTTATTCTGTTTTATTTTAATTCAAAAGTACTTCAGAATGAACCTGAAAGATCGATTAATTAACAATGTTTCATTTTAAATGCATCAAACATTAAGAAAATAAACAGAATCGTTTGAAATAATCGGCCGAAAAATGTTAAGCCTAGCCTGATTACTGTTGGAAAAAAAACTGAAGCCTTACTCATTTGGCGGTAGGGAAAAGGAAAAGATTTTTTAATTAGTTAGTTATTTTTTAATTAGTTAAAAGATTTTGTAAAGTTAGTTTTTAATTAATAATTAAAATTCTAATTAAAAATTCAAAAAAAGGAACCCCAGGTGCACATTCCCAACCTCCAAGGTATACATGTACCAAATTTGGTAGCTGTAGGTCAAACGGTCTGGCCTGTAGAGCGCCAACACACACACACACACATTGAGCTTTATTATAAGTATATAGATAACCTATTTTTCATATTTCATATAACAACATTTAAAATGAAAGTATTTTTTCATTAACTATAACAGTATTCAAAATAATAGTATTTTTTGTATTATTAATAACAAAAATTTTAACATATTTAGTTAGAATCCCAAACTAAATAGTATATTCTGTATTCTTAATAGTATTATCTATAAATATAAGAAATTATTCCGATATAAAGATTGAACTAAACAAGTTTAATTCGGTTAACCTATTTATTTACTAATAGAAGGCAAAGTTGGTGAATCGTTGGTGAGAGGCAAAACTCAATTCTGAAAATAAATAACTATATGGGTTATCTCTACAAATATCTACTAAACCTATTTAAAGAATGTATTTATCATTAAATATACAGCGCTTTTACAGTAAGGCTGATCTAAGGAAAGAACTATTTTTGTGTGAATTTGATATTCTAGATGTTCATTTTTTTAAAAAATAACAAAATAAGTTTTTTTTTATTTTAGTTTAAACAACAAAATGCTTTAATTTCCATAAAATTCTTGCAGAACAGAGAATAAAAATGAAATTTTCGGTACAATAATCTTAAACTTTATTCTTAGAATAAAAACAGCTCTTAGAGCATAAAGAATTTATCAGAGAATTAAAGCTGTTTTTACGTTTAAAACATTCAGTTTACGTAAAGAATTGTTATAAAATATTTCCTTATGATATTTTATTAGTTGGAAAAAAATGTTTAGAAAAGGTATTCACAATATTTTTCACTTGAACACCAAACTTTAGCTATGCCGTTTAATTAAACTGCAAAAGAATTTTAAATACTTGCACATAAACAATTGGGAACCAAACTTGCAAGTAGTTATTGAATAAAAATATAAATCAATAAATTTATTAAAATGAAGAAAAGAAAAACATTAAGAAGTAATTTTTAGCAAAACAATGATAATATTTTATACTATCAAGAAAAACTGAAAAGAATAATTACACTATAATCTAGAACAGCTTCAAATAATCACCTTTCAGAAATTTATACTTCCTTAAAATGTCTGTTTTATCTCTATTTAATGTATATTTATTACCAAAATATGAAAGTAAATAAACTATTATGAAACCTAAAGTTCATTGATGTATTTAAAAGTCAAATTATTCCAATGCTATAATTCAGAAAAATGCACATTTAACTGTTTTTGATTCCAATTTTAAGGCTGAAAATTTTTAGAACTTAAAAAAGGTTCCAAAGCAAAGAACATACATTTATTAACTAATTTTTGAAAGCATAAGATTACTTTCTAAAGTAAATGTTTTTGACTAAGTTTTTGAAAATATTAATCAAAAATGTCTGATTTAAGCATTTGAAAATCTTATTTATGGTAATTTAAAATATATCTTAATGAATGAAATTATATTTGTATAATGTCTCAATTATGTCCTTTAAACCGTCAATAATTTTAGAGAGAAAGCTTTGAAATGAAAATAAATATTTTAATTAGTTTTTTCTAAAGAAATAATGATCAAAAGTATGTGCTAGGCTATAAAAATAGATTGTTTTCGACTTCTTATTTCTTAAGTTCCAATTTAACATCCAATTAGTAAGTTTTCATATAATGGAAATGTAAGCTAGCAATTAAAATGAAAGAAAAGACAATTTTAACATTCTTTTATTTTCTAATAAAGGAATCGTCAAGTTTAAATGAACAAAGAAATAAATGTACGGACACATAACTACTTCAAACAATCAGCATTAAATAACTCGCTTATTTTATAGGTCCATAATAATCCCCTTTTGTAATGTTATTTAATGATGCGTTCATTAAGACAGGCCACAAGTCAATTTCCTATTAGAAAAGGGAAGGATTTTATTCATTTGAAGAAAAGCAAAATCATAATAATTATGCTACAATGCAATGACAGAGTTTCAAAAGAAAGTTCATTTAGCGGACCCTATTGTTATCGAGATCTATTTCTGGGAAGATTGAAGAACAATAAAAGCAATGAAGAGTTGCCACCAAAAAACCCGAAACTCTGATAGATTTCGCCACAATGTAGCAACATCTGAAGCTGACGTTTCCTAAAGGAGATATTTGACAAATGGAGTCGGAACATTTTCCGGTTTTGAGGATTAAAAAGAAAAGAAAAAAAGAAATTCGAAAAGGAAAAGGAACTCTGAAAACCAGTTTTCTTCTATTTTCTTTTCAGTCAGTGTTTCATGGGGAAGATCTCGTAAAGGCTTGCCTACAGTGGGAGATTTATAATATCATTGGTTTACAAAGGAACATATGCTTGGGTTTCTAGATTTTATGGTCAACCATAACTTAGTTTCTTTTGTGGTTTGGAAGGGAAACATCCGGTCATTTTTATGTATTAAATGGGAAACCATTTTCAGAAAACAGGGGGAATTAACCTTCGGATGAAAGGAAATGGTTTTCTGGAGATTATAAGTTTTAGGAAAAGTTGTTGTTGAAAATAACTGAAGAATAAAAATATATGAATGCATTTTTCCACAATATTGTTTAAAATTAAATTCTGAAACATTTACAAACAGGATCAATAATTTTATTTGCCACAGCAATGCAAAATCAACAAACATTTTTTTTTTTTCCTTTTTAAGAAAAATAAATAAATCGTTTGGAAGCAAAAGTAGTCAGTGCATGTAACATTAGTGAATATTTCTCATTGTTTATGATGCCAAACGATTAAAAAATAAAACAATGTTTTGATAAATATTTTTCTGCGCATTTGGGTAAATGGAATAAATAATACTGAAAGTTTTTAAATCGTTTGAAAACAAAAATAGTCAATGCATGTAGATTTAGTGAATACTTCTCATTGTTTATAATGCCAGACGATTAAAAGAATTAAATAGTATTTTGATTAATATTTTTCTGCCTATTTGAGTAAAAGTGTTGAAAGTTTTTATATTTTGCGAAATGCAGTTAATGCTCTGAATTTCATTATTTTTTATCAATAGTAATAGATTTTTTAAAGCTTCATAATTCATTCTATTTTAGTAGCAGGAATGTGGAATTTTTTTTCATTAAAATGTCAGTGTGTCAAGAAAATTTTACATTCTAATGACTAATAAAAATTCGGAGACAATATAAAAACTTAGAAGTAGTAAATTTTCAACAATTCGTAAAATATAATCCTTTATATCATTTAGCGTATTTTCTTATCTGAAAATATGCATTCACTTCTAATATTTCAAAAATAACAGTTAGGCCACAATTAGAGTAGGTATTCTATTTATAAATATCGAACACCTTTTTAAATTTAATGATGGATTCCAATAAGTTTCACGTATGCAAACCAATAACTGTCTTATCCTAGAAACCCGACAAATAATTACAAATATATACAAGAAAGAAAGTGATGAATCGTCGTGACTCTGTTGTCATTGACTTGCCAGATTGTAGTGAAATTTTAATTAATCCACATTTTGAAATGATAAATTGTTGTTTTTGTTTATCCCTTTTTATAATAATTTTGAATCTTATTTGAATTAACTAGAATTGCCTATTGCTGATGTCTGCTAGATTAACTAGATTTCTTCAGTAATTATTCAACGAAATGTTTAATTTTGTTTTTAATTAATTATAGCATATCATTTAAATTAAATGTTAATTAGTTTGAATTATTTATGAAAGAAATAGCTTTTTAATAAAGCTCAGATTGCTTCCGTGTCATTTTTATGGCAGAATAGCAGAAAAATTTTGTTTTTATGATAATTATTTCCATGAATTATTTTATGGTAGAATAAAATCAGTAAAATAAAAAATACATGTAAGAAGTATGAAGATTTATTTCTTTATTCCTGTTGAATTAGTTGCAGTGCTGTTCAGCAAGTACTGGAATTTTAAAATTATTTTTGAATTTGTCAAAAGAAAATGTAAATGGAATTTTATATATATAATTTTAAAAGTTAATAAAGTGTATTATTTAATTTTGTTTTAATTTTTAGATTAAATATTTTATTATTCGGAAAGGGGTATAAAAAATCACTGCGCTATCCTGACAAGTTCAAGTAGAGATTCCTAAAGAAACTAGCAGGAGAAGTCTCTTAAAACTTTCTCTGAGTTATCACGTTCAATGACACAGACAAAATGTATTTTTTCGGGCTCAGGAAAATCAGAAATTTGGAATTCACCAAAGTTTCCAAGCTCAAACTGATTATAATGCATTATGAGCCGATACTTAATATACGAGAAATAAAAACATAAATTGGAATTAGGAAATATCAATTTCTTAATATAGAGAAGTTTGTTGTTGCGTACGATATAATACAGATTCATTAAATCAGTTGTTTTTCCAATATAAAAAATACTATATTTATCATATAAATACTATACTTATAAAAATACTATATACATTTAATAACTAATATTTGTTATTGGAAGCCCACTGGACCTGTAAGGTGTTTTAGATTGCTAACGATGCACAAACAAACTGGCTCTTTGCCCACAACTGATTCTGTTCTTAGATAAATGAGTTCAACAAGCGGTTCTCCCAACATATCTCAAGACAAATCTTTGAAAAATTTAGCGGGATCTTATTGAGACGAGCGTTACAAGGGTTAATAATGAAAGTTTAATTGCTTTGTGCTCAAAAAAAATTCCAAGTTTGATTAATAGTATTCGCTCAAAATCAAGAAGGTTTCATAATTTCAATTTCTAATAAAAGTTTTAGCATTTTTTGGCAACAATTTGGGCATTATATATATTTGTTTAATTTCATTAAATTGGCAAAGTTTAAACATCACTGAGTCACATTTAATTTCTAGTTTTTTATACCTAGAAAAGAAATTAAAACAAAATTTTCCTATCCGTTTTTCGTTTAAAATTAAAAAATCTACAGCTGAAATAAAATAAAATTAAACATATATATTTTCTGTCCTTCATTAATTAACAAAAAAACCTAATTGCTACAATAGCAATTACGATGTAAAAAGCCAAAAACAGTTATATGCCAAAAAAATATATCTTTAATCATGCTATTTTAAGAATAAAACATTAGACCTGTGTTATATCTCAAATTAGTTTTCATAATTATGAAAATTAAACCTTTTCGCATCAGATTAGTCTTCGTTCTGGAGTATTTAACTCTTTTTTTCCCTTCCTTCGCTGCTTTTGTAAATACTATGACTTTCTTTCCCACTAATGCAACAGAGGTTTCACATTAGTTTAGGAAATGTTTATTTTGTTAGATAAAAATTTTCATCACACATACATATATGTAACCGTTGCAATGTAGGTTTTTTTTAAAAGACCCACTTGGAGCTAATTGTGTTTGTAATTTACAAATTTTAAGTTTCACATTTAAACCGAAACATTTACCGCAACAATTGTCAGTAGAGTTTATCTGCATTGTTTTTTACTAGGCCGTTTTTTCCCAACGTCAACACCAATAGGGAAGTTTTTTTTTCTTTTATGAGGGTATTATTATAAAAGCAACATTAAAAACAATAAAATGTCTGAATGTTTTAAAGACTGCGTTTGGCTTTTTGTGTCTGTTTCCTGTTTTGGTTTTTGACAATAACATCATTTGTTCCGATAAATGTATGAAAACTAAAGGGTTCGTAAAAATTTTCAGGGGCCTGATTTTTAAAGCTTTTTTTCGCTTTCTGAAACATGCATTGCGAATATTATTGGCATCTAATTCATTTCTTTATAAAGCGTAATAAAATCAACTTTACGCAAAGAATAAAAATAAATCTGACTTCTAAAGGCAACTCTAAAAAAAATTGCCATATGTTTTCAGAAATATCTGAACAGCAAGTTAGAAAAAAATTTCACAATCACCTAATAATGCCGATTTGTAATAAAATTGTCTCTTCTATAAAGAGTAAATTAATTTTGACATACCTTAAAAGTTGACACTTTCTCTTTAAAAATATCCTTTAATCTTTTCTACGGTTGTGGGAAGTATGCTTCTCACCAAATTTATCAATATTTATATGAAATTATGTAGGTTGGCATAAGTTCTGACAATTTTTTTAACAAGACAGAAACTTAGATGATTCAGTTTTTTATCTTGCACAAAATGATGTGACTTGATTTGTTACTTAATTATTAATTAACCGAATTAATTAAGTAATCAAATTAAATTTATCTAATAAGCTAAATGAATCCCTTTTCTTATTCTATTTTCAAGCCTAAAAATATTTTAACATAATATGACTAGAAAAAAAATGGCCCTTTAAAGGGTTAAATTACTTGAAAATTAGTATTACAAGCATCTAGTGATGAACGCTTGAAAATAAATTCTGTTCTTCCATAAAGAACAAACCAACTCTGAATTTTAATATTGTATTCCAAACAAGTTTTCCAAATACCTGTAGCATAAATTGATAATTTATTTTACGAAGTAATCTTATCAAATGATGCATGCTTTAGGATGAAATCTATTCTCCCATAAAGAAAGAAATTAATCTGACTTCTAACACGTCTCCTGATAAATATCTGTAGTATGACTTGAAAATTAAATTTACATGCATATAGTAATGAGCACATGAACATAAAATCTATTCTTCTATAAAGAACAAACCTATTCTAAATTATAATACTGTTTCCCAAACAATTTTATAAATGCCTGTTATATGACTTCAAATGCCTGTTGTATGACTTCAAATACCTGTTGTAAAACAAATTAATTTTATCTAGTGAAGCATATTAAAATCGATTATCTCATACAGAACAAACTAATTCTTTCTGATTTCTAATACCTTACTCTTAACAACTTTTCAAAAGTATCATTAGTTTAACTTGAAAATTAAATTTGCAAGCATCTAGTGAACACGCTTGGACATCAAACGTGAAAAAGTTGTTTGGAATACAATAAAGAACAAACCGTTTCTGAGTTTTATTATTGTAAGTCAAATAACTTCTTCAAATATCTGTAGTATGACTTGAAAACTTATTTCACAATACCTTAGTTCTGCAAAATGAACTGTAGATCTTGTATATACGACTATTAATACCATCTTCCTTTTTCTTTCTATTCAACGAGTGAAACCACAAAGTGTCCAAATTACCACTGTCCCTACTGTACTGAAAGCGGGTCAACGGGTGGAAGTCAACTGCCAGAGCGAGGGATCCAGACCACCTGCCAGAATATCATGGACCAAAGGATCTGAGAGGGTGGACCACCTGGCGATCCAGAACACGTTCGGAAGCATCTCTGTCAGCACCCTGAGTTTCGTCGCTAGTGGGGATGACAACGGTAAAAAGTTGACCTGCGAAGCTCAAAACCCAAAACTTCCAGAAAGTGCCTTACGCGATAGTTGGACTCTTAATGTGTTATGTAAGTATATTTTGGTTTTGTTGGTCTATTAAATTTGTTGTATTTTGCAATCTAAAATTTATTGAAAAAAGGAAATTTTATTCCTTGTCAACCATTATAAAGAAATTAAATTTATATTTTTAGTAAATTTAACACATATAAGATATATGAACCAGTAGGGATGGTTTCCCCGAAACTTTCTCGCATACTCTCAAATGATTTTTTTTATCTTCCTCCCACCCCCCTCATAAAATTTTGAATCTTCGATAAGATCCCCAATGCCTTGCATGGTATTGGCAAACGATAGTTAAGGAATATAGATCTTTGAAGCGAATCTAGCATTTTTGGGGGATTCTGTTGTGAAAATATGTATTTTAGTCTCCTTTTTCCCACTCAGACTGACACTAAAATTTGACATTGAAATACAGTGGTAGTCATAAGATCATACACAGAGTTTTATTGATTGAAAACATTGTGCTTATATTGGTGGTCTGATACTGGTGGCTCGAGAGTTCCATGTTCGAGACCCGGTTCCATCGAGGAACTCTCGTGTAAAGGGGTAAAAGGGCCACACTTAATCCGTCGGGGCCAAATATCTTCCAACTGGTGTGGAAGTTTGGAGAGGGGAATATCAGCTTAGGTACTGTTCTCGTCTCCTAGTTCAAAATTACGAAGTCCATCCCAAAATAGCACTAGTGTTATTTTAAAACGGGACGTCACTATAACTAGAATAACCTAACTGCGCACGCGGTCGTTTACATGCATGCAAAATTATAGACCGACAGATGGTTAACTGCTTGACAGATTTGGTTTAAAATTTGATAAGAATCCATATATTAGATGCTAAACATGTGCACAAAATTGTATCCACAGAGCTCATTGCATTTTGTAGTTTTCGAGTTCACTTGTACTCAAACAGCCAGCAAGGCAGATTTCCTGTGAATCGATTTAGTTCAAAACTTGACAGGAATCTATAAATTTGGTCGTAAGTTCATGTACCAATTTTTATACGTCTAGCTCAAAGCATTTTTAAGTTATGGTGTTCACAGACAGATAGACAGACAATCATAACGCCAAGAATATTAGGATATTTTTTTTCAGGTTCGAGGAGGTCTGAAACGTGAGCATTCGTCAAAATCTCGAGTACGAATTTTTTGATGATTGCGGTACTTTCTTTATAATTCGCATACGAGATAGTATAAAGTGCTCAGTTACTGTAAAATAATTTTAAAATACACATTTTAAAAGGTACTCATTTTCATGTGAAAAGATGTATTGATGTAAAAAGATATATTTACAAGAAGAGATGTATTGATGTAAAAAGATGTATTTGCAAGAAGAGATGTATTGATGTAAAAAGACGTATTTACAAGAAGAGATGTATTGATGTAAAAAGATGTATTTACAAGAAGAGATGTATTGATGTAAAAAGATGCATTTACAAGAAGAGATGTATTGATGTAAAAAGATGTATTTACAAGAAGAGATGTATTGATGTAAAAAGATGTATTTACAAGAAGAGATGTATTGATGTAAAAAGATGTATTTACAAGAAGAGATGTGTTTACAAGAAGAGATGTATTGATGTAAAAGATGTATTTGCAAGAAAAGAAGTAAGAATAATTATCCTAAACTTAATTATGGCAATATTACGAAGTTTATTCGATAAGTTCGTGTGAAAAGCAAAAAGAAAGATTTTTTTTTTTTCGGAATGAAAATATTTATTTTTTATCATAGCTTACTTTGAAAGTTATATATTTAATCCAATGATGCTCGAGTTTTTTATTTCACCTAATTAATAAAGCCTACGTCATCTTTAAAAATAAATAGTTGTGCAATAGAAGCAATTATCTAATTTTTCTGTTAAAATTTCTCTTTTACTATTCGGTTTTTTTTTTTTTTTTTTTTTTTGTACGTTTTAGGAACCGGTTATTCAAAACAAAGAAATTAAGAGAAAAGTAGAATTAATATTGATATTAAATGCTGTAATTGATGACATTCCTATTAATATTAATAATATTGGTGAGTGCAAATTTTATTTTTTATATCAAAAACTAGTTTATTTAATTTATATTGAAAATCGCTGAATAGTAAAAAATATTTGTTTAGAAGTTGAGAATATTAATTTGTTTTTGGCATTTCATATCTCACTTGAAAGGTCTTTGTTTATTTTAAATAAGTTAACTAATAACTAATCAAATTGTACATTATTTTAATAGTACAAATGAAATTAACTTTTAAAACCTTTGTGGTAATAGTAATGTGATAACCATAAAAGAACAATCATATCAAAATAAGAACTTGGCACTTAATCTTTTTAAGCTCAATTATTTATAATTCAACGATATTATAAATCTTAAATTAACACAAAAATGAAAAATTGTTTCATTCTGTTGAACGCTAAAACGATGTTAAGCAAAAGTTTTCATACTGTTTTTCTCAAAACTGGTCTAGATTTTTTTTATTTTCTTTTGCTTCAAATTAAATTATTTTAGTGAAGATGTAGACGTTTACCGTCGCTTGTAAAAGAAATTTGGGGGATTTTTTGTCAGAATGAAAGACACTTTGAAGGAAAAAAGAATGTTCTCACTCAATCTTCCTGAAATACTTTTTTTCCAATTCGCCTCATTTTTTATTGATTTTTTTATAATAGTAAAAAAAACCGAATGTGAATTTAAATTCTCTAGAATTGTCCGATTTGAATTAAAATTTGATACAGCTCTCCTTATCCGCAAAGACGGCAAATAAAATTTTACTTTCTTAGACTGCTGAATTTTTGTGTTCACAATAAAAGCGTCAAACAAATTCTTCTCTGACTGTTATTATTCCGAAATATTTTTATAAATTCGCAGATTTGGTGTAAATACTATATGCTAAATTTTATTTAAATACTCGTTCTTTTTTTTTAGATTCTAAGACAGAAAGATAAAAACGAAAGATAATTTATTTTTTCACATTCACGAAAGTCTGAAACGAAGTGATCTATCAAATTCACAGCAATATATAATTTGAAGATAATGATACTTTCATGCTCCATATACAAAACAGTAAAAAAAGGAATGAAATCTCCTATAGGAAATTTCAAGTTATCATGTGAGAACATTATTTTTTTTAAGTCACGTGTCATCAATCCAAGAGAAACCATACCTCACATGACCCATAATGTCATATTACCATAGGCAAGAATTTTTTTTATCTTGAGAAACCAGTTTAAACTGGTTTGAAGTAATCACGTGATTATTACAGCGCATGCGTCGATATTTAGAAAACGACTGGGATTTTTTTCCGCAGCTCAAAATCGTTCGAGCTCCAAAACATTTTTTATAATCTAAAAAAATTATATATACTTTGATACCTCTACTCGCGGTTTCGCGTTCATTCCAATTTCCTTCTCTGCGCTTCTTCGAAGGATAACTTCTTACGACCCTCTCTTTATTGGTCAAACAGGGGACATACATGGGGTACATGGTGGACATACACGCCAAGTTGTAACACCTTATCGTTTTCTAATAACCCTAAAAGCAAAAAAAAAATGATGCCTCACAAGCGATAAATCGCCTATTTTCTGCCCGTGCATTTTGAGGTTCAGAAACCCCAAACCAAAATAGCATCATGTCTTCACATGTTAAAAAAAGACAATAAATTCCTAAAAAAAGTAATAATTTCTTCAACTCATGAACAATATATCATTAAAATTTTCTATATTTATATTGTTACGGTTCGTAAGGATCCGTGAGTAGTAGGCTTTAATGTAGAGGGGGCAGACAGAAATTTATTTATAAATTTTAAATACAAAAGTTGACCGCCGATAAAAGCAAATGCGATCCAATATTTAAGGAATGTTATTCTTCAAACTAGATCATTCACTGAACATGGCAAATCAAATTTATTTCAGTCAAAACACTGATAAACACATGTCACTCTCACCTGATGAAACCACAATAGCAACTCATTTATCGTAGCTATGATACACTCTAGGAAAATTACGAATTTTCTGAAAATGCGTTGAAATTTACCGACGCCAAGTAGCCCAATATATTGCCATCTCCTAAGGAACAAATTTGTACCCAAAATTGACGACGAAACCTCTCCAAGAAGTCAAAATATATTCATTTACAAAATTGTAAAATTATGTAAATATCATATTAATAGCATTTCTAACTCTTAAAAGCTAAATCACTAAACTCTTTTGATTATATTGTTATAGATAATATTTATAATTTTTTCCAGTGTAAAATTATTGAATTCATCATTTTGTTTTAATATAAAGAATTATCATTATCATTTTGTTTTAAGATAAGGAATTATCATTACCATTTTGTTTTAAGCTGAATTATCGTTACCATTTGGTTTTAAGATGAAGAATTATCTTACTGTTTTGTTTTAAGATAAATTATCATTACCATTTTGTTTTGAGATGAATTATCATTATCATTTTGTTTTAAGATGAATTATCATTTCCATTTTATTTTAAGAGGGTAAAATCAATTTCTGCTTACATAATATCTTTGAAATACAAGAAATGAGAAAAAAAAAGACAAATTCTTATTTAACTTTAATCAATACACAACCAAAATCCTTTAAAATCTCACTGTAAAGATCTTCATAAATCAACCGACTTGCAAAATAAAAAAATCTATCATAAGCTTTTTGATTTTTTTTTCTGTAGTCATAATCTTTCGAGTTCCTTACATTCAAATACCTTTGACGAAAAAAATATCCCACCCTGACCTATAAATAAGTAATGAACTCTTTCCACTGGTAATTTAGAATTTAAAGCAGGAATTTTTTAACCTCAGTGGAATTAAATTATCAATGTACATGTAGCAAAGATTTGTATCGATTTTTTTGAATGTTTCGATCTAAACTTCCTTTGAAAAAGAAAAGAGAAAAATTGGAATAAAACGAGAAAAAAACTATTATCGGCCTAAATCTTTTTTTTTTTTTTTTTTTTTGTAATTTTAGAGATTCAAAACTTTAAACGCGAATAGGAGTTTTGGATGGTAGATTGAGTGCCTCATTCAGTTTTAAATTATTCATAAGGAAATTTTCAAAATGATACTTATGATAATATCCTATTCAAAATAAGAGAAATGTTAATTTTTTTTCCTTGAATATTTTTATTTTAAGTGTTTCAGAATATTGATTTGACACATTCTTCTTACTAGAACTTCAAATGAAATATCTGACGAGATGTATTATTTGAGAGAGATATTTTAGAGGTGGAAAAAAGTGATAATTGAAAGATGTAATTGTATTAGTATAAATATATACTTTGAGAAGTTCCTTTAAAGCATTAAAAGTAAAAAAATAAGATAAGAATTTATTTTTTCTAAAGTTCTACTTTTTTTTCTTCTTTTTGTCTTACTCAGCTCCTAATTTGTAATGGTGAAAACGGCCTATTGTGGAGTTCTTTTATGCAATTTACTTTGAAAATCACTCAAGAAATCATGAAATGTTCATTAACACATGTATAATATTTTTAGAATAAATGAATATGAAAAAAGGCAAAGTTCTTGGCATAACTAATGTTTTGAATAATTGCCGAGGTTTTTTACATAAAATCTCTTCCAATGTATTAAAATATAAATTTTTAAATGATTGAACAAGTTTTAAGATTTTGTGCACGAGTTCATCTCACTTTAAAGAAATTTGTTCTAAACTTGCAGTAAAATCTTTCAACAATAGCAATTTCATTACGTTTGTGGTTTAAAAGTGTAATCACAAGCTTTCTCAAACTTTCCAACTCTGCTACCAGCTTTAAAGAAGTCGAATCTATAGGAGCCAATTCATTCTCAGGCCAATGATTTCTTCTTTTTTTTAAGGAATAATAAACATTCTTTCCTAGAAATGTTTTTAGAGATCGAAAAGGGAAATTTTATTAAGAAAAAAAGACATTCTTAATTAAATATAAACGTGGTTTACATAAATAATAACGAACCCCATCGGAATTCATGCTTACTTAAATCAGATTGAATATGCAAATCCAAAAGAGTTTCTGTTTATGTCACTTATGAATCTAAGCTGACACCAGTCACTTATTTACATGTTGCGCTTTTTTCGTTGTGGTTCTTGCATCGCTACCTTGTAGAGAGACAATTATTTTAAGCTCACATCATACTTTTGCAAATTTTGATGAGGGATATATAAGACACTGAAGATCTTACCACGACTTACCACAAATATACTCACAACTTACTACTGGGTCAGAGCTTAAAGTTTATGTAGCTTGCCCAAAATAATACATCAAAAAGAGGATGCCTTTAGAATTAATATTATTATACTATTAGTAACAAAGAAGATATTGACCCATTCTCCATGTGATTCTTACAATATCATTCTGTGTATAGCGCTATGTAGAGATGCACAATCCACGATTTTTTGAATAACAAATAATATTGCTATTGTTATTTTTAAATATGCGTTCCAAATATCTGTTATTTCAATCATATTATTAATAAAAAATTATTACTTAATATTAAATATAAAATTTATTAATTGTAATTAATACTTAATTTACTAATTTAAGTAACGTGTGATTGAATTAATTTATCTGTTTCAGCTTACTTCTTAAATTTTTTTCTCAAAACTATTTATTTAATTTATTTATTAGAGTGAATCATTTTCTGGAAAAGGTGAGTTAAAAATATATGTCATTTCTTTAAAATGTTCACTTTAGTCCTATATTCTACCAATAGATGGCGCCAGCAGTAAACAGAATACATGTAATCAAAGTCAATCATGTCACGAGTAATTAAAAATGATCTGTACGGAATAGTGCATCATCAAATACGAATATCGGTCACTCCCGTAAAGTGGAGCGGTGACTTCGCACTTTCCAGTGAAGCCTCGCACTTTCCGGTGAAATCACCGCTCCGATAAATTTCAGTGATATGCAATTCAATGATACGATACGATAATTCCAATAACCGGTCCGTTCACTTTTCAATTCAATCACAGATTTCTTTCGAGAGCTTCCATTGGAAGATCGTATCGATTGTTACTTTCTATCGTGATCGAAAATCTGTAATCGAAATATCACCAGTAAGATCGTATCAAGGATTTGAATCACACCCCTCTTTGAAAAGTATTGATCACTTGTGTTTGTGACTTTTTGATATTGGTTACGTAATAACCGCTCTGAAAATATTCGTCATCCCTATCGCTATGTAGTTTACGGAAATAAATATTTCATGTATATTTGATTAAAATAGCAAGTAATTAAAACGCCATGGTGCTCTTCTAACGTCGCTTTAAAACCAAAAATTATTACAAAAAGAAATCTAATCTTCAAGAAAGTTGAAGAAAATGATAAAGACATCTTGAGAAATAATAATTGTTACTTTGAACTGTCCTTCAAAGGGATATGAATTTCAAGTCGCTAGAAATTACAAAGAACTCTGGTTTAACCGATATTTCAAATATTAGCCAATATCAATGAAGGTACAATACTTCTTAAAATATACGGTAAAATTAATAATCATGCTACGAATGTTTTTAAGGTGTACGTACACTCTAGAAGATTTTTTTTTTAAATTTTAACTTTAAAAATCCAGTTTTTTCACAGTAGTTCAATAATATATGTTTAAACTCATTTCAGTGAGAAAAACCACATTACACTAATTATTAATTAATTAAATAATATTTAATGAACTAATTAGCATATTTTTTTAAACATGATATCTTAAATTCTAATTTGTACAGGCACACAATTCTAGTTGGAAATTATGTCTAATATTAGTCTTCATGTCGTCTGCCTCAATCAAGTTATAAAAATATATAGTTTTTTTTAACAATTTTTTCATCAATGATGAATAGAAAAAGCAAGATTTTTTCTGTCATTTTAACTTTTAAATAGCTATTAAAAATTTATTTCTATAAATATAACTTTAATGGAGGCACAAAACATCCGCTTTTTCATACAGATTATTTTGATATATAAATAATTGTATTTGGTTCATTTCTTGTTGAGTTATGATTGATTGAATGAAGCAACATAGTGGGAAAATATCATTCTTCATAAAATGAGTTAAAAAAAACCATGACTAGAGTTTTTAATGAAAGCACCTCAAGAAAAATAATTATGACTCAAGAAATATTTCGAATATTGACAACATCTTGGTATCGTTTGAAAGCTAAAGGATCAGAGAACATTATTAAGCAATAAAAAAATATTCGATATTTTGAGCGATGTTCGAAGTTTCAAGTGTGTACATACACCTTAAATTGTAAGAATTTTAAGAGTGCAACGAATGGGTTTTCCTTATTCTACAATATATAGCATAGAAGTCTCATTTCCAAGATTTTTAATAAAATTTGGTACTTCGTGGCGTGCGCGACCTTCCTTAAGATGCACAATTCTATAAGGGAGGAGGGTAATAAGTTCTTTATTAGGGAATATACGAGAAAGTTTCCTGAAGACCACTTCCCCTCGTTATATAACATAGCCTCTCAGGATTTCAATGCATGGCTCATTAGCTTCCAACCGTATACTTGAATATAAGAATTCAAACAAGTGTACGTTAAGGAGCAAGGATTATGATGTATTTTATCCTTTTTGTATTGCAGATCCTCCTCAACTGTCTCTTGTGTTTGGTGCAAGCGTACAGTACGAACATATCCGTGAAGGTAGTGATGTCTATTTCGAATGCAACATTCAAGCCAACCCCCCAGTCAGCGAAGTTAAGTGGTTGTTTAACTCGAAAAACCTTATTCATGATTCGCTAAGAGGGACCATCGTGAGGAATCATTCGCTGCTGCTCCACAATGTGGGTCGACGTAACCGAGGGACCTACCAGTGCCTCGCATCCAATGCTCAGGGTAGAGGACGAAGCGAAGAAGTGGTTCTTAGGGTGCAGTGTAAGTTTAACCATATTTTATGTTGCATTGCCGTTTTTGTGATTTTTCATAATTTATTCGATTAAATGCAGTGTATTTATAAATGAATATCCCAAGGTTTCAGGGCCATTAAAAGGGCCGCGGTGGCCTGGTGGTAAGGTCTCGGCTTTGGAACCGGAGTGTTCCAGGTTCGTGACCCGATTCCACCGAAGAACCGTCGTGTAAGGGGGTCTGCTACACGTTAAATCCGTCATGACCAAACGTCCTCCCCCTGGTGTGGTGTGGTGAGGGGGTGCCAGCTCAGGTGTCGTCCTCGTCATCTGACCGCGGTTCAAAATGACGAAGTCCGTCGCAAAATAGCCCTAGTGTTGCTTTAAACGGGACGTTAATATAACTAAACCAAACCAAACCAAACCAGGACCTTTAAAAGAAAGCAAAACTGATTACAACATTTTTTTTTCATCATAAATCAAAATTAATTGCTGGAAATTGGAATTCAACACAATGATAAGAGTTCAAAGTGAGCCCTTTCAGAAATAAGAGCGATATCGAGACCGTTCGATCACTTGTTCTACACTATTTTCAGTATGTCTTGTGGAACGCTTTGAATGGCTGCAGATATGCGTGTCTTAAGTTCGTCAATGTTAAATGATAGAGATGGAACAAATACTTGCTGTTTGGTGTAGTCTCAGGGAAAAAAATCGATGGCAGCCTACACGAATATCTGCAACCTTTCAAAGCTTCACATTAGACATGAAAAACGTGTAGAATGCTTCAATAGTAGTGTATCAAGTGTGCTTCGTAGTGCTTCAATATCGTTCGTATTTCTTAAAGGTTGAAACAGGGAGTTTACATTAAAAATCTATAACTGAGTTTAATTTCAATCTATAACTGTTATTTTTTACTTCTGATAAATAATAAGGCTGTATTTTGTTTTGTTTTGTTTAAAGAGACCTGTAAAGTCAAGATGTTCATTTTACGAACACACTGTTCTGTACTACGAAGTATATGAAACAATATACTGAGTATTTAAGCAAATCCCAGCAGATAATTTCAAAACCGTTTAAGATGCATACATATTTCCAATAGGAAAAATGATTCAATTATCGTAAAGAATTATATTTTCTGTAGTTTGATTTAGTAAATAATTTGAAATAATTTCAGTATCAATTCTTATATAGTGTCATGATCCTATTAGTCTTATTTGGTAAAATATAATTGGCTTTGTAATATCTTATTTTAAAAAAAACATAGAGATATTCAAAACCTAGTTCCTCATTCATTTTGTTTTAATAGCAAAAATACCCCAATTTTTGCTATTAAAACAAAATGAATGAGCAACTAGGTTTTGAATATCTCTATGTTGTACTATTTCCATGATGTCCTCCATAAAGTTGCCAGCAGCAAACAGTGCTCACTCAGAGCGACCGTTTATAGCCTCAAAATAATGAAATTCCAAACATAATAACCCACGATCGTCAATATTCTAGCCATACGACTGGCGCAGTTTAGCCAAGATTGGCTCTTGCGCCACTAAAACTCACAACCAACCAACCAAACATAATAACACACACAGTTTTAATGGCAGAGGAGTGATACCTTTTTCAACATTTCATGTGTCAAATATATTTTAATATAATTAATAAAACCTGTATCAAAAGCACAGATTTCATATTCTTTTTAATTCTGCATTAAATAAATGAAACAAACTAAAATATAATTCCACGCATTCTTGGTATGTGCTTTTCTCTAAATCTTCAGAAATTATTATTATGGCACGATTAGAAAGATATATATTCAAAGAAAGAGAAAAATTGTATTACATTCCGAAGCACGGAAGAAAGGCATAAAATACAAAGTGATCTAAAAGGGTGATAGTTATAACATAAAGCAAACATGAATTTTTAGCATAATCCATGAAGGCAGATATTTCATTAAGAAACTAAGGAATTTACCAAAGCTAATTGAAATAACTGACTCGCATCTGCTTAATAAGTAAAGGGTATCCCAAAATTAACTCAAGATTTGAATTCACCGCCATTCGTTCAAAGTGAAGGGTTGGCAACCCTATTTTAAAAAAACCATTTGTCGCCTGATGGCTTAGGGTTAGTAAAATTGGAGCATTACACGATAGAACAATGTGTTTTCAATGTTGAACAATACTTCAGAAAAAATGAAAGTCTGGCGGGCAATGTTCAAAAATTGCAGAATTGTCCCCCTAGATCGCGTGATTTAAAACCATTGTATTTCTTCTTATGGGGTTATTTGAAGTCAAAGGTCTATGCCAAAATTCACAAGCACACATATATTGAAGGAGGAAATTCAGCGTCGCATCAATGAAATTCAACCACATTTATGCAAAATGGTCGTGAAAAATTTCGACAAAATAGTGCGCATGTGCCATAAACGCCGTGGAGGCCATTTTCCCTGCGTGTTATTCCATACATAACCTTATTCTGTGTACTTTTCAATT